>NC_056728.1:1692272649-1692477191 GCF_019279795.1 Protopterus annectens
TTTTTCATTTTGTGATTGCATTATACTACACATATTGTTGTACTTGTCTACACGTGTGATTGCTATGGTTTTACACGGTGCTGTGAGTGATACTGTTACTATCTGTGATTGTTTTGCATTATGGTAGTAGACACGACCTCAACAGTCTGAATAACCAATTGTTATATGATATCTTCACAACTGACCTACACATGTAGGACACACAGTAGCATGTGGATCCTACATGTACTATACTATACCAGTACGCACTGGTATTGACCGCCACACATTGCTGGGACCATTACTGTTTGACATATAGCCATGTTAGTTACAAGCAAAGACAATAGGGATATTCCTGTCCACATCTGGGAATTCATAATGTGGCCTAGAATGCATTCTACACATGACACAGTTATTCTACACAAGGGTATCATACAGACAGATACGTGTTATCCAACCCATGCTGTAAACCTATAAGGCTAAAAAGAGTCAGTTATCCACATTTACTACACATACTTTACCAACAGTAACACATAGGTATTACACCCCAATATGTATATTGGGTAACAATGTGTACATATAGATAAGTGCTATGTCATTTGTCATTTGATATTTGCATTTACAATGGTATTTTAAAGTGCATCACTGTATCACATATGCAATGAGAGTTCTGCATGCATATCCTCCAAGGTGGTTGTACAACTATGATGAATGTCCATTATTGACATAGTTTGCTGTGTTTGAACTGTTCTGCAGTAATACACATACATGAACAGTCACCACACCATTATATAAACTGTCGTGTGTGTGTGTGTGTGTGTGTGTGTGTGTGTGTGTTTGTTTGTGTGTGACACAGATGACCTAGGCCACAGACAATTCTGGTACATGTAGTTGACAAGTGCTTTAATGCTCCACCAGATGTGTCCAGGCACCAGAACTGTGACTTGAGCGACACAAACACATGCTAGAGTAAAGTTTCTGTATGTGCGTGTGCCTCATTATGGCATTCCTGTTCATGTGTGTGTGCATTTCTGATGTGTGTCATCAGCCACAGTTGAACTGCACATCCAGCATCCCCCACTAGGTGACCATGAGGGTTGTCCCCATTGCCAAATGTTTTGTACAGCTGCATCAGATGCCACATATCGGAAGCATTGCAGCTGCATCCAGCACACACATTCATTATTATGGGCTGGCCATCACACACAAACCGGCACTTCATGGAGGGGAAGCCCTTGTGGATGATGTACACCCTACCACACTCACTGGCTGGTGCTTTGATGCATATGTGCGTGCAGTGTATTACACACAGTACTTAGGGTATTCCACTATTGTGTGGAAAAGACACATATTGCTGCCCAATACCTTACGGGAATTGGGGATATATACATCATCGCTGACATGGCATTCATGAACTGGTGCAGTACCCTGGATGCTGATGTTTGTAAAATCCACATCATATCACCAGTTGATCTCTGGAAGGTACCTGTTGCTGGTATCCTTAGGGCAACACATACCTTGGTTTCCACTGGGATAGGTTTCCCTCTGTTGGTTCTGTGTGTGAGACATGGCCTGCACAGCTCCACAATCTTCTGCAGGAGGTCTCTGTCCACTCTATAGCGCTCTACTATCTCCAACTCATGTAGCCTCTGGTAGGTTACCCTGTGCCTGCACACTCCTCTCCGTCTACTCACTGTGTGATGCTGAGCAGCATTCACATTGGTACAACCCTCCACATGTTGCATATGTTGACGTATAATAGCAATGGCAGCCCCTAACATTATGTTGTCTCAGTTAAGCTTTTACAGTTTTCACTTCTCTTAGTATACTACAGTGTTGCAGTGTGTCTGAGAAAAACATTTTGGAATGCTGTTTGTAGAGTTGTATGTGCTGTGCTGTGCTGTGCTGGCCTGGCCTGGCCTACTGTACTGGCTGTGTAATATACTCAGTCTGATTGTTTTCCCTGCTAGCTGTGGTAGTTCTCCTTGGTTAACTTACTGCTATTTGTTTACCTTCCTTTTCACTGTGTCCACAGTGAGTGGTGCCGCGCATAGGAGCACAGTGAAGTGCACATCCGCTTCCACGTGCGCACACAGGCTTATACATGCGTACAAACACTTACACTGGCTTACACAACATTACACAGGCTTCAACAATCTTACAGTAGCTTACTCGTTCAACTCACACACACGGGCAGACACACATGCACACATGCTTACTCGGGCTTACAGGCTTGCACGGGCGCAAGCACACTTCACCAGGTTTGCAAGGAACCTCAGTGATATCCATGGCGTACACCGTCAGTTTACTGACTTTACCTAGGATAAATCATAACACGCCTCTTCCACTGATGAGTCACTGACAGCAAACATGTGACACACTGCTCCAATAAGATTACAGTGTTTTATACATACACACTCATGATGTCACCTATCTTCTACGCTGATGGTCCCCTTAACCTACTCTTACACTGTAGAGGCTTGGCCCATATGGCATGACAAATTGTGCTTCACTATCCTCAGCCTCAGTTGCATAGGATTGCCTACTAATGCTTGGTTACATCTCTGAGAGTGCGCTTCCACACATAGCAACCACTACTCAGTAGCCATGTTGTCTTCAGCTTGCCATTCACCTGCATGACGAACTAACTTTTAACTGACATTACAATTTGTATGTATATTTTACATATTTGTCTTGTTTTGTATGCACAGCGTGTACTTACGCTGCTGCGCTACGCTTAAACACCAGAGATCGGGGGAGGACAACTAGAGTTTTATTAATTTCCAATGGAAAAAACATGCCACTGGCCTTATATTTGGCCATTGGCATGCTTCTTCAGCTAAATCCATCCTTTATTTGCAGATGACATTGCTCCATTTAGCTACTTGCAGAACGTTACTCGGTTAACATCCGTGTACATTTCTGCACATAACTCTACTCTTGCACGGACAGCTTACTGTTTCATGTATCGTATATTTTACATCATTTGCATAGCTTTCACCTACAAATGGGGTAATTTGCATATCCTAACATTGTCGGTTTAGAGGCTGTGTTACACGCCCCTACAGGATATTGCTGAATAGCTCGGCAGACATCTTGTCTTGCTCTACTCATATACACCGACCAAAGCTTCGTGAATCCTGGCCTAAGCTTTGCTGTGTGCTAATATGTCTATTTGTGGAGTAAGTATGGCTGTAGGTATGTTTTGACCTGCTACGTGTGTCATTTCTACAGAGCAGCTCCCACTTTCATCATTTGTAGTGGTGACAGCCCTATAGGAACTATATGTACAGCTGTGACATTTGACAAGTCCACACATACCTGCGGTCAATACTAAACTGACTACTTCAGCACTTTTCATACCTTCAGATTTGTCTTGTAGTGGTATAGTCGATAATACCGTTTCCTATAACATGTATCTGTTTCTGATACAAGATATGTAATTTTATTACACCACTACACACAATATATGAAGAAATCACAGGCCAGATGTCATTACATTCCTTTTGTAGGACACACCCGCCCAGAGTGTTGTGTTCCTCACAAAAGCCAACAGCTGCTAATCAAAACATATTCTACTATCATCTACCTTATGTGTTCGCCAGTATTTGCACTTTCCGTCAGTGGCAGAACTCACATGCGAGTGTGGGAAACTGAACACTGTATCGGGGATACTGCATAGCACCCTGTGGGACACATTTATGTTGTTTCTATTAACCTTCCACATTGACTATCACAGGGCATAAGTATTCATCCAAATTTATCGAGGTACATGCTTTTGACTTATACATGTTTTGTCATTTGTCATCACGTCTTTCTTCACACCTGTCCACCTAATCTCACTAGTTCTGTACATTTATTTAGGTCAGGGTTACCTTCATACCTCTCAACTGTACACATTTTGGGTAAATGTCCCGAACTTAGACTTCTGATTTTGTTCCTTTTTTAATAATATTGTGCCTTTCTGGTAATTTAGTGGCAAGTCATTAGGGACTGTGGGGTTAGACAATAATGACAGACATTAGTAGTTTACAATTAATAACCCTCAAAACATTCATACTAATGAATGATCCATTATTCTATCAATGTTCTGACTTTGTAAGAGGAATATTTGAAATATTCCCTATTTGTACTTATTTTAAAATGCCTTTGTCCAGATGTCTTATTCTGATTGAGAGGTATGGTTACCATCTTAATCGTACGCATGTACGTCCATGATAATCGCTTACACAACACTAATATAACTCCCTACGTCTTCCCCCAATAGTTTACACAATATCCAGTAGATGGGTTCTTCATTTTTGGAAGTTAGAGGCGTCTGCTATACCCACATAGGAATATTAATCACTCCCATGGGGCTGACCTCATAAATCTGTGCCAACCAACACCTAGGCCCATTATTGCATACCCATGATTCCCAGACCTGACACCCCTCTACAGTAGTCATAACACATATTTAATGTGAGCGATAATAAAGTATGACGACACTTCTAAGCACTATCCACTCTCCACATGTCGGGACATATGTCATACATTATGTCAACCCATGTGTTATTACACTTGCACAAGCTACTGTTGCATGTACAGCTATATTGTAGTTGCGGATGACACTTCTTTGCAGCAATCATTACAGGACAGTGCGTGTATAGATTCACAATTTTTGGGGTCCTGCAAAGGACACCTATATCCATGTTTAAAGAGTAGGACTTGCACATCTGGCACACTGATACTTTCCGGACAATAGTTTTGAGAGCAGCAGTGTATTTACCTTAATTGCATTTCTGTATGTCTATCCATACTAGCTATGGTGTAACCTATTTATGTACATGTGTTATATCTACAAGGACATTTGTTTATATGTTTGTTAGGTATATATCAATTAATGTATGTGTTTGTGTGTATATATATATATATATATATATATATATATCTGTGTGTATATATATATATATATATATATATCTGTACATTCTTTATTTCATATATTTATTTAGTTTAAGTCTGTGGATATATATCTATACACAAATGTATATATCCATATATAGACATTATGTGTAGAAACCAGCATTCATTTGCTATGCTGTGAGTGGATTACACACGCACAGGCACACTTGCATTTCCTTATTGTGGGTTATGCGCAGGCGCACATGCATATCCTTATTGTGGGTTACATATGTTTACTAAGTCTTTGTGCTTACCTGGGCTTTATTACTTGTGACAGTACCAGTAAAATATCTGTAATCCGGTTAACGGACATATGCAAAACACACATTCACCTTTACATATTTAAATGTCTGTACAGCACAGACGCATTCATTACACTTTAACATTATATGTGCTGTAGTCGTAGTTGAACCAGGACTGCATTCACGTTGGCCAGATGCTGTAACCACTACACTTTTGGTGTTCTGACTCATTTATATGCATACCCATAGTACATAGCTACATTAACATATGCCTCACCGCTTCATTTACGACACAGGCATCCATTCTCCTGCTGGGAAAAATGCGGTACTACACATTCCCTATTCCCTACTCCTCTGGACCCAAGCTGCATATTTAATCACTGCAGGGATATTCGGAACCCCAAGGCTTATAGTCCTGACACATACAAGTATTTAATTGTCAGGGTGTTCATGTGGTGATCTGGGTTTAGGCTTGTCCGCCTGGTGAACAGAACTGCCCTGACCATGTTCAAATGTCAGACAAAGCACATGGACAGAGTTTTTGTCCATTTTAAACATTTTTATCTGTGTTTACAGACACAGGTGTTTGGGCACCTGTCAGCAGCTTATAATGTTGGCAGTACATAATATGGGTGGGGGTGGTTACAATACATAATCCAAGGTGAGTGGTGTTCCCATTCACATTATTTTACCTGTGTTTGGGCACCTGTCAGCAGCTTATAATGTTGGCAATACATAATATGGGTGGGGGTGGTTACAATACATCATCCACGGTGAGTGGTGTTCCCATTCACATTTGACTATTTCCTGTATTCATTCATACGAGGATTATTATTTTGGACATGAATTAACTATGAATTAACTACAGGTATGCAGTAGTACAGTAAACATATGTGAAGTTTTGTTACAGTAAAAATGTACGGACCTCTGTAATACTCGGGGACTACCCCACATCCTTCACAACATTTCATGCTAATGTACATACTATTATTCTGTGGACTTTCAGAGTTTGTGAGAGCAGTATTTACATCAGTCCCTATTTGTCCACCCATCATTTTAGGCTTGTCCAGCTTTTCTTGCTGTAATAGGTTGAGAGGTGGTGTTGGTATGTGATTGAGTTGAATATATACTGTCGATAATTCAGTGGGGAGTAGGGTTACCACCTCTTCCTCTTTGCGAGGGGAAGTCCCACTTTGGACTGTGTGATTTTAAGACAAAGGTATATTTCTTATTTTCTTTAATAGTTGCATGATACAGGTATTTTGTATCTGAAACACATAACTATTATTTGGGATAGCATAAGCAATTCAAATGCTATGAAATAAGCTTTTATCTTGGCAAACAAGTGTAATTCTGTCCTTTGCACTGGCCGGGGGTATGTTTTATCCTGCAAATTCTCACATTTCTACAAAAGATGTCCCACCTTGGGCATCTGAACAGGTGGCAACCCTAGTGGGGAGACCTGCATGGTGGACAGGTGTTCCATCCTGCGTAGTATGTTTTGCATGTCTGTCTAGAAACTGAACAGTACCGTGACTACACATACATGTTTTGTCCAGATGTGTACAGTACTAGACACCGTGGCGTGTAAACAACTCTGATGTTTCAACAGGTTACTTATCCCACGCGGGATGTACACACATTTTGCCAAAACATGAACGTGCGGGCATTTGGATTTACGTAACTGTGATGGGATGTTTACAAACGTGGGATACATATTTGCAATCCTGACACTGCCTAGAACGATACATATGGGGAATACTCGCTATGTGTAGGTGTACAGCTGCGCAAGGCTGGTAGCTGGATTTGGTGGACATTCGGACATGGGTGCGGGTTATGTGCTATACAGGGGTTATTGCGTATTACATTTGCATGCATGGGTTCTGCATTTGGATGTCCCGGTTCCGCATATAGCATCCTATGTGTATGTGCCAGTTACGTTCCTGTTCATGTGTATAGCACATTTTAATATTCATATGTTTGTGTGAGTTTGGTATACAATTTGGACTGTCAGGTTTCTTTATGGTTGTTATATGGCCACAACTGCCCAGCTGTGTACAATCACTACCACTGTGGGACTGCTGGTGACCCTGCCCATGGGGCTAGACGTGTGTATTGGCGGCACGCTGACATGATGCGCTTCACTTCCACTGGGTATAACTACTTACAGTGCAGTACATTACGGACACACAATTTTAAATATAATTTTTTCCATGGATGGAAACTCATATTGTGTTGCGTGCATTTCTGTTTGGTTCTCAATTTTGTGTGGCCGGGAACTGTCTTGCATACGTTTCATTATCCACAGACACTGATAGGTGCGATTACTATTGCAAGCAGACTATAATATTCAGCAGTTTAGGTTGCTCATCGACAGCCGACATTGACACGCCTCCGGGCACAGCTTAGTAACGCCCCATGCACGTGGATGTGGTGGCAGCGCACCTTCATTAATATGCATATGGCGCTACTACACCATATATATGCCGCACTGCCGGCACAGGCCTTACACCGAGCTTCATGAATCCGGGGGTATGTGTTTTATGGGACAAGATCCCATAATGAAGCTAAGAAATGGAGAGAATCATATTCTGCTCAACATGGACTATATGGAATGAAAGACTTAATGAAATCAGATACAGTGGAAAATGGGAATTGACAAAAATACAGGAAAAATATGGTTTTGGTTGTGGGGCACAAGTTAGGGGAAAATGCTTGAAATGGAAATACCAATATATTGAATGATAAAATTTGTAAATATGTAAAATATGAATTGTATATATGAACACAAATAAAAAAACCCTACTCTTGGGAGTTGCTAGATGGTGTAGGAGGGCTACTACACCAGTGATGAAGAGGGCTGTGTGAAGCAGCAGCAGCATGGAGAAGGAGGGAAATGCTGTGAAGAGTTTGGAGGTGGAGCATGAGAACTTGGAGAAAGGCTTGTTCAATGTGGTGCTTCGTAATGTAAAATGTTCCTGTATTTTGAATGTTACAAATGAGCAGCATTTGGTTGTCTCTAGGGAGAAGGAAGTAGGCAAGCCTGGTGAAGTGTTGCAGATAACAGAACTGGTGTCAGGATGGCTTGCAGATGATCTGTTAAAAGAGCAGGATAATCATGGTGATGGTTCTGTTGTTTCATGGGGGTAAGATGGTAGATAACTTTTTTCAGAAGTGCTGAGGATGGTAATGTGGAAAAGGAACTAGGTGATGTTGCAGCAGAGAATGCATCAGTTACAACTTATACAGCAGTCACAAAAGGTAAAATAGGAAAGCAGCAACAAACTGAGAAGCCATCTGGTTTTTGGGAAGCAGATAATGCAGTGACCAAAACATATGCAGCAGTTAAAATGGACAGCAGCAAAAGGTACAAGTAAAACTATTTAAAAAAAAAGAAGAGACTAGCTGAGAACAAGAACAAAAAAAGACTATGATAGGGGATGATTAAATTTCTGGAATTGTGTAGCAAAAAGAAAGACGCTTATCCTTGGAACAATTATTTCTTTTCCGGTAGTAATTTAAGTATTAAAAACGAAACTTTGCAGTTTAGAACTTATTAACTGAAAGAAGATGTTAAAAATGCACAGTGTGAAACTGTTGATAATATTGTGAAAATTAAAGATGAGAGAAACTTATGAAATGGAGGGTGAAGACTGGAAGTGGTTTTGAATTGTGAAAAAGAACATGGTGAAACACATGCAAGTGTTATTTTTGTGGCTGGTCAAAGAGGGACATATGATTAGCCTAAATCATGATTCTTTTGTGGGGACTTTTTTCGCTTAGTTAATGATTGTGACAAAGTACAATGTAACCAGTGTAGACAGAAAGGACACATAGCAAGAAGGTTTGTGCCTGAATGCAAGTAGTATATAAAATTGGAAACTTTTGGATGTATTTTCAAGACCAAACAGAAAATAATGAAAAAGAAGAGGAAAGGGAAGAAAACATACACAAGAAAGGACAACAATAGGATAGGGAGAGGGTGGACTATATGAAGTAGAAACTGTAGAATAAGAAAAAATATGGAGAAGAAATTGAGAGTGTGTGCCTGCAGGAAGACGGGTCATTTTTTTTAAGTTCTCACCCATAAAAAAAATCTGAATCTAAGGATCAAGAATAATTTGCACTTGATCCCAGGAAAAAATATTCATTTGGGGAAACAGTTAAAATAATAAAATGAAAATTAAAAAATATTTCCCCTAAACTCAAAAAAGAAGGAAAAGCAACAATTTTATAATACTTTCAGTAAATGTGAACAGTATTAGTAGCACTGTAAGAAGGATAGGGATACTGGAATTGTGTGCCTAACATGATGTGGATGTTATTCTGTTACAGGTTGTACGATTCCTGACAAGTGAAGAAATACTGCAAACAGAAAAATTGGGTGGAAATATAACATGGAACTTTGTGAGCATTGTTTTGGAGTGGCTGTGTTGTGTAAAAAAAGTGAAAATACTAAATGTAACATAGATAAGGAGAGAAAGGTTAACTGTTGTGAGTGTGAAGTGGAGAGAACATGTTTATAGAATTATATGCATATGTAACTAGCAAGGAACGAGAGAATCTGTTCCATCAAAAGTTAGACTATATGGTGGTTAATGTGAAAATTATAATTGCAGGGGACTTCAATTGTAATTTAACTGGAAAATGTAAAAAGAAAGGGTAGATGCAAAAAAATATATATACACAGAGGGGGGGATGATATAATATAGTAAATTAGCTGTGTGGAACAAAATTTAATGAACCTATAGAGGGGGGAACTTGGACCTGAACTTGATTATTTTGTATTATCCGAAGGATTGGTATTAGCAGATGGTGATGCAGTTGTGACTTTTTTTCATACCATTTATCAACATGGATGAAGGTAATAGAAGAAAGGGAGTATGTTAAAATAGGAAAGGGAAATGGAATACAAAGAGTAAATGAGAAATGATGGGATGAAATTGGAGAGTGGGAAGTATTTCATTTATGGAAGGATCATATAACTATGAAGGACTTTTATAAAAACTAGTCTTAGTGGTTTACTGAATTTAAAAAGATATATGAAAAGTATTTTTCCCCAGTGGCAAAATTATGTAAGAAAGGAAGAGAAAGTGAAGTATGGGAAAATGTATGGACATGTATTAAATAATTTAGAGAATATGGAAAAAGAAATATATAAAAGAAATTGAGAAAAACATAAGGTATTACCATTTAGGCAGAGACTGTTTACAAGGGAGGAGGTATCTGCACATTTGAGTAAAATAATAAAGGAGGATATTAGTATAATGAGGGAAATGAAAAATGTAAATGGAGAGGTAAAAGGAACAGGAGCAAATTATGAGTATTGTAGTACAACATGCTGGAAAATATGTATAAGAATGAAAAGGAAAATGGAAAAAAAAAATCCAGAATAAGTTACGGAAAATTTTCAAAAATTATTATGAATTAAATTAAGTATTTAGGAAACTAAATGCTGGTTCAATATCAGGCCCAGATGGTACAGTGTATGGAATGTACAAGAAATGACTGCATTGGCAAAGACAGTATTTTGTAAATGTACTGAATGAATGTTTGAAGGAAGGGTTTGTTTATGAAGAGATCTTTACTGGGATATTAACATTTATGTGGAAAAGATGAGAAGAATGAAATAAAAAAATCGGAGACCCATCACACTAAGCACAGAACATATTTTATGAAAGTAATAGTGAGGAGAATGGAAGGAAGGATGAGGGACATTAAGGAAGAAAGTATAATCTAAAATGGAAGGTATGTCAAGAATGGTTATGAAAAAAAGTATGGATGATATAAGTAAACGAGAGGATGGAAAACATATGGTAAGCAATATTAACAAGGCATTAGATCCAGTAGGACAGGATGCTTTGTGGGATGTTGTGGAGAAGTGTGGGATAGGTAATAGAATTAACAGACTGTGTGTCAGCCTATCAAAATAATAGAGTGAAAATATTAGTGAATGGCTGGCTGAGTAATGAAATATGCATGAAATGTGATGTAACAAGGATATCCCATTGCATTCATATTGAATGTGCTTGAGTAAAATAGCATATAAAAAGAAAGATGACAGATATGTGATCCAAAAGGAGGTGGTGATTCCAATATTTTTGACGTATGCGGATGATATATTTATAGTTGCTAAGAACATAATATGCATGAGGTATGTGTTCTTTTTTTTTGAATGGATGTTTAAAGGAAATGGGAATGACCCTGAATAAAGGCAAAAGTAAGAGTTTGAGTGACATGGTGAAAATTGGGGAGGGGGTGTATTTTTCAAAGAATGACATGTCTTTGCTAGGGATAACATTTGGGAAAAGTGGTGTAGTGATGCAGTGGGAGGGTTGGATACATACCTCTCAACCTGGAAACATCAAAAATCTGGACAAGGCTCATGAAAAATAGGTATAAATATGTGCACTGATTAACATAAAACTTGCATAAATAGGTTCACAGGTTAGTACTAGGCTATCAGCCCTAGGGCCTATACAAGCCCAGCCATAACTATTCCCTGGCTATTTCTTCCTTCCCACACTATTTACTTCCCTGGACCCCTGTCTAGCAGGGCGACTGACGTGATCCCCGAGGTGAATTTCCTTTCTCCCATCCGATCATCAAGGTTCCTTTTCAAGATGGCCAAGCTCTGCTTGACATGTATGGGCAGTCTATTCCAGAGTCTGGGGAGTCTCTGGGTCAGGAACCTATCACTCCAGCATGTTTTGTTTATTGTGATGACAAGGTTTAGATCCCTGGAGCGGGTGGCTCTGAGGGAATTAATAATAATAATTACATAACCCCGCCCACTCCGATGGAATTGTGGAATACCAACTTTCAAATGCAAACTGAAGAACAGACAACCAAAATATGGTGCCAGAGTCCCCCTGCAGCCATTCCAATGTCCCATTACCTAGCTGTTTTGCCCCATTTACCATAAACACTAATGTGTGCATACTGCTTTACTTCTACAATGATTATTTGGATTTGACTTTTTACATTTTATAGCACAATGGACAAACACTAATAGACATCTGCTAAACAAACCAATACTGTCTCACAATGAAAATAGACTTGGCATTAAAACTTCTCTGCCCTTGAAACTCTCAGTCATTGAAACAGCATTGAAACCCACACCACATCCAAAGAAAATGCATCTGGCCAGTGGTGGATAAAGATTACCTTTGGGCTGTTTTCAAATCATAGGCCCCTTGACACAAAACAAGAAACATACATGCATTCTTTGATACATCTTCCTGACTTTATTAAATTATATTCCTTGTATAATACAGCACACTTGTTAGACTTAAGTTAGAGTGCATTTTAAAAAATGCATGAACCAATAATGACAAAACTGCCCAATTCAGAACATTTCCATCATAAAAGTCTACTTCCACATACACACTAATTTTTATATATATATATATATATATATATATATATATATATATGACAGCTTCTTGTACTTATTTTCAATTTCATTTTTTTTGGAGGGGATGGGGGGGACAAAAGGCCAAAAATCAGGGACACGTTTTAAACATTGCTTGTATAATTTTGAAAAGTTGCTAGAATAAAATGTGTTACCACCATACACTTCACTGTCAAGTCTTGAACCCAGGACCCTGTTCACTACAGAGCAATATACCACTATGTTAAATCAGCAGTTTTCTGAAAGACAGACTGAAACTTAAATGGCTATCATTTACTGAATTTAGTTCTCACTTCTCACCATAGCTCTCAACCTGTTAGCACAAAAACCTGGACAAAGCCAATAATGGGGGAATACAGGATTCAGTTTTCACTTCTCACCATAGCTCTCAACGTTTTAGCACAAAAACCTGGATAAAGCCAATAATGGGGGAATACAGACACAAAATAGGGACAAAAATTTCAAATACTGATCTTATAATCTTAGAAAATTGCTAGAATAAAAGGTTTTGTGTTGCCATTTAGTTTCTGAAGAATATGAAGTCTGAAATTCAAATGCCTGTCATTATTTAGTGAATTCAATCTTTCAGTGATTTGCCACAAAAATCCTGAAAAACACAGATTCAATGAGGAATAGAACAAAAACATGAGGCAGAAATTCACAAGTGGTGGTGGCTAGGGACTTTAGGCTCTTTCTACCTGTACCAAAGGTACAGGGTTTGAGCCTGAGTACCTGTAGACACACAGACATGCACAGACACATACACACAGGCACACACACACACACACACACACCTCTGTGGAAGCAGATAACAAATACCTTAAATGCAGATGACAAAGCTTCATGCAGATATAGCTTAAATGCAGATGACAAATACCTTAAACAGCCCAGCCATTAAGCAAAGCTCCCACACACACAGCTCTCTGGAGGCAGATAAATACTTTAAACACAGATGACAAAGATCCATGCAGATATACCTTAAATGAAGATGACAAATACCTTAAACAGCCCAGCCATTAAGCAAAGCTCCGTGCAGATACTCTCCAGCAGCAAAAGTAACTAACGCTCTGTATAACTCCACCAGCAAAAGCAACTCACAACTTAGTGCAGGTAAAACTACATTAAGCAGAGCTCCATAGAGGCAGATAACAAATACCTTAAACAGCCCAAGCAGATGACAAATACCCAATACTCTGCAGCAGCAAAAGCAACTAATGCTCTGGATAACTCCACAAAATAAAATTCCACAACTCCACCATCAAAATATGGATAACTCCACCAGTAGCACCATCAAAATACTAAAAAATAAACTCCAACTCTGTTCATTTATGCGTTCAAACAGCCACCATGCATGCATGTGACCCTTGAGCTCATATCTGACAGGCTGATGGATCTGACATCATGCCTGTGATGACATCATCTCAAAAAGCGCAAAAAGAAAAAATTTTAAAAATTGGAAATGAAGTGGTGCCAATCGGGAATCATGGCATTCCATTATATGGACCCCAAAACTCAGTAAAAACTGAGTAATTCGGTATAGTTGGATAAAAGAAATGTCTTCTTTGGAGGACATATAGATTAACATTCAGGAAAAAGTTTTATCTGGTGAATGCTGTATTAATGGGAAAAAAACAGAATGTATGTAAACTGTTCATATACCAGAAAAATATGAGAAAAAAACCTGTGCAACTAGTGTTTTCTTTCATATGGAGTTCAAGATTAAATGTAGTAAAAAGGGGTATGTTGTATATGAGTAAAGATGAAGGGTGACTGGTGTTAGTAAATCCAGTTGTTCATTATTCTTCCTTAAACTTGTATAGCGTATTAAAGTGGGTAAAGGAAGATAATGAGAAGTTAATAGTGTGTATATTTATAAGTACAAAAAGTTCCGGGAGATGATGAGACTGTATTCTGGGCTGTGGTGTAGTTCCTGTGTTGTCCATTACCTTACTTGGATAGAAGGAAGTTTCTTTGCTCACCAGTGGGAGTGGGGAGCCTTGAGTAGCCTACCTATCCTTGGGGGAAGTGACCTCAGCACAAGAAGCTGTTAGTAATTGGTTGTTTGGGACCATTCGTAGCTCTTTTGTAGTTCACTGCTTAAAATCCGTTTGCGGCTTTTATGCGCATAGCGCAGTGCCGGTTAAACAAGGTTAAACTTTTTCTGGCTCCGCCAAGTCTGCTCTTCAATTTTTCCTTTATAACTGTTCTACTTGCAATCTAAACAGCCTATACTCTATCTGAAAAGCTCAGCACTTGCTCCTTAAGCATTTTTTATACAGGTAAAGCACTCTTAAACAAACAAAAGTACTTCATTCACCTAAATCTTGTTGAGTACTCATTTCCCTATAGGTCCTTTCTGACTCAGTTACACAGCAATCTTTTTCACTATTTCTAGCATGTCGAAGGGTCAGTTGCTGGCGTCCTCTCCTGTTCAGCTGGTGAATCTGGGAATCTTGAGGCAATGTTACAATTGCCTCATGTACACAGACAACCCTCTCCTCCTCCCAACAAATACAAATATATGCGAGAGATGCAACTATATAGCCAAACTGGAGGCTGAGCTCTCTCAATTCAGTACTGGCAAGACCAGTCAGGAGGAGAAGGTAACCACGCACACCACAAACCCAGTCTCACATAGAACTATCACAACTGCAAACCAAACACATAAACACACAAAAACATACTCGGAGGCGCAGATTAAAAATCTACCAAAACAACAGAGGCCTCCAAAGCAGACACCCAAGCAACCACCACCTCAAGACATAGCACATGCAACGCATAGTTCACAAAGTCAGTGTGCTAAACAGTCACAGCCCTTAGGGCCAAACAACATGCCAGACACACTTGTAATAGGTGACTCCATAGTCAGGCACACTGACGTCCCACTCACCAGACTGAACAAGGAGAGGGTCACAGTAAACTGCCTGTCGGGAGCTAGAATCCGCCACATAACACAAGCACTCAGGTCACTACACAGCAAGAACAAATATGACTCAGTCATTGTACATGCCGGTGTGAACGACCTGAGACATACCTCCCTGGATTACATGAAAAGAGACATAGAGGAGCTCTCTGATTATGTAGCCCAGGCCGGTATGACCCTGACCCTGAGCAGCATCTTACCCTCACCAAGAATGATGCCACAGTACAAAGACAAAATGATCAGTTTTAACAATTGGCTTAATTACTGGTGTCATTCTAAGGGGATCCAATGTCTGTCTGCTTGGGATGACATGCTTGACAAGCCACGCTGCCATGAGATGGCTTGCACCTGTCACCCTGGGCTTCCAGATATTGGCCAAGGCTCTTGCCACCCCATAGTGCCTTTTTAGGCAAGGCTCAAATGACAAACCTACCTCCCTAGAAAACACAAGTGGAAAAAAACTAAGGGTAATGCTGCTCAATGCCAGAAGTCTAAACCTCAAGATGCACACCCTCAAAGCCCTCCTCAGTATGGAGAACATTGATGTCTGTGCAGTGACTGAAACCTGGTTCAAGGCTCCTGAGAGCACCCCAGCACTATCAGGTTTTACCTCATATCATGCTTTCCGGCCCCAAAACTTGGACCGCACCACAAAAGGAGGGGGAGTATCCATTTTTATCAAAGATACCCACACCTCCAGGTTAGTGGCAACGCACGAAGCATCGGAGACTATCCAGGTGCAACTAACCATAGGCAAAACTGCCTTACAGTTTGTAGCATGCTACAGACCACCCTCTCAAACTCAGGAACCCCACACAGCCTTCCTGAAGACACTGGAGAGTATGAATGTCTCTCCAAATACCATCATTTTGGGAGACTTCAACTACCCAAACATAGACTGGGAACATTACTCAAGCCCCAACACCTAGCCCAAAGGTTCCTAGAATTCATAAACTCAAATGCAATGGAACAACTAGTCACCATTCCCACAAGAGGAGACAATATACTAGACCTGATCATCACAAACATGGGGACAAAATGCTCCACACTGGAAGTACATCCCTCCTTGGTAAGATCAGACCATAAATTAATCTCACTGGAAATCCACATCCTGCCCCCACCCCCTGCACAAAAGACCACAGTGAAGAACTTCTCAAAAGCAAACTTTACACTTCTTAAGACTGAAGTGGTATCTTTCAAGGCCCCTGGGCCAGTGGAAACCACAACCCACACTGCTGAATCCTTTGCAAATGCCTTCTATGGGCACCTTCAAGAATGCATGGATCATGCAATCCCAAATAAAACCAAGACCCATTCCCCAAAGGCAGGCCCAGTCTGGTGGACCCCAGCCATAAACAAACTTTACAACAGGAGGAGGAAGCTACTACATGACAGAGCAAAATCCCTAAAAGGGAAGGCATCTCTGATCAGTACTAGCAAAAAACTACGATCACTCATAAAATCATCCAAGGCCAACTTTGAGAGAAAAATCGCAAAAGACAATCACAAGGCCTTCTTTAGCTATGTTAGAAACCTGGGTGGAAACTCCCAGATATGCTCAGAGTTAGTCCAAAATGACACAAAATACACTGAACCCACTGACATTGCCAACATTCTGGCAGACAGGTTCAGTGCAAATTTCTCCCCAAAAGGAGAAATAACTATCCCAGCAGAGTGTAGCCTCCCTAACATCTCAGATGCCCAGGTGAGAGCCGCCCTCTCTAAAGCTAAAAACACAGCATCAATGGTGTCCCAGGCTGTGTGCTACATGAACTCCAAGAGGAACTAAACCCACACATAAGGCTGCTGTTTAATCTTAGCCTTACTACAGGATACATACCCAAAGAGTGGCGTACGGCAACAGTGGTCCCACTTCACAAAGGCGGTGCTTCTACGGACCCTGGAAATTACCACCCCATAAGCTTGATGAGCCTGGTCTGCAAAGCTATGGAGAGGATCATTATGGAACTCATAAACAAAGACATTGGGGACCTACAGACATTGGATCCTACCCAATTTGGCTTTGTCAAGGGCAGATCCTGCCTTTTCAACTTGGTCGACTTTCTTGAAACAGTCACTAAGGCCATTGATGAGGGTAAGGCAGTTGACACAGCCTACCTTGACCTTGCAAAAGCCTTTGACACAATACCCCACTCGGGCATCATAGACAAACTCACCAGCTTAAATGTAAACCCATATGTCACAAGATGGGTTGCAAACTGGCTCAAGGACAGAACCCACAGGGTCAGAGTTGCTGGAGCTATGTCAGACTCTAAGCCAGTCACAAGCGGTGTCCCACAGGGCTCAGTCCTGGGACCCCTCTTGTTCGGCATTTATTTTTCCGAGGTACAGGCAAACATAGGACAATTGTGGCTGACAAAGTTCGCAGATGACTGCAAACTGGGCACCATAATTGATACTCCAGCGGACACAAACATCCTTCAGAGAGGCCTCATAGAAATGGATAATTGGTGCCAGAACCATGGCCTTAAGCTGAATGCCAAAAAATGTATAGTCATACCCTTTGGGAAAAACAAGGTACCGACAAATTACCACATAGGCTGTAATCCATTAAGTACAGAAGAGGTAATCAGGGACCTAAGGACCCAGGTTGACAGTAACCTCTCATTTGACACTCACATTGCCAAAGTGGTTAGGAAGACCTTCTATATTGCCCACCTTATCATGAAGGGTTTCACATCTAGATCAAGAGAGGTCATTGTGCCCCTGTACTCTTCTCTTATCAGGCCAATGATTGAGTACAATGCCCCGTTTGGGATGTATCTCACCCGACACCTGCAGCAGTTGGAAAGACCCCAAAAGTTCCTCACCAAGAGGATAAAGGGTCTTAAACATATGTCATATGCTGCCCGACTGAAAAAACTCCAGCTCTATTCAGTTGCATACCGCCTACTCAGCAGTGATCTTTGCCTGATGTACAAGGCCATGTCCAATCCTGAATTAATGGACATGCTCCACCTCAGAAAATCCAAATCCATCAGAGCCACGAGAACAAGTGACTTAAACCTCAACACAGAAATAAATAGAACGTGCTGGAGGGACAGATTCATAACCCAGAGGCTCCCTACACTCTGGAACAGAATCCCAGTCCATGTTAGGCAGAGCCCCTCACTGACTCTATTCAAGAGAAATCTCGAGGAGTGGATGGGAGATCGTAGGTTTACCCCGGGGGTCATCTCTGTGTCACTACTAGACAGAGGCATAGTAAACTAAACCATAAAAGGGCTTAGTATTCTCATCCTAAGGGGTGGTGTAAGCCACATACACTCTGGCTAGGCTTATAAATGCCCTAGGGCAGATAGCCTAGTAGGAACCTATGAACCTATGAAAAAAAAAAAAAAATACGTAAATGAAGAAATTAAAAATTATCAAGAAAAAATGCAAACTTGGAAAATAAAAAATGATGATATAGAGGAAGAAGGATGTGATATAAAAATGTGAGAAAACAATGTTATTATGTAAATATATGGGAAAATATACCTGAAGAAGTGATTAAAGCCATTAAAGTGAGGAAAACGTAGTGTACCAATATATTAAGAGTGTCGGGTTTTCCTACAGACACTGGTAATAAATAGGTTGCAATTAAAGGGGAATATACCATATAAAAAGAAAGTTGAAAGAGTTTATTTATTTTGAGGGGAGGAAGAGACAAAGCATGCTTTTCAAAATGGAAAAAAGTATGTGTGAGAAACACAGGAATTTATTTTATGTAATCTGGGTCATTTGGAATGAAAGCTTGAATTACATTTTGTTTAATGGGAAATGGATTTTGGCAGGTATTATGAAAAAGTTGATTATGGTTGTGGTAGAAGGAGTTGGTCAGTTATGGAAGAATAACAATTAGGATGTTATAAGAAAAATGATAAATAGTAAAAAAAAATAACAGAAATTTGTATATACGTGTGCCTGTAAATATGTATATAATGTTTTTATGTTGTGTTAAATAAATGAGATTTGGTCTTTTTAATAGGTTTTGTAGGATCTTTTACATAAACCTGAGCTACCTACCAACTCAAGCAGATAAGATTTCAGACACCCTGGCCCCATGTGCAAAAATGGAAAAAAGGGGTTGTGGATCGATGAATGGTGTAAAGCAGCGAAATGTGGAAATCAAGAGGAATACCAATGGGAATATTTATGAAGACTTAATTGTACAAAGTTTAGAGATAAACAAGGCTCAACAATTAACAGTTAAGATAGGTGGTGAGATAAAAACAGTGATATATAATCAATACTCAGAAAAGTCTCCAGGAACATATGGTATTCCTGTGGAAGTTTAGAAATTAGGAAGGAAGGAAGAAAGGGCTAAAAATCTGGAAGATTTTGTTTAACAGTATTTTAAAAAGGGGGGAAGCTCTTATATCTTGGAAGAAAGCTGTGGTAGTTTTACGTAAAGATGGCAGCTTCATATAGCACTATTTCAATTATAAACCATGATTATGAAGTATTTATGTATATACTAACTAAAAGAATGGCAAATGTGTTGCCAAAATTGATAGATATGGATCACTGTGGTTTTGTGGAGGGGAAGCAAACATTTGACAACATTAATAGAACAATGAGGACTTCCAAAATGGCTGCATAATGAGTAACAGCTTAATTTTAACTTTCCCAGTGTGAAAACAGAAACTCAGCAGAAAAGGCCACTAGACTTGTGTTTATGGGTAAATTTCAGTAAATGGCTAGGGGGTGTAATGCCTGGATGCCAGGAAGAAAGAAATACAGAGGACCTAGAAAATAATCAGCTAAAAAAATTGAGGAAGAAACACTGACTGGGGAAAGTTCAGCAGTTGTTTAGCAAAAAGCAACCCAACCTCCAGACATGAATTCCAGTAACCTACATGAAGATATAAGACAACTTTGATTGTTCTCTCCACTGTAACTGTTTGTGCCGCATACCACTGTAAAAACATCTCTTGTAATTTGTGTGTATACTGATTATGTCTAAATAACTAAATGTGTCTGTAATTTTTCTTTGCGGAGCTTTTCTCCCCGGGCCTCTGCTGAAAAAGGGCCTTTTCGGCTCAGTCAGACACCCCCGGTTAACAAATGTAAAATAAAATAAACTGCACACAGACCTGGTTAAAATAAATGAAATACTGATGGAGTATATCAACACAAACAATAAAAGGCTGGAAAAAATGGAAGAAGCTTTAAACAAATATTAATATGAGGTGATAAAGCTGCAAAAATCGGAGGTTGAAATGAAAACTCTGGCTGAATATGAGACTGCTCAGGAAGAGATGCTTAAAAAAATAAGAGAATTAGGGGACAGAACGCACAAGGAAAACCTGAGATTTTCAGCTACACAAGAGAAGCTGGAAGGAACAGACTGCATTCATTTTATGAAACCATAAATAAGCAACTGGACTGGTATTCCACAGCAGGAGTTGTTAGTTGAAAAGGCACATTGTGTGTATGCTCAAAACCTGGCTAGGAGAAAGCAACCTAGACTTTTAATAGTAAAGATCCAATCCTACCAGCAGAAGGAGTTTATTTTGACAAAACTGTGGCAGAAGGACAAAGTACTAAAAGTGGGAGACAGAGTGTTTGTGGAGAATGATTACTCATTGTACACCAGGCAGAAGAGAAGAAAATGTATTCCACTGTTCAGGGAATGTCACAACACAGGTGTGAAATTCAAACTGCTGTACCCAACTGTCTTCAAAGTATTCTTCCCTAGAGGGACAAAATATATTTTTGTGGATGAAGTACATGCAAAAAGTGAGCTGAGAAACAGAAAGAGATTCTGCTTCTTGTTCTTCGGGTAATAAAGACCACAGAGTGACTGTAACTGTGAAACTTTTTCAAATGTTTAAATGGAAAATGGAGTAAAGGAAGGGAACATGAGAACTGACTAGAATAATCAAGAGTACATTGGAAATGAAGCAGAGACAGGATTTGGGAGATGGAGATGATCAGTAATAAAACTAGAAACTTCATCTGGGATTACAGTGCAATAATTATATGTGTGAAATATGACAGAACAAAAAAATCTGGAAATATTGGACTTTTTTAGAATTTGTTGGACTTTTGGGGTACTCTAAAGCATGGACTTTTTTAGAATTTGTTGGACTTGTGGGGGACTCTAAAGCATATGCCCTTCTTCATGTCATTAATGTTCACAAAAAGTTTTGGGGAGGGGAAGAGTGGTGAGAAAGTTAACAGTAAATAAATACATTTTTTCTTACTAGCACTATTTTTGTGGTGTATGGTTTTCTTTGTATGCTATAAAGTAAAGTTGTCTCAGTTATTTTAAAGTGTAATGGGGATTGTAAACAGGTGGTGCTTTTCTTTTCCCCTTCTCTCTCTCTTCTTGTTCAGTTTTAAGAAATGCAAGTAATGCAAAGAAATAACAGCTGGTTAAAAGAACATGACAAAAAAAAATTAATGTGCTTTTTCTCATTCTTGCATGGGAAAATGACCGTATTAAGGACATTTGATTTAGTAACACATTTTAAGAGTAAGCAAGGAAATGAAAAAGAATATTGAATATTATGAAACTTTTTTCTAGCAAATACATGTATGTTCAGTTGTACTTCTGCAGCTGGTCTTCATGTTTCCATGGAAACAATCTGATTAAGAGAAACTAGCTACCTGTTTTGTGTGTGTGTCCACAGAGACAATCTGATAAAGAGAAACTGGCAACAGTCTGGTGGAAATTAATTGACTGAAGTAAAAAAAACGAGAAGAGAAATTTGCTAGGAGATACTGTTCTCTGAAAGCATTCAGGGGATTTCCCAGCTGGGAGAGCTATAAGGAAAAGACAAGACCAATTAGTACTTAGTAGAAGCACAGGCTGCACCATGTATCTTAGCATGTTTAACGTTTCTTTTAGGTTAACTCAAGTCTGTGAGGGTGGCTGTCAGTTTGGGACTTTTGTTCCTATTAGAAGGGTAAAACTTCAGTATTTGAAGAAGTACATCGTTTTGTATGTTAGTATTAAGTTAATAGGTGTTAGGGGGTAGTGGGGATGTGCTTGTTTTTTTGAGGGATTTCAATAAAACAAAAAGTTTTGTAAGATACAACATAAGCGCTCAAATGGATATTATGAAACAACTGTATAAAAGTTCAACCTATCAAACAGTGTATGCATGTAACACAAAAGCTGGAACTAGACCTTTAACAAAAATGCTGTTATACATAAAAGGTGGTAATAACTTTTTAATGCAATGATGCTTTCTGTAATATCTTTAAACGCCAATGGTCTCACAGTTAAATACAAAAAAAAGAGTAGTTAACTATAATAAAAATGTAGAGTGCAAATAGCCATGTTACAGGAGACACACTTAGAAAGAACAGAATATGTGAAGTTGATGAAAGGTTTTCAGGATGGTTATTCAGCAGAATATCTGGGACAAAGTAAAAGAGGAGTACTTGTATTAATTGCAAGAGGAGCTCCAATAGTGATAGAAAAGGATAAAAAAATATATAATAATGGCATTTTTGTAGTGCTAATGGGCTACTGGCAAAGGGAGGAAGATTAGACTTCCATGTATTTTTATTCCACCTAAAATTGCTACAATGGAGCTTAAGAAAATTCTGGTAGAAATAATCAATTTTCAGAAAGGAATATTACTTGCAGGTGGGGACTAGAATGTGACTTGCAAAGGTAAAGATGTGCTTGGGGGGGGTGCAGAAACGAAATTATAACAAAGAAGGGTCGATTTTTGAAGAAATTTATGAAAATATTTGGCATGGAAGATGTGAATTCAGTAATAGGAGTTCGGAGTGAATTTGCATATTATTCCCCAAGATATAAAAACTGGGCTAGGCTAGACAGAATTTATATTTTACATGAACATGTGCATTTAATTGAAGATCTTCATACGCACCCAATAACTAAAATAAAAGCACAAGTTAATGACATAAAAATTAAACACTGGTGCTTTCCCACCATCTGTTGAAATGAGAGGAATTTAAGGAATGGGTAGTGGAGATTATTCAGGAGCTATTAGAGAGGTTAGAAATTTCTTCTGAAAATAAAGCTAGAGAGTGGAATCAAATTAAGGTGGAGTTTAAAAATAGGGTGGAAATAAAAGAAAGAGAGCTATGGCTAAGAAGTAAAAATAATTATTTAGAGAGACTGACAAATGTTAAAGTATTGCAAAACAGGGGTAATCTCATAAAACAAGAAGAGGATCAACTGCAGAATTCTTAGCAGAAAATAAGGGATTACCTCAATAATGTGCACAAGTTTAGATAGAATGCTGTAAAGCAACATTTTTTCAATAATAACAGTATAGAACACAAAAATGTTTAGCACAATGACTCAGGCGACAGAAAGTAAAAAGGGCTGTCACCAAGCTTAGGGAGCCTATAACAAGGAAGGTAACAAGAGAGCCTGAAGAGGTATTAGAAATATTTTGGAAATTCTGTGAAAGTCTGCATAAAGCAGAGAAATATGGAATCAAGAAAAGATACAAATGGAAATGTTTATGGAAGAATGAAATATGCCAAGATTAGAGATAGTTGAGGCTCAATTACTAATGGCTAGGATAGAAGGAGATGAAATAAAAATTGTGCTGTACAACCAATCAACTGGAAAGTCCCTAGAAATAGATGGTATTCTTGTGAAGTTTGGAAGTTAGTAATGAAAAATGGAAAGATCTGGAAGGTTTTGTCTAACAGTATTTTAAGAGGAGGAGAAGTACCAATATCCTGAAAGAAAGCTGTGGTAGCTGTAGTACTAGAGGGTAAAGATCCATCAGACCCAGCTTTATGCAGGCCCATTTCAATACTAAACCACAATTGTAAAGTGTTCATGTCTATAATGGATAAAAGAATAACAAAAGTAATGCCAAAATTGATATATATGGATCAATGTGGTTTTGTGGAGTGGGGCAAACATTTCGCAACATTAACAGAACATTGATGATCCAGAGGGAAACAGAGTGTAAGAAAATACCATTGTTGGTGGTGGGTCTTGATTCAGAGAAAGCATTTGACAGAGTAAGCTGGGACTTTATGAGCAAGGAAATTGAAGCATTGGCATTTCCTGAAAAATTATAAGGTTGATTAGGAGGATATATGAGGGATCGGAGGAAAACATTAAATTGGGTGGGATCCTCTCTGATAATTTCTGCTTGAGCAGAGGAACCGGGCAGGGGTGTCCTCTCTCTCCCCTTTATTTACATTATATTTAGAGCCACTTGAAAAGAAAATAAAGGACTCAGAAATTCAAGGATATAATTGGTATGGTAGTCAAGAAAAGCTGGTTCTATTTGCAGATTATATTATTTTATACCTGACAAAACCAGAAACAGATATTACCATGTTGTGGAACATTTTGAGACCGTTTCAAATCTTTTTGGGATACAAAATTAATGAAGCTAAAATAAAGGCAATAGTGGTAAATTCTGTAACCACACACATATTGGTTTAGCAATATCTGTATTTTTGGGGACATGATAAAATGAAGTATTTAGGAGTATGGATTAAAAATAATTCTGGTGTGGCAGCTAAAGATATGTGGGAAGAAACTAAAAAGATAATACAAAAACTGAGAAAATGGAAACTTTGTTGTATGGATATGGATAGTAATATACAAGCAGTCAAAATGTTTTAGCCCCTTTAGTCTTTTTATCAACCAGAGGAGAAGTTGTGGATAGCAAGTAATATAGAGCTGAAGAACTTTATCTGGAAGGGGAAGATGGCAAGAGTCAAGTGGGATACGCTTATTCTTCCAGTAGAACAGGGCAGATTAGGAGTACCCAATTTGAAGGGGGGTATTTCAGAGCTACACAGTTAAGGCTCTTATACATAGCACAAGCAGAAAACTATACTTCAAAGTGGAAAGGGATGAGGTTGAAACAGGGAGGAAGCTCAAGAAACAAGGAGAAACTGTGATTTTGGATACAGGCTTTTAAGGAGAATAATAATACAGAATATTATATCAGTAAAATAGCAAAAAGTATTCTAAGAACTAAGCCAACACAGGAATGGAGAAAGAAGATTCTGCCAATAGGGATGACTGCAATTAGGGATATAGACAATAGGCAAGAGGGGCTGGAATTTATTGGAGAAAACTGGCAAAGAAACCAAGATATTGGGAGCAAATAACTAGAGGAGAAGAGGTAATAGAATAGGAAGAGGTCAAGAATTTATTTGGACTGCAAGTTAGAGATTGCCTTCCTTATCAAGGATTGATTTCAAAGTGTAGGCAAAGAGAAAGAAATAAGGGGTCCTAAACAAAAGACCAGCACTGGTAGAGTTTTTAGTAGGAATCTAGAACAAAAGCTGCCATTAAAAAAGGAGCGCATAAAATATTGCATGATAACTTTAAGAATTACTCAGAGAAGGTTAGAAAGGATTGGAAAGAGATTGTGTAAGCAATTCACAAAGAAACAATGGGAGGATATATGCATGTCTCCCAAATATGCAACAAAATCTAGAAGATTTAGGATTTTTGCTTGGAAATGTTTACATAGATATTTTTATACCCCATGTAGACTCCAGAGAATTATTTTTAGGTAAACAGCAAATGTTGGATGTGTGATGGGGAAAAAAGAGGTACTTGGGAATATATTTTCTGGGAGTGCAGCAGGATGCACGGTCATAGATGCTGAGTGGGCAGATTGGTATGATGAGGAAAATGATTTTTCTGAGCTATGATACAGAACAGGAATTGCCTAGACATGGTAAGGCCTTGCTGTGTCTAATTATGGTGGCTGTCAAATTATAACTGATGTTTGCAATTGGGAGTGTGTCAGTATGGTTTATTATGTAAAATGCTTGCAACTAGGATCGTGTTGGTGTGTTTTTTTTTCATCTATATAAATGAAGGATTGCTTATGTCTGAAGTGATGGTTTAATAAACATGTTAATTGTGTAAAAAAAAGGAAGGGCCAGGAATTGAATAATTTATGTAATGTTGCTTGGGGTATATGATATATAGCAATATGTATGATTCAGCTTTTCTTCTCCACCTCTGTGTTATGCACGTACATCCTTTGTACACCTACATCTGTTTGATATAACCTTTTTATATTATTAATCCCTTACCGTAGAAAAATAATGTACTTTTGTATTTCCTGTCATTTCTGTTATCTTAACCACTGTAATAATTGTTTGTTTTTATTCATAATACTGTGGAACATTTCTCCCTGAGCCTCTGGCGAAAATGGGACAAAAACCCAGTTGGACATCCCCGGTAAACAAATGTAAAATAAATAAATATGTGAAGGATAATGTCTGTTAATGTTAATTTGTTAATGCAGTTTGATTACTTTTGTATAAATGTAAATTTTTCTATGCCACCAGTGATAATTCAATAAAGTTTAAAAAAAAACATTAATAGAACAATGATGGCTGCACACCAAGTAACAGCTTAATTATAGCTCTCCCCGTGTGAAAACAGAAACCCAGAAGAGAAAACTAATGAACTTATACTTCTGGGTAAATTTCAGTAACTGGATACTAAGTGTACTGCCTGGATGCCAGGAAAAAAATACAGAGGACCTGAGAACAGCTTTTATAAATTGAGGAAAAAACACTGACTGGGAAGAGTACTGAAGCTGGTCACCAAAACATTGCAAGCTCCTGACATTACTTCCCAGTAACCTGGAGGAAAATATAAGACTACTGCTTACAGACTTGATTAAAATAAACAAAATGCTGATGGAGTATATCAACTCAAAAAATCGGAAAAAAATTAAACAGATGTTCAGATGAGGTGATAAAACTGCAAAATCAGAGGTCAAAATTAACAAAACGCTGGCTGAATATGAGACTGCTCCAGAAGATATGTTTCAAAAAATAATAGAATTAGAAGACAGAGCACATAGGGAAAACCTGAGATCTTCTGTTGCACCAGAGAAGCTGGAAGGAACATGCTGTATTAATTTTATGAAAGCATAAATAAGCAATTGGACTGGTATTCCACAGCAGGGGTTAATTGAAAGGGCACATTATGTGTATGCTGCAAACCTGGGTGTGAGAAAGCAACCTAGACCTTTAATAGTAAAGATGTTATCCTACCAGAAGCATGAGTTGATTCTGACAAAATACTAAAAGTGGAAGACAGCAGAGGGTTTGTGGAGAATGATTACTCACTGTACACTAGGCAGAAGAAGAGTAAATTTATTCCACTCTTCATGGAATGTGAGTGAGATTCAAACTACCATACTCAGATATCTTCAAACTATTCTTTCACAGAGGGACAAATAATTTTTTGATGCAGTACATGCTAAGGCAGAAATGCAAAAGTTTGTTCAGCGCAAAGTGAGCTATGAAACAGAAGAGATTCTGCTTCTTTTCTTCTGGTAATAAAGACCACAAAGAGTCTGTGCCAGTGAAACCTTTTCCAATATTGTAACAGAAAATGGTTGAGAGAAGGATAAAAGCACAAGAATAGACTAGAAGAATCAAAAGTAAATTGGAAGTGAAGCAGAGACAGGAGTTTGAAGATGGAGATGAATAGGAATAAAACCAGTAACCTGAAAATTCACAAATGTGGGGTTTCAAAGCAATAATTATATTTCTGAAACATGACAAAACAAGAACATCTGGAAATATTGGACTTTCATAACTTTGTTAAACGTGTAGGGGACTCTGAAGCATATGCCCTACTTCATGTCAGTAATATTTGGAAAAATGGGTCCACTTTGTAATTTCAAAAACCCCAAATCTCGGGTTTTGATACATCGAACTCAAAACATCGAGATTTTTGGAATCTCAAAACTACAAAGTGGTGCAAAAAAAACCTAAAACAATGTTTTTGCAGGGGGGCAAGCACCCCTGCACTCCTAGCAGTTTAAATATACCATCTCTGAGATCATGCTACAGTGAAGAGAATGGCAACAATCCCATTATGCTTACCATTTTCTCCACTGTAGCACAATGTCAGAGATGGTATATTTAAGTTGCAGGGGGTGTGGGAGCCCCCCCCCCCGCAAAAATAGTTTTTAATATTTTTGTTGTTTTTTTTTTTTTTACTTTGTAATTTCGAGATTCTAAAATCTCGAGTTTCTGGGTTTGGTATTTTGAAACTCGAGATTTTGGGTTTTCGAAATTACAAAGTGGATCCTTGGAAAAATACATAGGAAAGGGGAAGAGCAGGGAGGAAGTTAACAGTAAGTAAAATATATTTTCTTATTAGCAATATTTTTATAGTGCATGATTTTCTTTGCAGGCTGTAAAGTTTTCTTAGTTATTTTTAAGTGTAATGAGGATACTAATATTAGCAGGTTCTCCTATTTCCCCCCTTCTTATTTTTCTCCTTGTTCAAGTTTAAGAAATGCAGGCACTGCAATGTAAAAAGAAGAAAAAAAGTCTGGTCAATAAAAAAAAAAGAAAAAAAATGTGCTTTTTCTCATTCTTGCATAGGGGGTGACTGGATTAAGACCCTTGGTTTGATTTAGTAACAAGTTTTAAGAGAAAGTCAGTAAATGAAAAAGAACATTGAATATTATACAGTTTTTTTCTAGCAAATAAATGTACGGTTAGTAGCAACTTTGCATCTTGTTCTAATGCCTCCATGGAGACAATCTGATAAAGAGAAATAGCTAGGAGATAATGTTTTCTGAAAGCATTTAAGTGTTTTCCTATCTAGGAGAGCTATATAAATAAGACAAAACCAGACAGCACTTAGTAGAAGCACAGGCTGTGCCATGTGTCTTAGTATAGATATCCTTTCATTTAGGTTGACCTAAGTCTGTAAGTGTGGCTGTCAGTTTGGGACAATTGTTCCTGTTAAGAGGGTAAAACTTCAATATTTCAAGATTTACTTAGTTTTGTCTGTTAATATTAATTTAATAGATTTTGAGGGTATTGGAGTGTGTTTGTCTAATTTTTTTAGTGAAAGACAGTGGTGAGACTTGTACATCTGATGTGCAAAAATCTAGCCACCTTGTTATAGGTTGCTTCTAGTTTAGCTGAGAGTGAGGATTTCAAATTAGTAAGAATGTGACAGCTATACTGTAGGCTAGGAAGAAAGTATGCATGTGACAGAGTTATTTTTGCATTGGAAGTTAGGAATTTTTTGTTTCGGTAGAGGAGTCCACGTTTTTGGTGTGTCTTTTTAATACAGTTAAACAGATGGAAAACTTAAGTTGTTCATCAACTGTAACTCCTTGGAGTTTATTGCTGTATTCAACTGTAATGGATGTGTTATTGAGAGACAGTATAGTAAAGTTAGTTTTGAGATTAGTTAGGCTTTTGGGGAGAAAGAGTAAGAGTTTAGTTTTCTTAGAGTTGAGAATTAGTTTGTTGTCACAGAGCCAAGATTCTGCAGAGTTAAAGGATGCTTGGGTGGCTAAGTTGAGATCAGAGAGAGTGTCAGAGATGGTGATGACTGTTGAATCATCTGCATATTGTATAAAGGATGACTAGGGACAAGAGGTATATAACAAATTAGTGAAAATGTTAAGAGTAGTGGACCAAGGATAGATCCTTGGGGGACTCCCATATTTACTGGGAGGGGAGGGGATAGTGCAGAGAGCCATTTGACAGATTGCTGATGATTAGAGAGGTAGCTAGAAAACCAGGTGACAACAGAAGAAGAGAAATTAAGGTTTGATAGTTTGGCCAGAAGAAGAGGATGGGAGACCATATCAAAGGCCTTAGAGAGGTCCAGGAAGAGGCAGGAGACCAGTTTATTGTTATCATGAGCAAGAGAGATGGTGTTTATGAAAGATATTAGTGCAGTTGAGGTACTATGCTAGGGCAAAAGCCATGTTGGGTAGGCATGAGTATGTTATCCTGAATTAGGTATTGCATAACTTGTTTGTGGATACATTTTTCCTATATTTTTGATAGAGGAGACAAGATTGCAATTGATCTGAAATTTGTGATGTCGGTGGAGTTACCTCCTTTATGTATAGGTAAGGTGTAGAATTTTTTCCATAAGGAGGGGACATAAGATTCTGAGATGGAGCAATTTATTAAATAGATACAGGCAATGTAAAGGGTTCTGCTGCAATCTGCAGGAAATGGGGGATAGGTTGTCAGCAGAAGGAAAGGATGGTTTAAGTTTTGAGAGTAAAGATGTAATATAGTTCATAGGTACTGTTTTAAGTGTGAAGGACTTAGAGGGATTTGGAGGAGAGGTAGAACTGGAGAAGTTGTTAGCATTGTTAGTAGAGATGAAGGTGTTTAATGTCTTAGATATAGATTCAATAAAGTGGGTGTTGAATAAGCCAGCTGTTTCTTCAGGTGTGTTGTTATGGCAGGGGTTTGGGGAGGAAGGGTTTTCTGGATGCAGAATGTGATTTAAGGAGTTCCAGAATTTTTGGGGGTCTGAGCTTTGGGCAGAGGGGAGGTTGGTATAGACGTCCCTTTTGTCTTTAAAGATGTTTTTTTTAACCTGGTTTCTGAGTTCTTTATAGTTTTGTAGATGAATGGGGAGCTTGGTTTTTATCTACAGTTTCCACATCCAATCTGTGTTTTTCATTAGGGTGTGGGTAGGATTAGTTAGCCAAGGAGATATACTGGATTTAATCCAAACTGTGCAGAGAGGTGCAAAAGGGTTTAGGATATTTAGGAAGGTAGAGTTAAATGAATGTACAGCTTCATCAAGACGGAAGATGTTAGATGTGACAGAAGAAGATTAAAAAGATAATAATGGTAGATTTATAGTACTAAGGGGCTACTGGTAAAGGAGGAGAATTACGCTGGCATGCATTCATATTCTACCTAAATCTGCTATAATGGAGCTTAAGAAAATTCTAGGCAAAATAATCCACTTTCAGCAAGGAATATTACTTACAGGTAGAGACTGGAATTTGATTTGGAAAAGTAAGATGTGTCTGGGGGCCCAGAAGGGAAAATATAATAAAACAGGGTAGATTTTTGAAGGACTTTATGAAAATATGTGGTGTGGAAGATGTGACTTCAGTACTAAGAGTTTGAAGTGAATTTACATATCATTCTTCAAGATACAAAACTTGGGCTAGGCTAGACAGAATTTACATTTCACAGGGACATATGCATTTAATTAAAATTCTTGATACACACCTAACAACTATTTCAGATTATGTGCCAGTTATAACTAAAATAAAAACATGGAGTTATGAAATAAAAATGAGACTAGCGCCTCCCCATTCATTTGTTGAAAAGAGAAGAATTCAAGGAATAGGTAGTGAAAATTATTCCAGCTCTATTACAGAACACAGATTTTTTTTCCTGAAAATATAGCTAGGGAGTTGATCAAATTAAAGTGGAGTTTCAAAATAGGGTGCAAATAAAAGAGAGATCTGGTTAAGAAGTAACAATAATTATTTAGAGGGACTGACAAATGTTAAAGTATTGCAGAATAGGGGGAATCTCAGAACAAGAAGAGGGGCAACTGCAGAATGCCAAGTAGAAAATAAGGAATTACCTCGATAATATTCATGAGTTTGGAAAGATTGCTGTTAAGCAACTATTTTTTTGATAATAACTCTATAGCACATAAGCTTTTAGCACAACTCAGGCAACAGAAAGTAGAAAGGGCTGTTGCCAAGCGTAGGTAGCATATAGCAAGGAAAATAACAGATCATGTAGAGGTACTAGAGATATTTTGAAAATACTGTATAAAGCAGAGAAATATGGAAATCAAGAAAAGGTACAAATGGAAATGTTTAGGGAAGAGTTAAATATGCCAAGGGTAGTGATAGTGGAGCCTCAATTACTAACAGGATATGAGGAGATGAGATAAAAATGGTGATGTAATACCAATCCAAAGGAAAGTCCCCAGGAATAGATAGTATTCTTGTGGAAGTTTGGAAGCTAGGAGGAATCTAGAAGCTTTTGTTTAACAGTATTTTAAGAGAAGTATCCTGGAAGAAAGTGGTGGTGGTTGTAATACCTAAAGAGGGTAAAGACCCATTAGATCCATCTTCATACAAACATATTTCAATACTAAACCATGATTATAAAGTGGTTGTGCCTATAATAACTAAAAGAATGGCAAAAGTGATGCCAAAATTGATGGATATGGATCAATGTGGTTTTGTGATGGGGAGGCAAACATTTGACAACATTAACAGAATATTGATGATCCAGAGGGAAGCAGAATGGAAGAAAATACCACTGTTGTTGGTGGGTCTTAATGATCCAGAGAAAGTGTTTGACCAGAGTAAGCTGGGACTTTATGAGCAGGGCAATGGAAGCATTTGCATTCCATAATAAAATTATTAGGTTGATTAGGAGGATATATGAGGGATTTGAAGCAAAAATTAAAGTGGGTGAGTTCCTGTCTGATAATTTCTGCTTCAGCAGAGGAACCAGGCAGAGGTGTCCTCTTTCCCCTTTGTTATTTGCATTATATTTACAAACATTGGCAAAGAAAATAAGGTACTCAGAAATACAAGGATATAATTGGTATGTTGTCAAGAAAAGCTGGTTCTCTTTGCAGATATTATTTTATACCTGAGAAAAGGACATGTCATTGCTGTGGAACATTTTGAGACAGTTTCAGATCTTTTGGGGATACAAAATTTATGAAGCTAAAACAAATGCAATAGCTGTAAAGTATGTACCCACACACAAACTGGTTCAGCTATATCTGTATTTTAGGGGACATGACAAAATTAAGTAAAAAGATTGAATAATTGCAAGCTCTGTTATATGGATATGGATAGTAAGATACAAGCAATTAAAATATTTTTAGTTCCTTTATGTGGAGATCCTCCAAGAGGATCTCACCCAAACGACTGGTGCCAGAAACATGGCATCAAACTGAATGCCAAAAAATGCATCATCATTCCTTTTGGGGAGAATGATGTCCCCACAAATTATCACATTGATAATAAGGCATTAAGCACACAATCAATTGTGAGAGACTTGGGAACCCAGATTAATAGCAAACTGACTTATTGCCTCTGTTGTATGGAAAGCTTCCTACATGGCCCATCTCATTAGTAAGGGTATCTCATCCAGGGACAAAGGTGGTCATAACATCCCTGTATTCTTCCGTTATAAGACTGATTATTGAATACAATGCCCCTTTCGGCATGTACCTCACAAAGCACATGCAGCTGCTGGAGAGACCACAGAGATTACTCACCCAGAGAATCCAGGGCCTCAAACATCTACCCTACACAGATAGACTAAAAGCCCTGTCCCTCTACTTAGTCTCCTACAGACTCCTCAGAGGTGACCTCTGTCTGGCATTCAAAGCAATCTCAGTCCCTGATGGAACTGCTGCATATCCGCAAGTCAAGCTCCACTCAAGTAACCCACATGCGAGACCTCAACCTGGTCTGTGACATCAATAGGACTTGTTGGTGGGACAGATTTGTGTCTCAGAGACTCCCCCTTTTGTGGAACAGACTCCCTCTCCATGTAAAGCAGAGTACCTCATTAAACCTTTTTAAGCACAGCCTGGATAACTGGATGGAGAACAGAAAATACACCCCTGGAATTCCACCTATGTCCCTGCTAGCAGTGGCATAGGGTGCTGACTTTTTGGAAAATGGGCTAAATTCTTGGCTAGGCTTGTAAAAGCCTTGGGGCCAATAGCCTAGTAACAGTAACTCCCTATGATCCTATTTAGTCTTCACATATCGGCCAAATTTTTATCAACCAGAGGAAAAGTTGTGGATAGCAATTAAAAAAGACCTGAAGTATTTTATCTGGGAGGAGAAGATGGCAAGAGTCCAGTGGGATAAGATGATTTTTCCAAAAGAAAAAGGCAGATTGGGATTACCTGATTTGAAGGGGTATTTCAGAGCTACACATTTAAGGCTCCTATACATAGCACAAGCAGAAACCTAGCATTCAAAGTGGAAAGAGATGCTGATGAAACAGGGCAGAAGCACAAGAAACAAGGAGAGACTGAGATTTGGATGCAGACCTTTAAGGAGAATAACAATAAAAATTCAGAATATTATAATCATAAAGTAACAGAAGGTATTCTCAGATCTAAGCCAACATGGGAATGGAGAAAGGAGATTCTGCTGATAGGGATGACTGTAACTAGGGATACAGAAAATAGGCAAGAGGGGCTGGAAATTATTGGAGAAAACTGGCAAAGGAATGAAGGTATTGGGAGCAAATAACTAGAGAGGGAAAATTATAGAATGGGAAGGTGTCAAGAATTTATTTGGACTGCAGCTTAGAGATTGCCTTCTCTATCAAGGACTGTTATCAGGGTATAGGCAAAGAAATAGGGGGTCCTAAATGAAAGACTAGCACTGGTAGAGTTTTTGTAGAATCTAGAACAGAAGCTGCTGTTAAAAATGAATAATTAGTAAAGCTATAAAATATTGCATGATTACCATAGGAATCAGTCAGTGGAGGTTAGAAAGCCTTGGGAAGAGAGATTGGATAAGCAAAGCAATTCACAAAGAAACAATGGGAGGATATATGTATGTCTCCCAAATATGCAATAAAATCTAGAAGATTTAGGATTTTTGCTTGGAAATGTTTACATAGGTATTTTAATACCCTAAGTAGACTCCAGAGAATTTCTCCTCAGGTAGACAGCAAATGTTGGAGGTGTGATGGGGAAGAAAGAGGTAATTGGGAAAATATTTTTCTGGGAGTGTAATGAGCTGGCAGACTTTAAAGATTTTATGTAGACTAGTCTATCAGAGATACTGGGTAAGCAAATTTGTGCATCTAGGGAAATGTTTTTTCCTGAGGTATGATATAGAATTGGAATTACCTAAACGTAGTAAGCCTTGCTGAGTCTAATTATAGTCTCTGCCAAAAAAGCAATTACTAGAAAATGAAAATCAAAGTCTAAATCAAGTGTACTGGAAGTAGTGAATATGGTAACAGAGATAAAACAACTGGAATTGGGATATGCAGAAAAGACTAGGAGCAAATTACATAGAAAAAATTGGAACTGTGGGAACAATACATACAGGGATTTGAATGAGCTATATAACATTTACCTTGTTTCTCTGGGAGCGTTCTTTAGTGGTGTTGACTAGACTTTTTCTTAAATATCTTTCCAAATTTGCTGTAAATATTTTAAGTAGATACTAAGCAGAATCATGTAAGGCTTTTATTTGTGTAGAGTTGGGTATTCTGCTGAAGATAATTGGATACATATGACACAACTTCTTTCTCAACTTTGATTGGGCTTTATTATTTATTTAATAAATTATAAATTATTATTTATTTTCCAATAAAAACATGAAGTAGGATAAGCGCTTTCGCGTGCGCTATGCACGCTTCATCATTATTATTTATGTTTTATTTATTGATTGAATGATTGCAATTGTTTACAGGGAAAATCTAACTGGGCAGAAAGCCACCACAGAAAACTTTCAGAAAAATTCCATTACTTATGAATACAGTAAACAGAGGTTTGCAAGTAATCAACAACTATACATACAAAATTTAAACAGAGTATCATAATAAATAACATCATGCAATGAGTTGTGAAACTTTTTCTGGGGAGAAGAACTTCAGAAAATACATTACATAAAAACATAGTAAGCGGAGGGGTACAAGTAGTCAGCAAATATGCATTTAAACAGAGGAGATGCTGCTGCTAATAATTAAAGCTAAAGAGCTGTGGAACATATTTGGAAACAAACTTGGTAGAAAGAGAGAAAAGGAGGAAAATGGATCATTAGTATTCAGTGATGAGAAAGAATATTTTAGGATCGGTAGAAGGAAGATGGAGAGGTAGAGGACAAGGAGGAGATTTTGGAGCAATAACTAAGGGTAAACTGCTTGGAAAGAATAGGAGAAAGTAAGGAGCAGGACATTTTTCATCCAGGGATCATGCATGTACAGAGACAGGTATCTTTAAGGTATTCTCTTGTTTGTGCCTTAAAAGAGTTGGTGCTTACTGTGTTTGTTAGAATGAGAGGAAGGAAATTCCAAATTTTGGCCAGGAAGGAGGAGTAGGAGTACACAGAGTCACCAGCTGAGTTGTTAGCTTTTGTAACTGTTAATAACATTTTGTCATCTTTCTATTTTGGTTATAGAGCTGGAGAATATTTTTCAAACTATGGCATTTGTCTGTATAACAGATGAGTTTATGGGAAGTGACTGCTTGGGAAAGTGTAAAACAATGCCTTAGCTCTAACCACTTTTTTTTTTTTAAGCCAGACATTGATGTGTCCTATAATGATTGCGGCAAAGTTCACCACATTATTATAGCACATTTCCAAGAGTGAGATTTGTATGGCTTGTAGGATAATCAAGATGGGTACAGCATCCCATCCCCATTGTCAATGAAATGGGTGTCATCAAACACATAATTAAGGACAATTGGAAGGTTTTGATGGGGAACAAGAAACTCATACAGGTAGTAGGTGTAGAACCCAAGTTCACCTATAAGAAAATTAAGAACATTAAAAACATTTTGGAAAATGGTGTGGGGGCACACTTCAGCATTGACTGATGTGAACAGTGTTTGTGGTACTTTCTCCTGTAGGAAGTGTAAACAATGTAGGTATATAAGCAATACATCTAGCACATTTATTACACATCTTAAAAGGACTATTTGGTTCCACAGACGGTTTACCTGTGAGAGTACATACATAGTTTATGTGGCAGTATGTGACTCTTGTCCTAGTTACTACGTAGGAAAAAACATTAGATGTTTAAAGCGTAGAATATATGAGTACACACTTGCTATTCAGAAAAAGGACTTTACCAATGCTTTAGCTAGGCATGCTATTCACTGTGTGAACTTTAAAAATTTACATTTTCAGTCATAGATTATGTTCAACAAGTGGATTATATAGGGAACACCAATTTGATTTTAGAATGCAAGGTGTCACTGTGGCAGATCCGTTTGGTAGCAGATAGATTAATATTAAGTGTATTTTAGCACTAAAATAACATTCAAACCACAATAATATGACAATGTTTTTATATTAAGATATTTTTTATGAAGCTTTGACATTCTAAGCTGTTTTCAAAACAAGACAGTTTTTTTATTTTTATGGTATGATTTTAAACCTTTAATTTAAAGTATCATGAAAGTCATGTGATGTAACTTATAAGAGGTGTGTTTTGAAAGGTTAACTTTTTTCTGAAGAAGTTCATGAAGAATAAATTTGAACGAAATTACTAAAGAATTGTGTTCACTCCTTCATTCCATCTACAGCTTTTGTTTTTTTAGGTGGGATACAGGATCTGAATTGCCTAGACATAGTAAGACCTTGTTGTTTAATTCTGGTGGCTGTCAAAAAGCAATTGCCAGAAAATGGAAATCAAAGTCTAACCCAACTGTATTGGAAGTAGTGAATGTTGTAACAGAGCTGAAAGAACTGGAAATAAGATCTTTAGGAAAGGGTAGGAGCAAATTACATAGAAAAAGTGAAAATTGTGGGAGCAATATATGCACAATAATGTTTGAAGGAGGAGTGAGGTTTAAGTGAAGGCAGGAATGATCAATTTATGTAATTCTGGATTGATGGTAACTGTAGAAATCCAAACATGTTTTGTTTTCTTGTATATAAATGTAGATTTTCCATGTCTTATATGATAATTCAAATAGCTGTTAAAAAAAGAATGTGCAAAATTCTATATCTGATAAGGAAATTCTGAGTTTTTTTTCCCTTTTCACTGGCAATGCAAATTTAAATATTTGTGCACACCTGCAAGATTAGCTCCTGTGGTCTCTATAGTTTAGTTTGAGTGTTGGAGATGTAGTGAAGGGGATCTGGGCAAATGGTTACACTTTTCTGAAAGGATTCAGTATATTATCAAAGAGCCACAGGATGTTTTTAACACGCTTTGGCCACAGCAGATCATTTGTACCTTAGCTTTGTTTTTGCTAGAGCAGAATAACTGTGAACTGCTCAAAAGGCAAGAAAATGATTTTTTTAGATCTTTTCATGTTAGAAAAAAAAACACAACAAAAACAAATGAAAGTGGAAACAGAAGACTCTTCCTTTAAGGACTGATATTTTAGGTTAAAAGAAGAAGTTATTTGAACTTAAAGTGCCCATAGAAGATGAAATGCTGAAGGAAAAGACCTTGCATAAATGGGCATTTTGGACTCTCCTAATGAGAGTAATTTTATGGACCTGATAAAAAAAACTTTGTTATTCATATTTTACTGTTGAGAAAAGAGGCTATTTCCTTTCTTACATTCAGATGGAAAATGTTATGAGATTTTCACACCTTGGAGAGGTTAAATATCTGTAATGGAGCTGTTAAGTAATTGACTATAATGTGATATAAAAGGGTTGTGACACTGCACCACTGGGCCAGTAATCAATGAGCCTTAATCCTCACCATTGGCAACAGTGAGGGATGTATACTGGGAGGATGACAGGTACACACACAGTATTTCCAGATGCAGCTTTCTGCATCAAGTGCAGTTTCCCTTACGAGTACACAGAGACCACAGTCAGTCTGGAGCTGCTTTCTCCAGATTTCAAATAAGACTCCCCACTGACACAGCTATAGAGTTGAGATCTCAGCTGAGTGGCCAAGCCAAGACTTCCAGCACCCTTTCTGTCCAACCAGTGCTTTGTGTTCCTGCCCAAGTAGCTGACACACACATTCTTTGAAGTTTGATTTACACACACCTGGGAAAGGCTGACACAGGTTTACTAGCTATGCCCCATTTTAGCCAGACTATAAGGTAGTTATCACTGCCACCAGCCACCTTCTTATCATCTAGTTTAAGACCCTTAACAAAGGGTGTCCAATGTTACTGTTAATACAAATGCTAGTTTGACCAAGAGTAGGGCTATTAGGAGTGGCCCACAGTGTCACCCAATAAATATGCACGCACTCTCAGAACTTAAATATGTCTAGACAGATCAGCCACAATGAAATGTTTAAATATATTTAATAATAAATAGTAAAAGAACAAGACAGTACTAAATATATTTTTACAGTGACATCAGTTCAAAATCACAGGAAATATTTAAAACAATATTGCAGGATAGTCTCAAATAAATGAAGAAAACTATCCACACTAAGCTTTGCTATATACCTGACTATATATATGAGAGTTACTATTCAGAAGAAACTTACTTACAGAGCAAGGCAAATGTGGTAAATGGATCTTTCCTAGTTGCTGTCAGGTCAAAGACAGACTACAGAATGCGGTGTCTCTGAGTTCTTAAATTAATATAGCTTGCAGAATGACATAATTTCTTGTCATCTGACTCTATCCCAGGTAAAACCCCCCACTGCTCAAATATGGCAGTATTTAGCATCTACCTGTGAAATACATAGACAATGTTTTTTCTTCAGATCTTTGATAGATGCTGGAAGTCATAAAACAATAAAACACTTCCAAGACAATACAGAAAGTTCCCTAGTTTTAGACATTGTCTCTCCTTGCCGCCATAAAGTAATTTAATTTCAGCTATTTTTCTGAAATTTACTAGACTGAGGTTAACCTCCTGTATCCCAGTTTCCACTGTTACAATATATACATTTACACAGTTACAATAGTGCATGTACATTTCTGTTCTTTTCCAGTTGGGCACACTGTGGATCCATTTTTAAGCTCAGTTCTTTATAAAATATCATTTCAACACACGTCTGTACAAACCTAGTTTGATATATACATAGCATACAGTTCTAATACATTTGTAACACAAGCATCTTACGTGAAGCATGTTGACGTTCACAAATGATACATAACCATTTACAAAATTCCAGACACCTGTCCTGGCAGTATCTCCCTTTGTCACACTTGTATATAAATCATGTTGATATTCACAAATGACATATAATTATTTACAAAATTCCAGATATCTGGGCTGGCAGTATCCCTCTTGCCACAAGGGTGTTCTGTTGGAATGTGTATGTCCCTTAAAAATCTGCAGACATCACTTCCCTGAACTGTATCCTGTCTGCTGCTTGGCTAAACAGGTGTTGAGTACATCAGTTGTTGTTTCTTATGGAATGGAATACACTGGCACAGCTTTGCACTTGAGTCAACATTCCTTTCCAGTAAGTTTATCTGTTTATCCATCTGAATGTCACCTGTGTTTGCTGGCTTGTCCTTGGACCTTTTTCAGCTGTAACCTAGAAATTTGTTTCCCCAAGTTATACAATTATTCACTTTATGCATTTCAAATTCAGAATAAGACAATAACTAAAATTAAACTCAATAAGAAAATCCCCTATGGGGTACTTAACTAGCTTCTGGAAATGACTAAACCAGTGGGCAGAAAATGCTAGTAAGCATGCATGGCTGTCAATAATGCATGACTAGAAAGATCTAAAGATGTCATCTGCTAATGCACATCTTAAATCACTAACATCCTTGCATAGCAATGGGAGGTTACTGGATTAGGCCATGGGGAAGGTAGAGTTCTAAAAGCCAGATCCGCCTCTTGGGCTACATGTTGGCAGGAATCCCAAATGTTGGGGCTGTTACAGTGAATGTACCTAAATGGTTCCTTGCATAACCCTACTTTTCTTGCATAAAGGAATTTGTCATACACAATTGTTCAGAGATGTGGAGCAAAGTGTCTACCAGCATTTATCTAGTATCTGCATTTCTTATGCAATTGCAATAAAATTTTTTTAAAGATATTTTAGTAGCTTTTTACCGACTAGAGGGAGTTTATTTAGTTTTAAGATTATTTGGTCAAGTATACTAGCATGCAGGAGAAATCGTAAGGAAGTCTTTTTCACACATTGCTAGGGAGTATTGTGGCCTTGACTGATGCATGCTATTGCTTAACAATTATGATTTGCTTCACTGACAAAGTAGATATATTAGGAGAGAACAAATGTTAAAAAGTCAAAGTTAAGAGTATTAAGCAAAAAGCTCTTGCAGTTACAGGCAACCAGATGGTCTTTTCTTATGGTCAGTTAGTGATATTTTATTTTTTTCCTTTTAAACATCTTTATTAACTCATTAAATTTAATTTTTAACATTGTTTTCTTTTGTGGTATAATATATATACACCAAACACTAATAACCTCCACTGTTATTGTCATGCAGTACATATATGTTTTCTTTTTAACAATTTTCATTCGCTCCAGAAGTTGTTCAATTCCTACCTTCTCCTTAACCTCACTCCTCCCCCTCCTGAACATTATTCTGCATACTTTTTTCGGACAAAATCCATTTCTTTTTATTAAGTTTGTGCTTTCCCTTTTTCTATACATCCTACCTCCAGGTCAGTTACAGCTAATTTAGGTCTTGATTTATGTTTCCTAGTCATTGCTTTTTTTGGTAACTATGTAAAAATAAACTTGGTAAGGCCTTACTATATAGGCAAGTCAGATCCTACATCCTAACTCAGAAGAATTATTTCCTTAGTTACTACCACTTTCCCCTAACATTTCTGTCAAAGTACTCTAGAGAATTTAAAAAAATTCCAGTTCATTATACTCCCAAACAACATGTACCCAGTTGCATCTCTCTTTCTTATCACACCTTCAGTATTTACTGTTTACTTGAGGACATTGTCTCTGAAGTCTCTTGGGGGGTGTAAAAGTACCTTTGCAAAAACCTCCATGCAAAAATCCTAAATCTTTTGGACTTTGTTGCAGACTTGGAGATTACACACATCATCACATTGTAACTTTAAAGACTTCACAGATTTTTTCCCCTCAGGTAAACAGCAAATGATGGAATTTGTTTAGATTCATCCCACATACCCTTAGTTGCCAAAACAGAATTCTTTTTAATCCAAACACCTAAATATTTCATCTTATCATGCCCCCATAAGTGTGGGTATTGTTGAACCAAATGGTGTGCAGTTACACTGGTTACTGCTATAGCCTTGTTTTATCTTCATTTATTTTATATCTTGAAAAGACTTAAATCTGTTTCAAAATATTCCACAGCACTAAAATGTCCCTTTCTAGATTCATCAAGTACAGAATAATATAATCTTCAAATAAAGCTAAATGTTCTTGAAACCATACCGGTTTTATTCTTGAATCTATGAATCCCTTATTTACTTTGTCAATGACTTTAAATACAAGGCAAATAGTGGGAAAAAAGGACATCCATGCATGATTGTTCTGTTCAAACACATCTTGTCAGTGAGAAACCTTACCACTTTAATTTTTGTCTTTGATCCTTTGTATATCATTTTATTAAACATATTACTCTATCAGGGAATGCAAATGCTATAATTATCCTACTCACAAAATCTCAACTTACTCTATTGAATGTTTTCTCTGAATCAAGACTCACCAATAATAGTGGTGTTTTCTTACACTATTGTCCCTCCTGGATCCCCTGCCCCCCCCCCCCAAAAAAAAAACATTAATCCATATCTGTCAACTTTGGTAACACCTTTACCATTCACTTAGCTAGTATAGACGTAAACACTGTATAATGATTGTATAAAATTGAAACCGGTCTATTTGAAGCAAGTTCTGAAGGCTATTTAACCTCTTTGGATAACATAGCCACCACAGCTTTTTTTTTCCAAGAAGCTGGTATTAATCCCTTTAAAATATTGTTAAACATGATCTTGCACATCTTTAGCACTTTCTTTCCATCTAACTTCCAGATTTTTGGAGGAATACTGTATGTTTCACAAAACTTCTCAGTTGATTGGTTACATATTACTTTGTATCTCATAGGTGTATATTAGACTAACAACCACTAGGGCCCTTATAAGCCTAGCAGTGAAACCCAAATCTGACTCACAAATTTGTTTTATATAAGGGTGATTTTCTGACTGCCTCTGTCTGTCACAGACATAGGCACCAAACAAGAGGTGGATTTCCAATTACCCATCCATTGCTCCAAGTCTCACTTAAATAGGTTAGGTAATAACTCTGCTTTACCTGGATGGGGAGCCTGTTTCAGAGAATGGGAATTCTCTGAGAAAAATCTCTCTCTCTCCAACATGTTCTATTTATGTTGTAAGTAAAATTTAGGTCTTCTGATCTAGTAGTTCTGATGCTGTTTGTTTTGTGGATGTGCAAACAATTCATCAAAACAGGGTCCAGGGATGCCTTGTATGCCAGGCAAAGATCACCTCTTAGTAGCCTGTATGATACTCACTAAAGAGATAGGGCTCTCAGGCAATCAGTATAAGACATTTTGTTTACTTCCTGTATTTTTTGTAAGGAACCTTTGTGGACATTCCAGTTGCTGTATGTGTCTGGTCAGGTAAATACCAAAGGGGCGTTATACTTTGATGGGTCTGATAAGGGCTGAGTCAGTGGCACAATGACCTCTCTGGACCTAGATCCCATGCCCTTACTTATAAGCTGAGCAATGTAGAAGGCTTTTGTTACTAACTTGGACATGTTATTCAAAGACTAGATTAATATCTACATGCATCCCCAAATCCCTGACTAGTGAATCAACTTTTAGAGGTGTTTTATTGATGATGTAGTTATCTGGGGTGGCTGATTTCCCAAAAGAAACTATAATGCATTTCTTGGTATTGGTATTCAGTTTTAAGGCATGGCTTTGGCACCAAACATCTGTCTGTATTATGCCTTTCTGAAGGATGTTCTCTTCTTGTAGGCATCCAATGACTGCTCCCAGTTTGCAATCATCTGTGAACATGGTCAGCCAGAGGTGTTTGACATTAGCTTTGACCTGCAAGAAGTTGATGACAAAGAGGAGTGGGGCCAGCACAGAGCTATAAAGTACTCTGCTGGTGATTGGCCTCCTTGTGAAGGTGGTCTCACTGATACTAACCTCTTAGTTCTTATCTGTGGGCCAGCTAGCTATATAGTGTGTTATAAAGGGGTTTATGGCTAGTTCAATAAGTTTGTTGACAATGCCTGAGTGGGGTATTGTATCAATGCTTTAGCCAGATGTAGGTAGGCAGTATTCTCCACTTTCACCTCATCCATTGTCTTAATGACCTTCTCCAATAAGTCCACCAGGATCAGTGAGCATGACCTTCCCCCAACAAATCCAAACTGGAATAGATTCAGTGTCTGGAGATCTCCTATGTCCTTGGTGATAACTTCCATGAGAATTCTTTCAGTGGCTTTTCAAATAAGATTTGTAAGGCTGATTGGTATGTAGTTTCCAGGATCTTCTAAAGGAGGATGGCCATTACAGCCCTCCATTTTCATGGGACAAAGTCTGTTTTGAGAATATAAATAGTGACTCCAGAGATCCTGATGAGTCATATTTTAGACTGCCCAGGAGGCATTCCTCCTGGGATGTTAATAGGGGCCCATTGAGGTTGTGTTCTTGGCTTTAGCAAGTACATACAGTACAAGCCCCCTAGTTATCTCTTCCTACCTTGCTTCATCTTAGTAGTTGAGCCTCATCTTCCTGTTCCTTTGGCATAATCTTTCCATTTGTGGCTTTCCACTCATCTGCTTTATGCAGATTTTCATAACATGTCTGAAGTATCTCTAACACCTCTATAATATCTCTGGTTTATGTTTTGTTACCACTCATTTTACTTTCTGTTGTCTAATTCATTGTGCTAAAAGGTTTGTTGTTCTACAGTTATCAAAAATAATTGCTTAACAGCATCCCTTCTATATTCATGCATATTATCTAAATACTCCTTTATTCTCCCTTTAGCATTCTGCAGTTGCTCCTATCAGTATCTGTTGAGTCCAATATGGAGCAATGACGATGACAATTGTCCTGCATCATAGACCCTTCTGTAGAAATCTTGGAGTCAGAGGAAGGGGAGGATAAGCATAAAGTAATCCGGTTAGATCATCCATGGGTTTCTATCCTGGAGGGAGAGTCATGGCAAGTAAGCTGCTGCTGCATTTGGTATTGTCCAGAGTAACTAAAAGATTGCACCATGGATTGCCTCAGAGGCTGAACTGAATATCTGTTGGACAACCGCTGGATCAAGGGATGATTTGTAAGGCTCTAGGAGATTCCTGCTGAGCCTGTCTACTCAGAAATGTGTGTTACCATCAGAAAATGGTTAGGAGGCCAGCTCCCATTGCCATATTCTCATGGCCTCATGACATAAGGGTAGGATTTGTTTCGCCCATTTGGTGATATACCACACAACTATCATGCCCTTTTGGATAGAAGTCTCACCCTGGGAAGGCAGTCCTGAAGTTCCTGCAATACAAAGAAGACTGCCCTCAATTTCAAAACATTACTGTGAATCCTGGCCTTGTTCTCTGTCCAAAGACCTTGGATCATCCTTCCACTGCATTGCCCTCCACCCCAGGGAGGAAGCATCTGTGGCCACTGTCACTGGTGGTGTTTTAGGATGAAATAGTTTACCCATGTGTAACAGAGGGGAAGTGAGTGGTAAAGATTGGGTAAGAACTACAGTCCTGGAAAGAGGATGATGAACTTATGACCATTGAACTAATCTCAAGTGGTACTGGGTGAACTGAAGCATTAATACTCGAGAGACCATTAGGTCCAGAACTCAGAATACTAGACGGGCCATAAATCAAATGTTCTGAAATAAACATTACATTGCTAAGTATTATATTCTGTTCTGGAGAATGTAAATAATGGAGATCATGGTATGTAAATGACATCCCAAGAAGATCAGTTGTTGGGACAGTTGCAAGTTTGAATTCTGCAGACTGACTGAGATGCCTAGGAAACTGCATAAGAGTAGTAGGTAGTCTGTGTCATTCTTGAGTGATTCCATTGAGTGGGTAGCTAAGGGCCATTCATCCAAGTATACCTTGAATCCCTGGAGGCAAAGATGGGCCACAATGACTATCATACATTTGGTGAACATGCTGGGGTTGTGGTGAGGCAATGGGGGGAGTTGGTTTGAGGAAGATTTTCCAGAAATTGAATGAAGTAGACCCTGGATATTATCCTTTTTAGCCATTTGTTTCATGTGATGGTGAACCAAGAGTCTGGATAGAGACAGAAACAACAAAGACTGCCTGAAGAGAGGAGCAGTGAGGTAGACCTTCAGGGGTTCTGAGGTTTTCAGGGAAGGTATCATGATGCCTCTTTCATAAGGTGGGTCAAACTGGTGTTTTGCCCTCCAAAACCAGAGCCAGCAAGTAAGGCCCTTTTTGGTTAGTATTAAATGAGAGATGTGGAGTCTCAAACTTGACTCAGATGGCAGATAAGGTCTTGCTTTCTTGCTCACTCTTCTGCATTTTTCTTTGACAGTAGTTCTGAATAATGCAGATTTATTATATGGAGCATTTCTGAAGGATACTTTAAAGTTGTCCATTAAGTCATACAACCTCAACCAGGCATGATGTCCAATCACTATTCCTGTGCTGGCTGCCCATGTCACTCCATCTGCTACCTTATGTGTCAGGCACACGGAGGGGATATTGATCATTGACATCGTAATCAGGGTTGTTTGAAACTGGGTCTGAAAGTCAGCCATCACTGAATTCTTCAGAGTAAAGGACTGTTGCGTCAGATCTCTCTGAATTTATTCAAATGAGTGGTGTAGTTAAACCCACGCATAGCAAAGGTGCTCAAAGCATGTGCCCATTTCCCAAATCTATTTACTGACGTAGACTCCCTGTTAGGGACATGGATAGATGAAACGTCCTCTGACAACTTCTGTTTATTTGCTGCCTCCATAATGAGGGAATTTACTGGAGGGGTCTTGGACCACAATGGCTCATCCGGGGGGGGATATAAAATTTAAACAGGCTTTCTGGGAATTGCTATACATATGTTGGGCTCCTGCCATGTGCTCCTGACCACCAACTCAATGAGTATGTTAGCCAGAGGACCACCCAGGATGTAGAAGGTGTTGTCCCCATGCCTTAAACAATACTTCCTTGTCTTGACAGGGAGGTTCTCTGGCAAGGAAACCCTTTGGTCCATTAACTCCAGGATATTGCCAAAGGATGTATCCTTTGGGAGGGTCTACAAGGATCCCTCCATGTCCTCCAACTCAATATTTGAAGTAGAAGACTCTAAGAGGTAGTTAATGTGTTTACTCTTACACACCCTCTTATCTGAGGTTTTGAGTGACTAGTCTCCCGAATCATCAAAGGGCTGCCTCTGCTCCTTGGCAGGATGTTTGAGGTGGATGAGGATACTCTGACCTGTGGATGCCAAAGCTGAACCAGCAATGATCTTTCCTGTCACCTGAAAACCTGAAACAACCTCCAACGGATCCAAGGAAACTGCTTCATTGGATGGATCTGTCTATTTTCAGGGGAACTGAAGGAGTCCTTGGGGGGACTCCCTAAGCTGTGGAGGATGGCTCCAATGAGGGAACCACAGCTGAAATGTCAAAGGCTGACAGACCAACATAGCCATTGGCACTGATGCACTTGGTACTAGTAGCAGGTTGGATTGCACTGAACTGACCCACAGCCCCCAAAACTCAAATGGATCTGACCAGGCCAGAGGGGAATAAGTTGGATCCAAGCATCCCAAAATCAATGTAGCAAGGTACAAGAGGCTCTGGGGCACAGGCCCTGAAATGAGTCAGTTCCAAGTAAACCACAGCTGAAGGTTGGACTGGTGAGGGAACCTGGATAGTAGTGAGGTGGACAGATTCAATCTTCTTCAGAGCAGAAGGGGAAGGATGGACCCCCATTTTAATTTGGTCTTTAAGCATTTCTACATTAGCAATCCAAATCAACTTCCAAAGTACTTCTTTAGGATCTGAAGGATTGTATAAACATAACCAAGGAAGGTCTGTAATTCCATCAGACATTTGCTTCTTTGTAGAATCTGGTATAATTGCTTGGAGAATCTCTAGATCTGGCAGAGAAGTATAGGTTGGGGTGTGAGCCCTGTGGTTCTTAAGCCAAGGATCCTTAAAGGAGGAGGGTTGAGCCAATGTATCAGATGACTTTAGCTTTACACTGTTTCTTGGATTTTTTTAGATTCCAGATTGGGTGGGAGTAAGCCCTTGATGATGAGCTTTTCTACCAATTGGTTAGAGCTCTTGGTCCAAAGAAAGGGCGTATTTCTTAGGAAGAAGTAAGATGCCCAGGCCCTTAGTATACCACACAAAGATCATCTGGATCCAGGGGGGAATCTTGTTGCTTTACTTAGTACTTGTTAAAACACTTAATTTGCTTCTCCATAACTTAACACTGCAGTAGTAAACAAAAGGGCAGAGTCAAATACAAGTGTACTTAAGTTAAAAAATTTGAGGCACAATATAACTAATGGCTGAAGGGGCCTGCAAGTATAAGTAAAATACTACACGCCACAATAACAATTACTAGAACACTTCACAATAAAGAATAACACTACTGCAGCTAATATCCTATTAAACCAGAAATAAGAGTACAGGTAAGGGGTGTAACCTTTTAAGAAGAATACACACACTACAGGTAGGATGATGGAGACAAGTGTCAGGGGCTGATGAGAAAAACTGAGAGAAAAAGTTCCAGTAACTTCAAAAAATTATGTATCTACTTAACACCAAACTCTAGTTCTAACTAACATTTACATTGAAAATAGTTCAGAAATCCAAAATGTAGCTTTTGTAAAGTTAAAGGTGGAGCACTTACCTACTGCCTAGATTGCACTGCTTCCATAAAGGTAGCAAATGAGGTTTGAGGTAACTAACAGGACGGGTCTATATCATATTGTCGAAGTCTGACAACTTCGAAGCACTTAAGGCCGAATTTGAATGTTCGAAGTGTCAGAACTTCAAATGTCAAAAAAAAAAAAAATTTAAAACCCAAAACAAAAAAAAATGCTCTATGCAGGGAGGCAAGCCCCCCTGCACCCCCACACCACCCACTACTTAAATATACCAACTCTGAGATCAAACTACAGTGTGGTAAAGGGAAATCTTCCCTTCCTGCACTCTATGGCGATCTCCACTATATGTTTCGAAGTTCTTACACTTGAACATTCAAGTTCGACCTTTAGTGCTTCAAAGTTGTCAGACTTCGACATTATGATATAGACCAAACAGGACACGGGGATTATGAGTAGGAAGATTTTTTAAAGGATCTCTTATCTGAAGCACTCTCTCTGCCGGATTGGTATACGTGTGTGTGTGAATATATATATATATATATATATATATATATATATATATATATATATATATATATATACACACACACACACACAAGGACATTAGCAACCTTCAAACACTTGATCCCACACAGTTTGGTTTTGTCAAATGGAGATCATGCCTGTTAAACTTGGTTGCCTTCTTCAAAACAGTCACCAAAGCCATGGATGAGGAAAAGACAGTGCACACTGCCTACCTTGACCTAGCCAAAGCTTTGACACTATTCTCCACCTGGGCATAATAGATAAACTTTGATAATAGATAAACTTTCCCAGCTAGGCATCAACCCATATGTTACCAGATGGTAGCTAACTGGCTCACTGACAGAGCCCACTCAGTCAAAATAGGGGAGGCCACCTCAACTAGTAGACCTGTAACAAGCAGCATATGCCAAGGCTTGGTCTTGAGGCCTCTACTGTTTGGGCTATACTTTTCTGGTTTGCAAGCCAAAACCAGTGGTCTGTGGCTGGCCAAGTTTGCAGATGACTGCAAAAATGGGCACTGTCATAAATTCCCCTAGTGATGTGGAATATCCTCCAAGAGGGCCTTAACCAAACTAATGACTGGTGCAAGAAGCATAGCCTCAAACCAAATGCCAAGAAATGCATCATTATCCCCTTTGGGAAAAATGGTGTCCCCACTAATTATCACATTAATAACAATGTACTAAGCATGCAACCAGTTGTGAGGGACTTGGGGACCCAGGTTGATAGCAACCTGACTTTTGACCACCATGTTGCCTTCTTTGTACGGAAGGGTTTCTACATGGCCCATTTCATAAGTAAGGGTATTTTATCCAGGAACAAGGATGTCATAGCATCCCTGTACTCCTCCCTTATCAGACCCATTATTGAGTACAATGCCCTCTTTGGCATGTACCTTGCCATGCACATGCAGCAGTTGGAGAGACCACAGAGGTTCCTGACCAGGAAAATCCAGGGTCTCAAACACCTATCCTATACAGATAGGCTAAAAGCCGTCCCTCTACTCTGTCTCATACAGACTGCTCAGAGGTGACCTGTGTCTGGCATACAAGGCCATCTCAGACTTAGCCTTGATGGAGTTGCTGCATATCAGTAAGTCAAACTCCACTCGTGCAACCTGCACACAAGGTCTCAACCTGGTCTGTGATATTAATAGAACTTGTTGGTGGGATAGATTTGTGTTCTAATTACTCCCCCATCTGTGGAATAGACTTCCTCTCCATGTCAAGCAGAATACCTCACTAGCCCTCTTTAAGAGGAATCTGAATGACTGTATGGGAAACAGAAAATATACTCCTAGGATCCCACCTGTGTCCCTGCTGGACAGGGAAAACAGGTGCTGACTTTGTGGGAACATGGGTGAAATTCTTGGCTAGGCTTATAAGGGCCTCTGGGCCAATAGCCTAATATCGTCCTATGAACCTATATATATGTACCTATCTACAGCTATCTATCTATGTGTGTGTGTAACAAATGATAGAATCCACATTTGGTAGAAAGATTTGTTTAGGTGTTAAAAAGATACACAATGCACAAATTACTGAATCACATATGGTTGAATTTAGTTTTCTATAGTACAGGTAAGCAGGCAAATTAATATTTGAATGAAAAAGTGGTGGTTATGAAGATGTGCAGGACTGTTTCATAGCAGTTGTTGCAAATACGCAGGTGTTTGCATATTAGGGTTAGGTAAGGGAATAGAGTCAGTGTTATGCATGTTTTGTATTGCCTGTGTTCTGTGTCCTTTCATCTTGTGTAGTGCTAGCAGAAGGGTTTTTAGTAACATAATGTGTAGAGTTAGGGGCAAAAGTAGGATTATGGTTACAGTTAGGAGCTAGCACACAGGCGTGATAGTGGAGGTCTGCCCACCTTACTCGTGTGCTAAACCTAACTGTAACCCTAACCCTACTCCTGCCCCTAACCCTACACATCATTTTACTAAAAACCCTTTCACTAGCAGTATCACTACCAAGATGAAACTTGATCTCGATTTTGTAATTGGGATTTACTGACATAGGGTTTTATTAGTGGGAAAGAAGTATTCAGACTTTTGTGATTCAGGCTTATGAGTCTTTCAGTGTTTTTGTCAGTCTTTTTTTAATCACTGTGATTCTCTCGTATGAGTTTTCAATCTTTCCTAATGTAATTATATACATATGTAGACATATTATTTAATTTATTTCTTGACATTTGATTACTGGGAAAGTCTAACTGGATAGGTGTGCATTTTCAGGGGAGGTCCAGGGAGAAAAGCTCCAAAGTATTACAAAAAAAATTTAAGAACAATAATTTTATAATCTTCAAAAAATACAAAAACATCTACAGTTTAAATGATTATACCAAGTTAGATATAATATGAAAACATTGGTTAAGAACAGATGTACGTTATATGACTGTGATTTAATATTTAGAGAATTTTAGAGTTTATAGAGAAATTAAAGGTAAGTTAGTATAATACAAACAGGAATTCCAACATGAAGTAAGAGGAAAAGCAGGCTTATGGTAATTTAGAGAGAAAGCCAGGGGAGAGAAATTGATAGAAGTAAGGAACTAAGTGAAGAAGGAACAGAAAAGAGGTGTAGGGTATGGATAGGTACTTGCTCACATTTGGGGATATGGTTTATCCTGGTGTTGAGCAAGAACAGAGCCAGATTTTAGCTAGGAACTCTTTCAGATGGTTTTGAAGGATGGGAGGGAGGGTACCGACCTGATGGATACAGGTAAGGAGTTCCAGGCCTTAGCAACATGGTACAAGTATAGACAATGCCCAGCAGATTTGATAGGTTTGTGGTCAGACAGGAGTTTTTAATCACTGGATTGTAATGACAAGCTGGGAACATAATGGTATAGACGGGTATTTAGTGCTGCACAAGTAGATGGTTGCTGAATAATGTTAAAGGTGGTAAGCAGCTGTGTATATTTTAGTTGATGGGGCAGTTCTAACCAATTGAAGCTTTTTAGTGCCATACACTAATTGGTTCTGAAAAAGGTATTTGCTGCAAATTTAGCAACTTTGTTACAGCATTGTTCAAGGTTTGATTTTTGTGATGCCTGGAGGTTAGTAAGGATGGGAGCACCATAAAGAAGTGTGGGGAGTAGATAATTAGTGGCAAGTGTATTTTTAGTTTTTCTTAAGCAATTTTGTACATGCAGGTTGAATTTAAGATTATCATCCACTATCATCCCTAATAATTTGCTATGAGAAGTGACTTTAATGGTTGTATTATCAAGAGAGAGGACTTTTCATGAGACAGGGATTTGGGGAAAAATTAATAGTTTTTTTTTTTTTTTGGTTGAGCAAGTGTTCTGAGTTACAAAGCCATGTTTCAGTGGCTGTTAAAACTTTCTGAGTAATTTTTTGGAGGTGTGCCACTTTGCCAAATGTGCAAATAAGTGTGGTGTTATCTGCATACTGTATAAGGGAGGCCTGATGTGTGGAGAGTGTTGGTGAGAACGTTAAAGAGGAGGGACCATGGATAAAGCCTTGTGGTGCATTGGTGGTGACTGGGTGGTATGGCGAGAGGGTAGAATGCCATATTACTGACTGATACCTATTGGACAGGTAGCTTTTGAACCACAGATGGGTGGGCTGAAAGAGACCTGGTGAAGACATTTGAAGCAGAAGTTTGCTATGAAATCCTGTGTTGAAGGCTTTAGACATGTCTAGAAATAAGGATACCTGTTTGCCTTTATCTCTAGCTTTACTGACAGTATCTATATAGGTTAGAAGTGCAGTGTTAGTGCTATGGAAAGGGTGTGTGTGTATACACACACACACACAGTGGATATAAAAAGTGTACACACCCCTGTTAAAATGATAGTTTTTTGTGATATAAAAAAATGAGACCACAATAAATAATTTCAAAACTTTTCCCACATTTACTGTGACCTATAATCTGTACAATTCAATTAAAAAACAAATCTGTTAGGGGAAAAAATATAAAAAATAAAAAAGTACAATAAGCTGGTTGCATAAATGCAAACACCCTTAAACTAATACTTTGTTGAAGCACCTTTTGATTTAATTACAGCATGCAGTCTTCTTAGGTAGGAATCTATCAGCATGGCACATCTTGACTTGGCAATATTTGCCCACTCCTCCTTACAAAAGTGCTTCAAATCTGTCAGATTGCAAGGGCATCTCCTGTGCACAACCCTCTTCAGGCCACCCCACAGATTTTCTATTGGATTTAGGTCTGGGCTACGGTTGGGCCATTCCAAAACTTTAATTTTCTTTTGGTGAAGCCATTCCTATGTTGATTTGGATGTATGCTTGGGGTTATTGTCCTGTTGAAAGGTGAAATTCCTCTTCATCTTCAGCTTTCTAGCAGATGCCTGAAGGGTTTGGTCCAAAAGTGACTGGTATTTGGAACTGTTCATAATTCCCTCCACCTTGACTAAAGCCCTAGTTCCAGCTGAAGAAAAGCAACCCCAAAGCATGATACTGCCGCTGTGATGCCCATGCCCTGGCCCAGCAATCAAAGAGTCTCAATCCTCACCACTAACACCAGTGAGGGGCATCTCATATAGGAGGAAAGGATAACAAATACACACAGTAAAGTGCAATTTCCCTTAAGAGCACACATAGATCACAGTCAGTCTGGGGCTGGTTGCTCCCTTGCTCTCCAGGTCCCCAATAAGACTCCCCACTGGCACAGCTATAGGGTCCAGATCTCAGCCAGCTGGGCAAGCTAAAATCTCCAGCACCCTCTTTGTCCAACCAGTGCTTCGTGTCCCTGCCCAAGTAGCTGACACACACACTCTGAGATAAGGGTTTATACAACCACACAGACACTTCTGGGGAAGGCTGGCACAGGTTCTCCAGCTGTGCCCCTTTTACCCAGACTATACAGTAGTAATCACTGCCACCACCCAGCTAACATTTATCAGCTAACCAAAGGCCCTTAAATGGGTGTCCAGTTATTACTGTGCAATATTATTATCCAATTTGTAGTATCGCCCAGGGCTAAAGCTATAGGAGTGGCTTTGTACAATTTTTACCAAAGGCATGCAAGTACTCTTAAGAGCTTAAATTATCTCTACACAAAACAGCCACAGTTAAAAGGGTTTAAAATATTTAATAATGAATAATTAAAAACACAAGACAATACTTTTTACTACACAGTGCTAGTCAATAGTTCAGAGATCACAGAGAAATACTTAAAATAATTCAGTAGTACAGTTCTGACGTCACAGAAAAACACAGCCTAATCTCTCTAGTTTCTAGCTATTTCTAAGAGAAAACACAAGTCTAAGATAACTTACATATAGAACACAGACATAGTGCTGATAAGTTGGATGATCAAGACAAAAATGCATAAAGCTCTCTGATTATTTCTGTTTTTAAAATAACATTCCTGGTCCCCACTACATCATCTTTCACTCTTCCCTGGGTTTCCAGGCTAACAGGAACTACATTTACATTCTTAGCATCTCCTTGTTTTATCTTGCAGCTGGTCAGGAAGCAGAGCAATAAAAATACATTTGCATGTTTAAATCTAGCAATTTAACTCTTGGTTAAAACAATAGAAAGAATGTCTTCACCTAGACCATACGGATCCAACTTTAAAGATCAAAGACGGTCATAAAATGCTTGACTTAGCTTCCTTACAGCAGATTGCACTGTTGTTAAATTTTTTTCAGTTCCACATGTAACTCTATTTAAGACACAAGCCAGTGGTTTACATTAATATTTACAAATGACAGAATTATCTATAAAATTCTATCTGGCTAGGCTGGCAGCCTTCACACCCCCCCCCCCCCGGAGAACTCAAGCTAGTTTTTCAAGTGACCCTTGAGAAATGCTGCTTGAGGGAGTTAGGTCTTTCTTAGTATACCTTACCCCATTCCCTGTCTCGAGAGCCCATCTGCATTGGCATTGCTACTCTGACATATCATATGCTTGCAACCCCAGGCTCCATCTTAGCAACTTGGCATTTTGCTGACTGGCTCATGTTAGGGGGTTGTGATATGTCATAACAGTGAATTTCCTTCCGTACAGGTAAGGCTGAAGTTTCTGCAGTGCCCACACTATGGCTAGACATTCCTTTTCTACAGCAACATTGCATTCCTCCCTGGGTTGGAGCCTATAACTGAGATAAACCACTGGGTGCTCTTCTCCCTCTGAAGAAATCTGGCTAAGTACAGCCTCCATCCCATGGTACAAAGCATCCACCTGCACAACAAATTATTTGCTGTAATCTGGACTGGCTAACACAGGGGGTCCTCCCAAAGCTTCAAGCTTCTGGAATGCCTGCTCACATGCTGGGGTCCACACTACCTTATCTGGCCTGTTCTTCCTTGTCAGGTCTGTGAGGGGAGAGTATCCTGCTGCCCCTAAAAATTCCCTCACCTGCTTTTTAGTAACAGGTGCAGTGCCTGAATGGCTTCCACTTTGGCAGGTTCTGGCCTTATCTTACCACTCCTCAATCTATATCCTAGGTAGGAGACCTCTGCCATACCCACCTGACATTTGCTCGGCTTAATGGTCAACCCTGCCCTCGGTAGTCTGTCCAGCACCTCCCTGACATGTTGAAGGTGCTCTTGCCAGGAATGGCTGTAGATGGCAATATCATCTAGCTAAGCAAGGGCAAACCCTCCTGCTAGGATACAATCTACCAGCCTCTGGAAAGTCGCTGGGGTATTCTTCATCCCAAAGGGTATCTTTGTGAACTCATACAAGCCAAAAGGAGTCACAAATGCTGACTTCTTTCTAGCATTGGGAGTCAAGGGCACCTGCCAGTAACCCTTGGTAAGATCAATGGTTGTAAGATACTTAGTCCCACCCAGCTGCTCTAGGGCCTCATCTGTCCTAGGCATGGGGTAGCCATCTGACTCTGTGTGACGATTTAATTTCCTGTAGTCCACACAGAACCTGGTGCTGCCATCCTTTGGCACCAGCACCACTAGGGAAGCCCAGGGACTGTTGGACTCGAATCACCCCTAGTTCCAATATCTCCTGTACCTCCTCCCTCAGAGTCTTTGACTCTCTCAGGCACTCTATAAGGGGCCTGCCTAATAGGCCTGTGGGGTCCGGTATCCACCTGGTGCTGCCCCAGGTGGGTGCACCCTGGTTTTCCAGTGAACCTGTCTCCAAATTCCTGCAACACTGCTCAGATTTCTTAAACCTGGGTAGAAGATAGCTGCTGGGACACTGCTACCCCTTCCACTGAGGTGTCAGCCTGAGCCTCACTGAGGAGATCTGTCCCCAAATCTCCCTCAGACTCCTCCTGCAATCCACTGCAAATGCTCAGCACAAGGGCCTCCCTATCATGTTAAGGTTTCATCATGTTAACATGGTACAGTTTGTGCCCCTGCCTTCTGCCTAGCAGTTCCACCATGTAGTTAACATCACTCACCTTTCTTACCACCTTGTAGGGTCCTTCACAAGCTGCTTGCAGCTTGTTGTGTCTGACAGGAATGAAAACTAATACCTGCTGCCCCACAGCATACTCTCTAGCTTGAGCATTCCTGTCATAACACACCTTTTTCCATTGTTGAGCTTTGGCCAGGTTCTCCTGGGCCAAGCCCATGAGTTCCCTGAGCCTTGTCCTGAGGATTAGGACATATGCCACAACAGACTCCTTGTGAGACTCACACTCACCTTCCCACTCATCTCGAATTAAATCTAGAGGTCCCCTCACCCTATGCCCATACAGCAACTCAAAGGGTGAAAAACCTGTGGATTCCTGGGGAACCTCTCTGTAAGCAAACAGATGGGGCAAATATTTGTCCCACTCTCTCAAACTGATCTGCAAATGCCTGTGGCATGGACTTGATTGTAGAGTTTAATCTCTCAACAAGACCATTAGTCTGGGGATGGTAGGGGGTGGTCTTCATGTGCTTCACCCCACAGGACTTCCACAGACAAGCCAGCAGGTCTGGCATGACATTGACACCTCTGTCAGTCAGTATTTCTTTTGGGAAACCTACCCTGCTGAAAATCTCTAACAAAGCATTTGCCACCTTCTCTGCCTCAATGGAGGACAAAGCCACCACCTCAGGGTATTGTGTTGCATAATCCACTACCACTAGGATATACTTTTTCCCTGTGGAACCTGGAGTACTCAGAGGACCCACAATATCCATAGCTACCCTCTAAAATGGCTCCTCAATCACAGGCAAAGGCATCATAGGACCTCTCACCTTGTCTCCTGCCTTGCCTACCTTTTGGCACTGCTCACAGGTCCTGCAGTACCCTGTTACATCTCTGGAAATTCCAGGCCAATAGAAGTTCTGCATAATATGCCTCTTTGTACATTTTATTTCCATATGACCTGCAAAAGGAATATCATGGGCTATGCTAGAAGTGCCAGACGGTAGGCTCTAGGCACTACCAACTGCTGTACTCTCTTCACCTTTTGGCCCTCCCTCAGGGGTCCACTCTGTATAGTAACCCTTTGTCCCAGTACACAGATGCCCCCTTTCCTTGAGAGAATCAGGTGCCTAGCTACCTGCCTCAGGCCTTGCAATGTAGGGTCTGAGAACTGAGCCTGTCTCAACTCTCTCCTTTTAACCCTTTCCAGCTCCCCTTCCACAGGAAGTCTGGCATCCTCTGACAGTGGTGCCTCACAGTCAGCCTGGGTACTACTACTCACCTCTACCTTTGCAGTCACGCTGTCCAAGGGAACATCAGTACCCACAAGCAGCTGTGGCTCACATTCAGTCTCACTGCTACAAAGTAGCTCACTCCCTGAAGTAACCACCTCACCAGTCTTGTCTGCAAGTATGCAGTCTGTCTGGGTCTCCCCCAGACTACCAGACCCACATGCTTGTCTCCTAGCCTGACTGCATGTAACTGCAAAACCACATGGTACTGCCTCATCCAAATCCTTCCCTATCAGGACATCTGCAGGATGGTAGTTCAGTACCCCTGATGTCTCAAGACAACCTACTATTGGCATTTTGTCTTTCCCACTTACTGGCTCCCTCACCTTTTGTTCCCCACCTGGCCTCTGTGGACACCTGTATGCCACATTGCCCCACTGGGTGCATTCAAAACATTTAACCCTAAACTCCTGGACATGTACCTGGACTAGTGGCTTCCCCTGCTACTGGCAGATTCTGTTGGGGGCAGTCTGTGCTGCCCACCATGGGTTCCTTTAGACCCATGAGCAGTACTGGGGGTCCCTTTCTGATGCAGGGCTGCCCTGCTTGCCAGGTATAGGTCTCCCTTCTTCCCCAACTCATCTGAAATAGCACATTGTCTATCAGCTAACCTGATCCTCATGTCCTCAGGCAAAGTGATAAAGGCTTGTTCCCTCACCAAAAGGTCTGCCAGCCATTCAAAAGTGGTGACCTGACATCCACTCACTCACCCACCTATGGAAATAAGCGCTCAGTTCAGCAACATATTCACACACACTTTCATCTGCCGTGCGTCTATGCTCACGAAACGTTTTCATATACGTTTCAGGTGTTAGCTTAAAATACTCCTTAAAACAAATGCTTTTTAACAGCAGTATAATCAAAACATGCAACATCAGATATTTTTGATAAAACAGTTACAGCTTTACCATGGAATAATGGGGTCAGGAACAGTACCCAGAGCCTTTGGTCAACACTATACTGTTTGCATACCCTCTCAAACATATGAATGAAACTATCAAAATTACCCCCCCTCTTTAAACTGCGGAAGAAATTTACTGACCTGTTGTGCTTCTGGTGTCCAGTTACTCCCTTCCCCATTACCTGCATGACTCTGGCAAAGAGTCAGCATCTCCTTCTCATGCTGCCTCTGCCTCTCCTTTTCCTCAGCTTCCAGGTGTAGCAGTTTCTCATTCTCCTCAGCCTGTAGACTCAGTCTCTCAGCTGCTTCTATCTCCAAACACCTGGCCTCCAACTCAAGTCTCTTTAGCTCCAGATGGATTTTTAAGTCCTCTGCAGAAAGGTTGAGCTGTCCATTCTCCGAGGGTATTATATCTCCACTGCCAGTCTGATTGTCCTCCTGGTTGCTTTTTTCTGATGCAGCTATAACCAAGGCTGCAATCAGGTCTGCCTTAGTCAGGTTTCCATGTACCAGTCCCCTAGCCTGGCACATATCCACCAGCTGGCTCCTTGTTAGCTTTCCATACTCCTCTGCTGACATGCTGCCTGCTCACCCTGACTGACTAAGCTAACAAAAGAAATAAAACAATTGTGATCTGAACTCTGAGTATTCACTGCATGGCTGATTTAGAGTACAAAACACCTTCAGAGCTCACTGTGCACAAGCTACAGGAATTCACTCTACCCACACCACTACAAGCCAATTAGTATTTGCCAACCAATTAATATGTGGTGTGGATATCCCACCACTGCCAAACAATATGTGATGCCCGTGCCCTGGCCCAGCAATCAAGGTGCCTCAATCCTCACCACTAACACCAGTGAGGGGCATCTCATATAGGAGGAAAGGATAAATACACACAGTAAAGTGCAATTTCCCTTAAGAGCACACAGAGATCACAGTCAGTCCGAGGCTGGTCGCTCCCTTGCTCTCCAGGTTCCCAATAAGACTCCTCACTGGCACAGCTATAGGGTCCAGATCCAAGCCAGCTGGGCAAGCTAAAATCGCCAGCACCCTCTCTGTCCAGCAAACTGCACTGTTGTTACATTTTTTTCAGTTCCACATGTAACTTTATTAAAGACACAAGCCTGTGGTTTACATTAATATTTACAAATGACAGAATTATCAATAAAATTCTATCTGGCTAGGCTAGCAGCCTTCACAGCCACCACCTGCTTCACCATGGGGATGGTGTTCTTTTGGTGATGCGAAATGTTGTTTTTGCGCCAAACGTACCTTTTGGAATTGTGGCCAAAAAGATCAACCTTGATCTCATCGGACCATAACACAGTTTCCCACTTGCTTTTGGGAGAGTTGATGTATTGTTTTGCAAATTTTAGCCGGGCCTGGATGTTTTTCTGTGTTAGAAAAGGCTTCCATCTTGCAACCCTGCACCATAATCCAGACATATGGAGAATACTGGAGATTGTTGTCACATGTAGTACACAACCAGTACTTGACAAAAATTCCTACAGCTCCTTCAGTGTTGCTGTAGGTCTCTTAGCAGCCTCCCAGTTTTCATCTTGTCTTTTCATCAGTTTTGGGGGGATATCCAGTTCTTTGCAATGTCACTGTTGTCCCATATTTTCTCCACATTTTGACAACTGTCTTTACTGTGTCCCATGGTATATCCAATGCTGTGGAAATTGTTTTGTACCCTCCTCCTGACTGATACCTTTCAACAATTAGTTCCTTTTGATGCTTTGTAAGATCTCTGTGAACCATGGCTTTTGCTATAGCAGGCAACTGAGTAAATGTCGGGAAAAATCCTACTAGGACAGCTGAACTTTATTTGGGGTTAATCAGAGTCTCTTTAATTGATGGCAGGTGTGTATCCAAGAAGACTGAATGTTGTAATTAAATCAAAAGGTGCTTCAACAAAGTATTAGTTTAAGCGTGTGCACACACATGCAATCAGCATATTGTATGTTTTTTATATTTTTCCCCCAACAGATTTGTGTGTTTTTCAATTGAATTGTACGGGTTATAGGTCACATTAAATGTGGGAAAAGTTTTGAAATGATTCATTGTGGTCTCATTTTTATATCACAAAAACCTGGCAAAGTAGATGAATGTTTTCTTCCTACTATGCATTTGACTGATAAGATTTAACATCTGGCACTAATGGCATGCTTCTCCCCAAGAAAATAAAGGTAATGTGAACATACATCTTTAACAGATGCTAAATGTAGTGAGGTTTAGGGCAAGCAATTGCAGAGATTTCACTAACAGCAAAGATCATAATCCAAACAATGTCAGTGTCAGAAAAGAACAGATAAGCTTGGAGGACAAGTAGTCTTGGTAAGACAACATACTCTGTCATAATGTTTGTCAGTATGATATCCCCAAATTTAACAAATGACACCTGGAGGAGAGAAGAACCCAGTCAGGCAGGGTCCTCAATGTGGTAAAAGATCCTGACTATGTAAGCTCATCAAGAGAAGCTCTGGAGTCAGGAGTGCTACCACAGTTTTCAAATCTATGAATCCAGCTTTACTCTGAAGACACTACACGTGGGTGCTACTACGCCAAAATATCTCCACTGGCCCTGGACCTGTGCTGATCTTAAACATGCCTTCTTCTTTTCCAGTAATGCATGTTGTGTCACAAACTGCATTGGAAAGGAGTCCAAGGTTAACCACCCTGATCCCAGGTTGTGCATTAAATGATCTGAAACAGAAATGAAAACACACACAATAATCTCTATAGGGACCAATAGCAATGAAACAATCACTACCATAGGATCTACATACAGAACAGAGGGACTGCAAACAAGGCAGTGCCATCATCCCCAGAAAGAAAGCTTAAAACTCTCAGTGATACCCTAGGAAATCAGATGCTTCAGCAACAGGTCCCTCTGAGATTAAAAAAAAGGCAGGACAGCAGTATTGGATGAAGACCAGAATCCTCCTCCTCCTCAAGGTAATGTACTGCACCAGAAATACAAAGGATGTTTCCCAACTGATGAACATTTGAAAGAAAAGCAGTCATTGAATAGCTTGGTCTGTCACCACAAGAAAGCCAAATAGCCAAACACCAAAACCCTACTACTGACAGGTCTATATTATGCCAATTTAAAATGTGGTAATACCCCAAAACAGAGAAATTACTGCATAAGTGCAAGCAAACTTGTGTGTAGTTCTGATGTGCCAATAAGCATCCAACAGGTCTCTCAAAGAATCCAAAAACCTCATAACAGCAGCAACATAAAAACAGTAACTTTACAAAATGGATAATGCTGAAATCACTCAAGCCTAGAATCAGACTCCCTTTCCTAAACATTCTGAGAACTGGGAAAAGGTAGATGTAGTACCCTCTTCCCACCTGTTCTCAATGGCAAGAATTATCAACTCTTCTCACACCAGTCTGCCACAGTAAGCTGTTTCAGGACACAGCAACCCTAGAATTGTGTCGTTTTAAACAAGATCATCTATCTACCTCTCCTGGATGATGATACACTCCGGGCTAGAGTGAAATGCCCCTTTCACTACAATAGGCTGGAAGGGATAAGCATAACTACAGCTTGTAAACCTGGTCTTCTTGAAGGACACTGATGGTGGACTTGATGGGAATCATGGACAAGGTAATCTGGCATTCTGCAGGTCTTTTAAGACACCTTGTCGCTGTTTTCTTTCCTGAATGAAGGGAAATTTAGTAATGGAGGAAAGTATACAACTATGTTCCACAGAATAAAAAAGCATTAACAGCCTTACCTCTCTTCTGGAAGTATGCATCTGAGAAAAGCCCTCAAAACAGCCTGGAACAGTTCCACATGAAACAAAGACAGTAAGATAAAAGCCTGTGATCCAGAACTGATTAGTGACAAAGGTGCTCAAGGACCCAGCTATGGTGATGGAAGCGTGTGGCTGAAACCAGTTAATTCCTCCTGGGGGAGGCAGCTGATCCAGCAAGAAGGCATGCACACCCTACAAGATGTACATACAACAGTGACTGTACTTTGTTGGTACATAAAATCATGCAAGTACCTCTGGATGACATCAGAGTGCAGGAAGAAGCTGGGGAAAAAAACAAACAACCCTTTATGGCTGTGTGGATGACATACTCCACTCTGCTCTTGTGCCTAAGCCGTGGGTTGCCTTGGACTAAGATATTGCCTTGCAACTTTGTAGTGGAGACCAGTGATCCTTACACTAGATGTGGGATGCAAACATCCTACACAATGAGGAACAGAGCCACAGAAGGCTGGGGAAGGGCAAAAAATCATTTAGAAAAAATGCAGCTTAAAAAGATTTCTCAACAGCCTGCAGTTCCTTAGATCAGAAAAATGTGGACAGCATGTCCATAAGATACTGAACACCACAAGTGTAGAGTTAACTCACAAGCTGAAAGTGGCAAAAGAATGAATTTTTTTCCCAAACCTGTCCACACATTTTGAATTCCTGTATGTGGGAAGACTGACCAGTTGTGCAGCTTTGAACATCAGTGCTTAAAATGCAAAACTTAAAACAGGAATCTGATTTGGGATGGCTTTTTTAAAAACAGACCTTTAACTGCATGGTGTAATGTACAATTATATCCTCTATTGAGATCTTGCTCCCTGTATTCACAACCCTCGCACACTTCTCCCAAGTTCTTCAGTGATATTCCACAGGCCTTCTGTAACTCTTAACTTCTACCTTCATCACTCCTCTAGCCCACTGAACTAGCTTACACTAGATTTTCATTCTTCCATGTCTGCATTATCTACTCATCATATATCTAGGCTCCTGTTTCCACTGCATAAATACATCTGAGCATGTGTGCACATTATATAAATTTATACACACATCTCTCTCTCTCTCTACGTATATATGTATATTTACAAATATAAGACAGACATGCACATTATGTATGTACATTCTCAAATGCAGTCAACATTGTGGAAACTTGAAATATCAAACCCCCACTGAAACCCATCTCAGTTATAGGATGTGATTTACCATGGGTCTTGCAGAGAGGAAGTAGCTGTCTGGCAGCATTCAAACTGTGGATAAAAAGAATATGTAACATGCCAAACTAAAGAGGTGTTAAGTTAGTTATATATTGTATCACACTGCACAGACACAAATGCTTCACTAGAGTGTATATCAAACTGAAATGTCCTTCAGGTATTTGTCTGCACTTGAACTTTTAGCTATACTGCAAGGTACGAAAATCTGATAACCATTTTAGATGCTCTAACTTTTGCATACAACAGTGACTGCTCTGGAACCTGAATGCATGATACTAATACATATACTCAAGATATGTCTATTTCGGACCTCAAAGATGGATGCATAATTGCAACGCTCTGTGAAAACAGAAACTGAGAAAAGGGAGCAACTGAAATTGTCATTTTGTATAAAAATTCATTTCATGGCTAGTAAGTACAATGCCTGGATGTCAGCAAAGAAGAAATTTAAAGAACCTGAAAGAAAATCAACCAGAAAAGATAACAAGAAAAATCTGGCTGAAATGAATTCTGCAGTTGATTTTGATAGAGCAAGAAAATACCGACTTATATCCAACTGAGAACTAGCCACCTCCCACTGCAGTTAAGGGTTAAATATCCCTCCCATCCACCTCTTAGACAAGATTTGCCCATTCCAATTATTCCACCTTTTGGGAAAGCTTCAACCAAGGGTAGACATTAACAGAGAAAAAAATATATAAAATAAATAAATAACTGCCTTATGTCCAACTGCCACACCTAGCTGATTTTATTTTACTGCTATGCAATACATTAAATGCACCATTTATTGTGCTGTATCTTGTAATAGGCTAACCTGTCTTCAGCTGAGCAGCTATCCCCCACAAATATTCTCAAGACATATACTGCATTTCAATATAATTCTCCCTAAAACTAAGCAGCAACCTTGTAACCAGTCTGATAAAAACAATCCAAATATTTAACACTAGATTTTAATTGTACTGCTGGTAAATAAACATATCTTTTTGTGCAATATCATAGATAAGACCTGACTCTTCTCTGGGGACTAGACCACACTGAGTGGCTTTGCTGTGTTTCCCACCCACCTGCACATCTTTACATTTATTGGTCAAAACATATCACCTGACTCTTCACTACCCATACTAGCCAATATAGCCAACCAATTAAAACATAATAGAAAACTAATTAATTACAAATCAGAAAACAACAATCTTTTCTCCCCATCCTCTTATCAACCCCCTTCCCAATAGGTGCATCACAATATTTTTTGTATTTTCTTCCTCCCATTTCCTCTCTATATTCTTTTATACAAGTATTTCACCTCTCCCAACATAGATATACTCCCCCTAAAAGGAACTTTAGCCATCTTAAGCCTACTAACTACTTATGAATCATGCCTACCTACACTCAAACCAAATCCTCCATAAAAATCAGCTGACCCCCTTCCACAGATATAGCTCCCTAATCTGGTCATTCCTCTTCAGCATAGACAAAATCCTACTCAAAAAGTATACATTACTAACCTGCACCAAATTAAAAAAAACACTCCGGTGCAAAAAAGTACCAAAACTACTTCTCCATAACCTCAAAAACCCCACCTACCCCAATAAACTAATAGCGGAGATGTACACCCCAATACTAGTCCCACCTAAACAAACCAACCCAAATCTCCTGTATGAAAACTCCCTTCCTCAGCAATTCTCTAAAACACACACAAAAAAAGTTTCTTCCTCCAGCCTACAAGTATATAACCTCAACACCCACAGTATCTGCAATAAGATATATGACCTTCATGCATGGATTGAATTCTATCAACCCTGCATCCTAGTTGTCATGGAAACCTGGTTAAGACCTGAAATTAAATATGAAGAAATCATTCCTCCTGGTTACACCATCATTAAGAAAGATCACACAGGTAAACAAACTGGGAGTGTGGCCATCATCTTTCACGCCACCTTACAAATCCATACCAACTTCCCAAAAATTCCACAATATAGCAATAAAGAATACTAACAGCCAAACTCTACCTAAACAATCAATCAGAAATTCATAATCCCTGTAGCTGCCTACATTCCCCCTCCCACCAAAATGCCAAGATTATTGAAAACATACTTAGATATTTTTCTTTCAAATGAGAAACCATCCTGATCAGTGACCCATAGACGGGAACTCTAACAAATCTAACTCTACTCCCCAGAATATTGTCTATCATTTTACTCAGCTGATCCAACAACCAATCCAGTTAAAGTATCCAAAAAACATCCATACTAGATTGCATACTCTAAACCAACCCAGAAAAAATTAAACCCACATCAGCAGAGAATAAGCAGATAAATATAAAGAAAAAGTACAAAATAAGCAATTTATTGATGACCCAAAAAAGTTTTATAGAGAAGTGGGAAACGAGGTAAAAAGAACTGAAAGACCTCCAAAAATGGAAGAAATACATACAGTTTGGAGAAGTATTTATGAAGATCCTGTGAAACAAAACAAATATGCTAAACAGAAGTAAAAGAAAGAATAGGAAGTTTAAAGATACAGGATATGAAATGGGATGAAGTAACAGCCCGAGAGATTGAAAAAAAAGTTAAGAAAAGCTTCTAATTGGAAACGCCAGGCCCAGATGCAGTACCTAACTTTTGGTTAAAAGTATTAACATCTTTGCACAAAGATTTAGTCATGAGTAAGAACTATTTATATGGACACCCCAAACAGACACCAATCTGGCTAATAACAGAACAAACAATGCTTCTACTTAAGAATGACCATGCAAGCTACCCTAAAAATTATAGATCAATAACTTGCCTTCCGATGAGGTCTAAACTATACACTGGCATTGATGCCAACAGAGTTTAAAGTCATTTAGAAGAGACTCAATTATGGCAGTAGAACAAAAGGGCAATAAAAGAAAGTGGAACAAAGGATCATTTGTTGTTAAAGTCATAGTGGAGAATTGTAAAGAGGGGAATAATCTAAGTATCGTATGGATTGACTATAAAAAAGCATTTGATAGTGTCCCATATTCATGGATAAAAGAGTGCTTAAAAATGTATAAGATACACCCTACACTGATCGACTACATTACAGTGACCATGAAACAGTGGCAGACCACTCTGCAATTGTGCCATGATAAAAGGACAAATTATTATTCCAGGGATAAAAATTCAAAGGGGGATATTCCAGGGTGACTGTCACTGCTGCTATTCTGACTTGCCTTAACCCATTAAGCTGCCTACTTAACAGATTAGGTCATGGCTATAATTTGGCTCCTAGAAAATAAAAGTATAAAGACTTCTCATCGTCTCCTTGTTGATGATTTAAAACTGTATAGTTCATCAGATGAGGAACTGAAAGCACAACTGCAAGTTGCCAAAACTTTTTCAGATGATATAAGAATGTCATTTATTGTTGATAAATGCAGAAGCAACCTTTAAAGCAGGAAATCTGCAGCACCAAGAAAACATCAGTTTGGGACAAGAATGTGATATGAAAGAACTTGAGCATGAGGGAGTGTATAAATATTTGAGAATTGATGAAGGATCAACAATAAAACATGAAATGCGAACAAAACGTAGTAAGGAGTGCTTTAGAAGACTTAAATTAATCCTGAAAACAGTGTTGACATCTAGGAACAAAATTCAAGCTATAAACCAATTTGCTCTTCCTGTCCTTACAGTTTTGGACTGATTGATTGGCCCCAAAATGTGTTGGAGAGATTAGACAAGAAAACAAGAAGGATGCTTCATGTTCACCAAATGATTTATAAAAATCAGAGCATAGCAAGATTGTATATATTCCCTGTTCTGAAGGAGGGATGGGCCTCCTTAAAACTGATTACATGTATAGATCTGCAATCGTGGGACTGCACACATCTGCTGACCTCACAAGACCCAAACATAGTGAAAGTTTTGAAACATGAGGAGAATAAATCTAAGATGACTTCTCTACTTAATCTAGCAGAAGCATATTGGCATCAAGAAGGAATGGAAATCAAACCAGAAGTAGATAAAAATCAGGCAGCAACTGAATGTGCCAAAAACAAAAGAAAGAGTACAAGGTGAAGGCCAGATGAGAAGGCAAGAAATGTGGAAAATGCATAAATATAGTAAATGTAGTTGCAAGTATAGAAAACTTCTGGATGAACCTCATGATAGTCACGATATGAATGCAGGAATGGTTAAGGAGAAGCAAATTCAAACCAAGAGATGAAAGGTTAATATTGGCGGCCCATAACAAGATAGTGAGCTACATATACATTGGTTTACAAAGTCCATTGAACATGTGTGAGAACCAGACAAATGTAGGTTTTGAAAAACAGAATTGGAAACAGTTGCACATCTCGTTGCTGGTTGCGACATACTAATGGCAGAAGGTCTGTATACTGAAAGGCATAATAATGTGGCAAGACTGTTGCACTGGGGATTGTGGAAACATTACAGTACTGAAGTGGCTGAAACATGCTGGAAGCATGAACCACAAAACATCATAGAAAATGATGAAGTTTACATCACATGGGATCACGTGTTACCAACAGTTCAAAAGATAGATGCTAGAAAACCGGTTATAGTGGTCCATGAAAAGAAGACAAAAGTAGCATTGATCATTGAAATCGCCACACCCAGTAACTACAGTATCTTGCATACAGAGAGACATAAAGTCATACAATATCAGGCTTTGCAGGCAGAAATGACAGCACTGTGGAAGAATACCCAGACAGCTCTAATGGTAGGAGCAATGGGCCTTACAAAAAATAATCTACAGTCATATTTAGATATGTTACTAATACATGTAACCCCATACAAATTGCAGAAGGAATCATTACTGGACACATTGCGGGTGCTGCGACTTCTGGCTGCTTTCAAAGATTGAAACAATACTAATTTAATGAGCCTTAATTGTACTTTGACTAAGGAATGGGGTCCATTCCCGTCATGGTATTAGAAACCCAAAAGACTTTGAGAAATTAAAAAAAGCAGAGAATACCACCAGCTCACCAAATTCCTATACTTCAACTCTTTGAGAAGCTTAACTAATTTTGATAAAGCCACATATTTAACAATACAATGTGGCTGAGAACCCCTGAAATACCTGCCTTTAGATGAAGCTGTCTGTCACTTCAATAACTCCTTCTTAACTATACTAAACCAACAGGACCCACTGAGACATAAAACAATGAAAATAAATTCTGCCTCATGGCTAACATTCAAATTAAGCAACTCATGAGAGACGACACCTGGAAACAGTGGCACAAAACTACAACCCGACCTACCTACATACGTTTCGGTGCCTCAAAAACACACAAATGCACACGTTTGTTACAATAAAAATAATTTCTTGTCCACAAACCAGACCACACATACAAACAACACCAAAAGATTTTGGCAAAATGTAAACAACCTTCTAAAACTCGGCAGAAGAGTCATCTTAAATCTTTTCCCATCTGAAACCAGCTGGGACATTGCCAACAAATTCAACACTTTGTATCCAGTGCTATACTTAAACAATAATAACATATCTACCCCACCTAAAGCCTCCCAGACCAAAGCTCCACACCCCAACTCAATTTAATGACCATGAAGACAAATAACATCAGAAAATACAGTAAAAACCTGAAACCCACAACCTGCCATCCGAATACCTCAGTTTAGCTGCTGACACCATTTGCTACTCTGTATCTACCCTAATTAATAGATCCACAATAAAGAACCATATCCCAGTCAGATGTAAAGCTTCATACAAAATCACATTACACAAAGGTGGTACATACACTAAGCTCTCAAACTACCACCTATAGCAATCCTTCCTCCACTCTCCAAAGTACTTAGAAAATGCATACATCAGCAACTCATAGCCTTTCTACTCAATAACTAATTACTTTCTCCTGCCAAACATGGCTTACAACCCCCACCACACCACTGCAACTGCCCTACTACATTTCCTAGATACCATTAATCAAATTAAAAAAACAGGCAATTTTGTCTCCACCATTTTTTTTGGACGTGACATGGTCTCATATCAACTACTCCTCCAAAGACTAAATCTTATAGGCCTCGCCACTCCCTAAACAATCGCACCCAGTCTGTAAAATGGACTCTCAACTCCACTTAGCTTCCAATCACTGCAGAAGTCCCCCAAGGCTACATACTTGGATCAATACTTTTCAACATCATCATTAATGACATGCATAAGGAATCAAAACTTGCCACTGTAATATAATATTCTGACAACTTAACTTTAATCTGCACATCCCCAAATCTTCATATCTTAGAAATCATTACAATGGAAGGTTTCATCTCTATATAAAGCTGGACAGATAGATATCAATCGCTCTTAAACCCTAACAAAACTTAAACTCATCCTATTTCTTCTGCTATCGGTCTCTTGCCGGTGTTTAGCCTTAGATGGAATTTACCACCCGCTTTGGGCTGCATTCACAAACAACCCGACTCTAGGAAGACCTACTCCTGAAAGCATAAATCAAAATAACACTGCCCTTAATATTATCTCCTGAAACAACACAAAAATTGAAATCAAACACAAAATTACAAGGATTTATCACAGATAAGGTAAAACCTGATCAGCACATTGATACTGCAGTCAAAAAGACAAACTGCAAACTAGGGTCTCTTTACAGAGCAAACCACCTGCTAAGTGAACATAGCAAAAAAAAAAAAAAATATATATATATATATATATATAAAGAGAGAGAGAGAGAGAGCTGACAACTCCCTTTACCTTCATACCCTCAACAGTATTCTCAAATGTCAACTCTTCCACCAAACACAAACTAGAAACCACCTACAACAAAATTAGCAAATTCGCCTACAGCCTCCAAAGTTGCTGTCACCACTGAATGGTGCTCAATACTTTCAACTTGCTTGAATTTCCTCAATACATTACCCCCTCTCAATTACTCAAAGTACACAAAATAATTCACCATCCACTTAAACCCCACTTGCTGTCAAATCTCTTCCAAATAGAGCCCTAAGTTCCCCAAAACTTAAAATGAACTATTGCTAATAAATCAAATAATTATTATGGTGACTCGCTAGTCTGTCACCATCCAAGGCTTGTAACAAACTTTCAAGCCACATTAGGCTTTTAAATAACCTGCAACAATTCAAATCTATCCTAAAATATCACCTTACAACTAATAAACTAAGCACTTGTACCACACCTACAGTTTGAAGTATGCAATCCTAACTCTGTCCACTATGGATACTGTACAAGTGTATTAATATAGTATTTTTCATTTTATTTACAATATCTTGAAAAACAAGTTATGTACTCACCATAACGTCCCGCCTGATGGGTTCGAATCCGAGATGACTTGGACGCTTGGAAAAGCTTGTGGCAATCCAAAACTTTCAAGCTTCTCCCTTACCCATAATGCATCCTCCCCACTTATTTGAAAGCACTAAGAAAGATGTACTCTTACAATTTATACATATACTTTTCCAATTTGTATGAAGAGAAAGACAGCCTTAGAGCAGAAGGGGCAATGCCACTTCTGGAGTTGGTAAAGACATAAAGATGCAACTCAATTGTTATATCCTCTCATTCTCCTAGAAGAAATCTAAAAAGGTTGGGGGTTGGTGGGAGGGGATTTGAGCAGGAATGAAAATCGACAACACAGATGGAATGTTATGGTGGGTACATAACTTTTTTAATCTGATGTTGTCAATTTTTATTCCATCCCTGACTGATTGGACAGAGTCCCCAGCTACTTAGGACTCTGGGTGGATTCAAGGAAGGATATTCCTTAGCACCATTGAGCCGAAAGATGCTCTACTCCTGGACACCAGATTCAGCTTATAATGTGATATAAAGGTGTGAGGGGAACCCCCAAGTTGCTGCTGAACAAATATCCATGGAAGTCCTTGAGTAGAAGACTGAAGAGGTATCTACAGCTCTGATAGAATGAGCCCATACCTTGTACAGCAAAGCCATTCCCATCCTGTTATAAATATAAGGAGATACAGTCCGTAACTTGTCTGCTAGCACATTGGACTTCCATATTTTGCCAAAGTGACTTTAGAAACAGTTGCACCCAACTTCAGTCTAGCAAATGAAAGAAACAGTTGATCAGTTTTCTTGATATTGTTTGTCCTGTGAACATAAAAACTTAGTTATCTATGAACATCTAGCAAGTATTGTAAATATTCTCCTTTGTTGGAATACTTTGGAAAGGATACTGGAAAATTAATACATTGACTGATGTTGACTTGAGATACCACCTTGAGCAAAAAGGACACATTAGTTCATAAGGATACTCTATCCTTATGGAAAATAAGATATGGAGGTTTTGCCAACAATGCCTGAATTTCTGAAATTCATCTGACGTATGTGAAGGCAACTAAAAATAATGTCTTCCAAGACAAAAATTTCAGGTCATACTCATGGGCAGACTCAAAGGGTGGTAGAATCAAGGACTGCAGTACCAGACTGAAATGCCATGGTGGCATGGTATCTTTAAAGGGAGGTTTAAGAAGAATTGTGCTGCACAAAAAATCTTTACATAGTTTATGAGAGGCTAGTGAGCGGACATGCAAATCCGTTGTAGAAATTATAAATCGCCGCTAACTGGACTCTCACTGTTAAAGAGCTAGCCGCTTGGTTAAAACATTGTCAGGAAGTCTAGCACATGACTTATTGGTGCCGAAAAAGGATCTATGTGCTTTTGCAGAGACTAATCCACAAATCTTTTCCACTTACTAGTGTAAAGTTTCCTAGTGGATGGCTTAAGAGAAGATAACAAGATGTGATGCACAGGGGAAGAGAGCATTGATTGTCTGGCTATTACTGGAATTGGAGAAACCAAGCCGTCAGCTTGGGGCTCAGAAGGTCCGGATATGTCCTGCCTGTTGGATGAGACAGGAGGTATGTAACTGGGTCCAGAATACAAGATTGGTGAACTAACTGAGGCCATAGGAAGGGAAACCAAATCTATTGAGGCTAAAAGGAGGCAATGAGAGTAACTTTGGTCTTCAGCCTGGCAGCTCTCTGAAGGAATTTTTGGGATTATAGGAATTGGGGGATATGTATAAAGTAATCCGGTGGGCCATTCATGGAGTACAGCATCCCTCGGTGACTCCCCCTGTGGAGGGATCAGTGCAAAGTAGCTGCTGCACTTGTTGTTTAGGGGGGATGCAAAGAGGTTGCAGCATGGCCGGCCCCATTTGTGGAAGATTTGTTCTGCCACTTTCTGAATGAGGGACCATGCTTGAGGTAACAGTATGCACCTGCTCAGCTTGCCTGCTAGCACACTGGACTTCCCCAGAATATGTGTTGCTAAGAGAAAGCAGTTGGAAGATATTGCCCATTGCCATACCCTTAGTGCTTCTCGACAGAGAGTATGATGTGGTTCCTCCTTGTCTGTTGATGTACCAAACCACTGACATATTATCTATTTGAACTGCAATCATTCCTGATGGGAGAGCATTTGTAAAGGCTTGCAATGCTAAAAGCACTGCTTTCAACTCCAGAAGGTTGATATGCAGATTGTACTCTTTGGGGGACCATATGCCTTGGACTGTCTTTCCCAGGTAATGCCCTGCCACCTAGCTGAGAAGCGTTTGTCATCACTTTGGCCTTGGGCTGTGAGGGGACAAATGGACGACCCTGTAATACCTGATCCAGTTGGATCTACCATATCAGACTTTTCTTACAAGAGTTTGTAATTCATATTGAGGCTGACTAGGGTAGATGAAGAATTGACCACTGTGATCCGAGCATCCATTGGAGAATTCGCATGTGAAACCTGGCTAGTGGAACAAGAGTTATTGCTGCTGCCACTGATCCCAGAGCTTGTAATACTAAATGAGTCAAGATCGTGGTACTGCACAGTATTTTGTTGACTTTTGACCTTAAGGTTTGAACTCTGGAAATGGTATGAGAGGCTGTAGTTGACCTTGTGTTTAGTAGAGCTTCTATGAATTCTAGAGTCTGAGTCGGCTCTAGATTTAACCTCTCAGAATTTATGGTTATTCCTGGTCTTGTGCAAGTGTGAATGACCTCTTGTTTTGCCATAATGAGTTGATGTCTGGTCGGAGTGGTAATGAGCCAGTCATCTAAGTATGGAAACACATGGAATCCTTGCAGTCTCAAGTGAGCTGCTACCACTGCCATACATTTGGTGAACACCCTTTATTTCCTCCTTAGCATGCACCATCAAAAAATGATTTTGTCCCTCCAGGGAAAAATACTTTAAAGACAGCTGGGTACAGCAGTTTGAATCTCACACCTGTGCCTTGACATTCCCTGAACAGTGGAATGAATTTACTCCTCTTTTGCCTGGTGTACAGTGAGTAATCATTCTCCACAAACCCTATGCTGTCTCCCACTTCTAGTATTTTGTCCTTCTGCCACAGTTTTGTCAGAATCAACTCCTTCTGCTGGTAAGATTGCATCTTTACTATTAAAGGTCTAAGTTGCTTTCTTATAGCTAGGTTTGGAGCATGAGCATGATGTGCCCTTTCAACTAACAACGCCTGCTGTGGAATACCAATCCAGTTGCTTATTTGTGCTTTCATAAAATGAATGCAGTCTTTTCTTTCAGCTTAATTGGTATAGCTGAACATCTCAGTTTTTTCCTATGTGTTCTGTCCTCTAATTCTATTATTTTTTTGAAACATCTCTTCCTGAGGAGTCTCATATTCAGCCAGCCTTTTCTTCATTTCAACCTCTGATTTTTGCAGCTTTATCATCTCATCTGAATGTTTGTTTAAAGTGCCTTCCATTTTTTTCCAGCCTTTTGTTGTTTTTGTTGATATACTCCATCAGCATTTTGTTTAGTTTAACTAGGTCTGTATGCAGTTGTTTTATATCTTCCTGCTGGTTATTGGAAGTCATGTCTGAAGGTTGGATAGCTTTATGCTGAACAGCTGCAGAACTTTCCCCAGTCAGTGTTTCTTCCTCACATTTGCAGCTTTTTTTCCAGGTCTTCAGTATTTCCTTATTCCTGGCATCCAGGTATTGCACTTACTAGCCAGTTACTGAAATTTACCCATAAACACAAATCTATTGGCCTTCTCTGCTGAGTTTCTGTTTTCACACTGGGAGAGCTAGAAACAAACTGTTAGTGTGCAGCCATCTTGGAAGTCATCAATATGCTCTGTTTTCATGTACATAAATGTATAATTTAATAAATATGTTTCTTGTTTAAAAAAAAGCAGGAGTGGCAACTAAGTAGGGTCTTGGGCACAAATGCCTGGCAGATAGAGCACTGCATATGATCACAGGAAACACCCAAGCAAAAACTGATTGTGACAGTCTTTATGGGAACTCTGCCTCCCATACTGACATTTTCACTTTCTGGGTGACATGAACACAATACCAAACAAGAGTAAAAAGAAGAGAAGAAACCTCAATGAGGCACCTATCTGAAAAATTGTTTGGTAAACAGCATGGCAGAACAGCGTTCAGACTGATGTATAATAGTGTTCAGACAGGTGACAAAGAAGTTCTGTGTGTTTATGTCACCTTTATGCCCTACATCTTGCATGGAGAGCATGTGTGACATAGAGCACCTATAAGAGCTGAAGGCTTTGGTATATTGGCCAGACATTAGGTCATCCTTGGCAGGTGATTCCTTAGGTGAAGAATACTGCAACAGTGATATGGAAGGACATAATGTATTTCTGTAATCTGATATGCTTTGTAAATAATGTTTGTTGACCATTTGCTTAGAAATACTTTGCAAATATTTGTTGACCGTTTTCTTTTTGACTTGTCAAAATGTATCTCTATTTTTGTTTTGGAGCTTTTCTACCTGGGCCTCCACTGAAAATGGGCATTTCAGTTCCCAGACAGACTTTCCCAGTAAACAAAAACAAACAAATAAATAAATAAATAAATAAAACTGCTCAGAAAAAGACAGTTCAAGCTTCAGCTTTTGCACAGGAGATGGGTTCAAGTAATTAAGAGGAAAATAAATCATAAGTGATTCAAATAAATTAAACACAAAGAATATATCAACTCAAATAAAAGGATGGAAAAAATAGATGCTTTAACTAGATATTTGGGTGAACTGAAAACAAGTGCAAAATCAGATTATAAAATGAAGAAAAGACTTGCTGAGTAGTGAGTGCATTAGAAAGAGCATTTTCAAAAAATACTAGAGTTAGAAGACTGAGCATTAGCAGAAAACCTGAGATTTTCTGTTGTACTAGAGAAACTGGAAGGGACAGACTATTAATTTTATGAAAGGACAAAACGTGACTGGAACAGTGTTCCAGAGCAAGATTTGTTAACTGAACGGGTACATGTAGTGTAAGCTCTGAATTTGGCCAAGGGAGCAAAGACCTATATTAGTAATGAAGCAATCATGCCAGCAGAAAGAGGTGATCCTGTCAAAACTGTGACAAATAGGAAAAGTATTAAAATATTGAAGACAGCAGTGTTTGCAGAAACAGAAGAGAATCAAATTGTTCTCAGCAGTAAGGGAATGGTGAGCATCAGGTGTGAGATTCAGGTTATTGTATACATCTATCTTCAGAGTATTTTTTTCCAGGAGGATCAAAGATAGTTTTTGGATGTAGAGCAAGTAAAGAAGGAAATAAAAGTTTATCCAACAAAAAGTGAGCCATCAAGCAGGAGGTGTTTCTGCGTCTCATTCTTCTGACAATAAAGCTCATAGAGAGCCTTTGCCAGTGAAACATTTTCCATTGTTCCAAATTAAAATGAAAGAGATAGAACCAAGCATAGGAGTTGACTAGAAGAATCAAGAGTATCATGGATTTGAACCATAGTCTGGTGCTGGGAGATTAAAATGATCAGGAAGACCAGCAACACTGAAACTATTCATAAAATGGGAGACTATAAAGCATCAGTCACATTTGTGAAATATGAATTTTCAAGAAAAAGTGATAGAGAAAGACTGCAATTTTTGTTGACTTTGGTAAATTTGTGGATGGACTGTAAAGCATATACCCCACTTTATGTCGTAAAGTTTAGAAGGATACTAAATGGAAAAAAATAAGTAAAACACTTTTGGTCTTATTAGTACTTGTATAAAACATTTCATCACATATAAACTCCATGCTGTATTGTAAATCAGTTTTATACAAACTGCAATTAGGGCTATTTTAAATGTGGAGGAGTCTTCAGTAACAGTTGTGCATGTTAAAGATATTAAAGCAAGCAGTTATTTTTCTTAGTTTTGTGATATATACACTTTACACAATAAGAAGTCAAGAAAGACTGAACAGAAGCATGTTTTAAGTTAATACAATATTGTGATGTTACACTGTTGGGATAGGGGTGGGGTACAAAGGTGTGCAGATTATATTACATGTAGAATTAAGGTAATTTTCTTCTTTTTACAAGGGTGGATGCCTACATTAATGCCCCTGGCTTAAACTTTAAACAATTTTTTGTAAGTAAATAGGCTTGAAAATTAGATAAAATGATTAAAGGCATGAGAAATACTGAGTCTTGCATCTGCAAAGACATTAGCTTGTTGTTTTTCCATTAGCAAATAGTCTGTAGGTGAGGGCAGTTGGCCTGGGGAATTTTGTACACGGTCTTAGTGAAATTTACAAAGAATCTTTCACGTATATGGTAGTTAATTTTATATTGAGTGGAGCTGTATGCAGGTGCAAGCAATTAACCCTGAGAGTTCTGAACATTCTCTGCTGTGGGAAAGCAGTTCATTAAAACATTAAGTCTTAAATTATGGGAAGTGAATAAGAGATAGTATCCTCCCCCTAGCAGCCTTAATACTTTAATGTATTTAACAGAACACTGCACAATTTAGTTTTATTTAAAGGTAGGCAGCAAACTTTTTCTTAGAATTAAAAGTTGTTTTCTGAAAGCATCCAAGCTACTTTTCTCATGTGCAATGGAAATATAGCTAAGAAAAGAACAGACAGCAATCAGTGTAAGTGGGAACACGGGCTGTAATGTGTGTTTTAACAAAGGTAACCTTGATTTTACCTTAGGTAATGTCTGTGGGTGCAACTGTTGATTTTGGGCCATTGATCCTATCTGGAGGATAAACTTCATGTGTTGAAAATGTACACACTTTTGTGTGTGTTCTAAGTTAACAGAGGATGGTGTTGCTCTTAAATGTATTTAGGTTTTTTTTTTATATTTAGTAAATCAAAAAGTCTTGTAAGATGTAACAAAGGTTCAAATGGAGATAAGAAACAACTGTATAAAAAATAGCCTGCTCTAACAGTGATAGAAGGGGACAAAAAGGCAATGTAGATTGATGCTAGTAAGGGTCTACTGGCAAGGGAGGATAATGCTGGAATTCCATAAAAACTGCTATTATGGAGCTTACATTTTTGGAAGAAATAGTTTTCAGCAGGGAAAATTACTACTTATAGGTAGGGACTGGAACTTTATTTTTAATAATGGTGATGCATAGGGGACCTAGAAGTCATAACAAATGAAGGTACATTTATGAAGAAATTTATGAAAATATTTGGTGTGGAAGACATGGAAGTAGGAACTCAAAGATTTTACATATTTTTCCCCAAGGTACAATAACTGGGCTAGGCTGGATAGAATTTATATTTTACAGGAGCATGTGCCCTTAATTGAAAACCTTGATACACATCCAGTAACTATTTCAGATTCTGTATTGATATAAATGCAGGGTAATTAAGTATTTTAAGACACTGGCACTCTCCCACCTACCTGTTAAAAAGGGAGGAATTCCAGGAATGGGTAGTGGCAATTATTCTGGAGTTAATTTCTTTGGAGGAGATTAATAGTGAGTGGGATAAATTTTAAATGGAGTTGAAGAATATGTTAGAAATAAAAAAGAGAAAGATATGGTTAAGAAGTAAAATATAATACTTAGAGGAGCTGACAAGGGTTAAGGTATTGCAGAATAAAGGGAAAGGAGTACTTGGATATATGCATGAGTTTAGAAAGATTGCTATTAAGCAACTATTTTTATAAACTCCAGAGCACAAAAACTTTTTATCACAACAACTTAGACAACAGAAAGTAGAAATGGTTGTTGATGAACTTAGGGGGCCTATGAGAAGAAAAATAACCAGAGATCTTTCAGTGGTGGTAGAGATATTTCCAAAATGTTATGAAAAATTGTATAAAGAAAAGGAATGTGGAAACCAAGAAAGAGCACAAATGGAAATATTTATGGAAGACTTGATTATACCAAGGTTAGAGGAAGATAAGGTTCAATAACTAATAGTTAAGACAGGAGGAGAGGAGATAAAAAAATTATAATCAATTGGCAGGGAAGTCTCCAGGGACAGATGGTATTGCTGGGGAAGTTTGGAGGTTAGGAGAGAAAAAAGTGGTAAAGATCTGGCAGATTTTTCTTAATAGTATTTTAAAAGCAGTGGAAACACCAACATCTTGGGAGAAGGCTGTGAAGATTGTATTACCACAAAGAGGGCAAAAACCCATGAGATACAGCTTCATATAGACTCAATTCAATTAAATTTTAAAATATAATTAAAAAATGTTTATAACTATACTAGCTAAAAGAATAGCAAATATGTTGCCAACATTGACAGCTACTGATCAATGTGGTTTTGCAGAGGGGAACCAAACATTTGAGAACATTAATACAGAAACAATAATCCAAAGGGAAGCAGAATGTAAATACCACTATTTTGGTGGGTCTTGATGCAGAGAAAGCATTCTACAGAGTAAGATAGAATTTTGAGTGGGGTAATGGAAACATTTGCATTCCCTGAAAGACGTTATGTGTTACCATAACGTTCCATCTGTGTTGTTCATCTTCTTTCATTCATCACTGATGGGTTTGGTTCCGAGCCCTCAGATCCAAGTCGGCCTAATACCAAGCTCGCGCCAGCCAAAAAAACTCCTGAGCTAAGTCTCTACCTAGAATGCCCTTCTCCCTGTTACCTCAGATCGAGTTTGCTAAGAAAAGGAAGTAAAGCCAAGGCCACTACTGTGCAAGTACCCTAGGGCACCACTTAGACCCAAAGCATCCCTCAAGAGCCTTTGGATGGGGAAGGAGGGTAGGAAGTAATGAATAAAAGAAGATGAACAACACAGATGGAATGTTATGGTAAGACATAACTTCTTTATCTGATGTTAATCTTCTTTCCATTCATCTCTGATGGGACAGAATCCCAAGCTACCTTGAGGTCCATGGGTGGCCCTTATGGAAAGAACCATTCTGAGTACCACTGAGCCGAAGGCAGCTCTCACTCTGGAGACCAGGTCCAATTTGTAATGATTGATAAAGGTATGAGGCTTAGTCCAAGTAGCTGCTGCACATATGTCAACCATGGAAGCCCTGGAATGGAAAGCTGCAGATGTTACCATAGATCTAGGGGAGTGAGCTTTAACTTTTGGCATGGGCTCATTATGGAGGGAATAGATGAAACATATGCAGTCCCTTAGCCATCTTGATAATCTAACCTTGGAAACAGCCTCCCATTTTGGGCCCAGAAAAAGAAATGAAAAAGCTGTTCAGATTTATGGATAGGTTTGGTCATGTCTAGGTAAAATCTCAATTGTCTATGTACGTCTAAGAAGTGAAGGCAATACTCTCCTCTATTGGCAAAATTCAGAAAAAACACTGGTAGATCAATGGTCTGGTTAATGGAGAATACAGAAACAACTTTGGGAAGAAAGGATGGGTTCGTCCGAAGTGAGACTGTCTTTACGAAAGACCAGATAGGGCCACTTGATACACAATGCCTGCAGCTCCGAGACTCGTCTGGCAGAGGTAATTGCTAACAGGAACAAAGATTTCCAAGACAAAGACTTTAGGTCACACTTAGCAGCAGGCTCAAAGGGTTTTTGAGTCAAAGACTGAAGGACTAGAGTGAGGTTCCATGGTTCCAAGGGCTGTCTGGCAGGGGGCCTGAGATAAGAGGTCCCCTTGAGGAAGGCCTTGCAAAGGTGTAAAGAGATAAGAGGGGTGGCATCTATACCATTGTTGAAATTGGAAATTGCTGCTAGATGCACTCGTGCCATGGAGGCAGAGGCTCCATTATCAAAAAACTTAGCCAAGTATTGAAGCACTGCAGTAACTGGGGGCAAATATGGGTCTAGTATGTTATCCTTGGACCAGATGGAGAACCTTTTCCATTTATCCTGATATAGTCTTCTGGTGGATGGTTTGTGAGAGGCCAGAATGATGTCTCAAACAGGCAAGGAAAGACTAGCTTGCCTGGCGACTAATGGAAGTGGAGAAACCAAGCTTTCAGCTTGAGACTGGACAGATTTGGGTGAGTAATCAGATCTGGTAGAGGGTCCAGAATCCACAGTAGGTATATACTAGATGAGGCCAAAGGAAAGAGAACCAAACCTATTGAGGCCAGAATGGGGCTATGAGGATCACCTTGCATCTCAACCGAAGAGCTTTCTTTAGAAATTGTAGGATCAGAGGTATGGGAGGATAAGCTAAAGAAGTCCCGTGGGCCAATCGTGGATCAGAGCATCCCTCGGTAACTCCCCCTCCGGGGAAAGTAGGGTGAAATAGCTGCTGCACTTAGTGTTTGATGAGGAAGTGAAAAGATTGCAGCAAGGCTGGCCCCAGTGGCTAAAAATTACAGACGCCATCTCGGGGTTGAGGGACCACTCGTGGGGCATGAGGATGCATCTGCTCAGTTTGTCCACAATCACTTTGGAGCTCCCCGGGATATGCACTGCTATCAGAAAGTGGTTGGAAACTATCGCCCACTGCCAAATTCTCATGGCTTCTCAACATAGAGGGTATGACTTGGTTCCTCCTTGCTTACTGATGTACCAGACCACTGACATATTGTCTGACTGAATTGCAATTGTCTCGGAAGGGAGAGCTGAATGGAAGGCCTGTAATGCTAACAGCACAGCTCTCAGTTCCAGAACACTGATATGCAGGTGGACCATGTGCCTTCGACAGTCTTTCCTTGGAAATGGTCCCCCCATCCAATCAGGGAGCATCCGTGGTCACAATGGCTGTGGGCTGAGGAGGTTGAAATGGGCGACTCCAAATATCTACATCTGGCCTCATCTACCAAAGCAGGTTTGCAGGAGTTGGTTATTTGAATCTGGTAATCGAGGGGGTGATAGTTTGGGAACCATTGACACAGAAGGAGTCATTGCAGAATCTGCATATGTGGCTTTGCTAGAAGCACTATTGGAATTGATGCAGCCATAGAACTTAGGGCTTGAAGTTCCCTTGCAGAGACTGTTGTTTGAGATAGTATCACCCAGAGTTGAAGCCTCAACTGATGGAGTCTGTGAATTGGGAGTGATACCAGACAGGACTGAGTATTGAACACTGCTCCAATGAACTCTATTTGTTGCGTAGGGGATACGGTTTGATTTCTCCCAATGTATCAATCATTATTCCCAACAATTTTGCCAGAGAGAGAGTATAGTGCAGTGCTGTTACCAGAAGATGCTTGGTGGGGGCGGTAAGGAGCCAGTCGTCTAGATATGGAAACACCCAGAATCCTTTTAGTCTCAAGTGAGCTGTTGCCACTGCCATGCATTTTGTGAACACTCTGGGGATTGTAGAGAGACTGAACGGTAGGGCATGGAATTAGTAATGACCGGCTCCTAGCCAGAAGTGAAGCAGACTGCTGGAGCGTTTGTCCATCTTAATGTGGTAATACACATCTTGGAAATCTATAGAGCACATCTAATTGCCTTCTCCTAAAAAGGGAAGGATGGACTGAACCGTGGACCATCCGGAATTTGGTTTGTGTGACACACTTGTTTAAACTGCTGAGATCCAAAACGGGTCTCCAGTCTCCTGTCTTTTTTGGCACCAAAAAGAATCTCGAGTAAATTCTGGATCCACTCTGGTCAAGTGGGACTGGTTGAATGGCTCTTTTTTGAGACAGCTTTATAATCTCTAAAGCTGCTTCTTCCCTTTGACTGGGTGGAATGTAGGGAAGTTTTCTTGGAAATTTTGACTGACAAAAAAGGGGAATGGTGTAACCTCTGGTGATAATGTTCTGCACCCAACGATTGGTGGTGATAGATTCTCAGGCAGCTTGGTGCAGAGAGAAATGACCCCAGACTTCTTCCAGAGGTAAGCAATCTGGCCGCCCCTCAGGAGCACTGATAAGGCTGTCCAGAGAGAGAGTCCCTGGAGCCTTGGTTATGAGGACCCCCTCTGCCTCGATAGGGGTGTCTTTCAAAACTGTAACCCCCTCTGCCTCTGGGAGTGTCATCACCATGTGCGGCATGGAAAGGACCGAGATATTTTTGCCATATTTTCCCACTCCTCTGATTCCTGGAGAAGGAACGTTGAGGGTTGGAAAACTGTAGGCCTATGGTAGACGGGGTTTTTCTCTCTTGCTTGCACCTGGCTAGTTTATCCTTCACTTTGGAGCCAAAAAGAAATGAAGCATCGATGGGAGCATTCAGAAAAGAAGACTTGAAGGGATCTGTGAAGTCACAAATGTGCATCTAGGCATGATGCCTCATAATGCCTGAATGCGCTGCTCTAGCTGCCCCTTTGGTTGCATGTGACATCAACGTCATGGATGAATTGGATATTGATTCCAGGGTTGTGAGCTGCAAGGCCACTTTGTCCCTGACCTCGTCAAACACGCTTCCCAAGTCTGTCCACTGTCCAAGACTCCCTTTTGGGTGGATGGACAAGTGGGAATTTCCTCAGCCAAGTCCCTTTTTGTGGCCACTGCCACCACCATAGCATCAACTGGTAACCCTTTGGACCAATGCGGCTTCTCCTCAGGAGGGGAAAGAATTTTGTCCGGTCTCAGAGGGATCGCCTCAATGGAATCGGGCTTCTTCCAAGTGTGCTGCACGACGAGCTGGATGAGCTCGTCGGCAGGCGGGGTCACCCAAGAGGTAGAAGGCTGGGCACGAAAAGCCTGCAGGAACACGGACTCCTCAGATGAAGGGCTGGAGGGCTTCCAGTCACCTCTCTGCTTTACCATCTCCAGAATGTCTCCGAAGAAGACATCAGGAGATGACCATGGGGACCCTTCATCATCGTAATCCATGTCTTCCATTAAGGACTCCTTGGGTGAGTCCATGTGCTTCCTCTTGCATGTCTTCTTTTGAGGGGGGATCTTCAGTGGGGGGTCTCTGAGGAGGACTCGGAAGAGCGGGTACCCTGAACAGGGGTGTCCTGCGGCTTCTCTGCCCGGTGTCCTGGGGGGGTGGTCTGTGACAGCTGTAGCTCAGGGGATGAGAACTGGGGTTCCGACATCAAAGGAGTGCTGAAGCAAGAGCCCTCTCCATCGCGTGGAAGGCAGGCCCGTCCGAACAGGGATGGGAGCCTGGAACAGAGGAAGACAACCTCGGGACCAGGGTCACACCCTGCTCCAATGAACCCACTCCCGTGGATTTAGCCTCAAGCAGTATCGGTGCGGACACAGCCATCAACACAGAGGATGAAACCGAGGAGAGAGGAGTCTCCATACCCTGGGCCGATGTGCCCGTCCCCCAATCCCCAGATTGAGGAAGGACCAGTTCAGCAGGAACCAATAACCAAAGGGACAAACTTGGAGCCGGAGTGAGATGCACCGTAGGCGCCAAGGTGATGGGTTCCAAAAAGGATATCGGAGCAGAAGGCTTTGGAACAGAGATGGTCAAAGGAGTATAAGATGGAGCCCGTGGATAAGGCAACCCAAGTCCTGCAGGTGGTTGGGTCTTAGAAAGTGAGGGAATCCCCCTGGCTAACAACAGCTGGTCTACAAGATGCACCACTTCATTTTCTGAAAGGCTTCTGGTGGATCTAGTGGATACTCCAGATGGAGAGTCAGGACGTTCAAGGAACGGGATATACGCTTGGCCCAGAAATGGATCTATGGAGGGGGAGTATCGGGTCCATGGTGCAAGGTCTGCTGGCACCAAGGTCTCTAGTTTCAAGACCGGAAGTAAAGGGGTCAAATCCAGTGAGGTTGGTACAACGCTCAGTGCTGAAGTGGCACTCAGAGCTGAAACGGTCAGTTCCAAAATGGAAACTAATGGTGTAGTCAAAGTTGTGCCCTTAGCCAAAGTGGCTAGAGGTGCCAAAGTTGAAATAGGAGTAGTAAGGTCTACGATCAGTGCCGGAGGCAGGACCAGTGCCAAAACAGGCATCGGTATCGAAGGGTTTGAGATGGTCAGAGGGCTACCCTGGCAGGGACGAAGGGTTTGAGATGGTCAGAGAGCTACCCTGGCAGGGATAACCCAAATGTGATGACTGCAACAGTGAAACACGAAGAACATCAGAGTGGGATCTCTTTTTGTCCTTAGAAGGAGGGGTTGAGACCTCCATTGCAGAAATGGCCTCTGAGAAGGGAGACTTGAGTAACCTTTTCAGAATGAGTTTATTTTTGTGCTCAGAGTGCGTTGGCTGAAACTCTGACAAATGTTACATGGAGGCTGCTCCAAAAGGTGGGCCACTCCCAAACAGTATACACAGTCATCATGAGAATCACTGTTAGGTAATTTGCCCTTACAAGAAGTACAATGCTTAAAACCTGAAGTACCCTTCTTATCCAATATTTTGGTAGAAAAACACCACAGGTCAACTGTATAATCCAACTATAATGAAGTCAACTCCATTCAAAAATATCACAAATATAACAATACACTGGTATGTAGAGAAAAGGGAACCACCTGAATAAAAGTTAAAGCTTACAGGTTTACCAGGAGAAACAATACCAACTATGGTATTGAAGAAATACCACAAGGATAGGGAAGAAAGGCCGTACCAACAATGGTACTTGAAAGTTTACCAATGGTAACAATGGGTAGAGAGGAAAGAACAAAGTTAGACAGAAAAAAACAACACTAAAAATACTATTCGCTTAATAAAATATGAAGTCATCCAAACATTTTTACACAAATATCAAAAATGTTTCACTTAGCTGAGAGCTTGGCTGAAATGCAGTTTTATGACTATGCGGCAAATGACCCTAAAAAAACCCTAAATCAAAACCAGTTGATCGTTGCCATGGTAAAGACAACAAAAGGGTGTATGAGAGAAACATGGAGGAAGTGGAAGACGTCACTTCCTGTTGCGAACGTGATGACCATAGCGAAACCCGTATGCCTAATGGGAGCCCCACAGATGACGGGTTGCGGCGTTCGGATAGACTTAAAAATCAGGGGCACGTATTGGAAGGAGGTGATCATGGTAACATGAGGGTTCGACCCAAAAAGGATTTTTTATTCAACAGAAACCAAAGAAATGTTTGGAAAACGCGCAAACAATAAAAGGGATGTTGGCATCTATGACGGAAAGTAAGTTAAATTATCACATGGACCTAGAGCACAAAACCAAGACCTCTGAATTTTTGGAAGGGATTGTTAAGCCGTTTTCGGATGTATCGTACACTAGTACTGACTGTGTTTTGGGTTATCAAACACAGATTTTGACATCACTTCACTGTGGTTCAAATGTTGGTTTGGACGTCACACAGACCATTGGTAATAATTTATCTAACGGGTTGGCTTCCAAGGAGCACGATGGTGCTAACGAATTATTGGTTGTGGAGTCAAGTTTTTGTTTGTGTGACAATATTGACTATAATTCAGTTGTTAATGATAACCTTTTTGTTAATTCTCATAACAACAGTTCGTTGTTGCAGCCTCTGCATGACAGCGCAAAGGACGACACTTTAATGAATCTTAGTACATATGAGTATCTTACTAATGATGCTAATTTGACCTTTTCAAATGGTAACAGCAATGTTGCATTGGATTTAGGATTTAATAACAATGTGTGTTGTGATGATGCTTCTCATCAGGTCATTTCTTTAACACGGGAAGATAACTGTTCTTATGTTGATTTTTTTATTAATTTAGATCCTGAAGCATATTTTGATGAAGTGATGGTGGATGAAACGGTTAGACATAACCTGTCTAATGATAATCATTATGACAATGATAATAATGTTCTGAATGTTTTGAATAGTGATTTTTTAAGTAATCCCACTGTCACCACTAATAGCCAGGGTGATTTTAAACTTTTTAATTATTCTAAGGTTCCTATGGAGAGTCAACACGTTAATCTTTTTTCAAGAAGTTTCAGTTTTGTTCCATGTCGTAAAGGGAACTTAGTTGATTCTATTTTGGATCTAAAGTTGTTTACTCGCAAATTAAATTTAAAAGTTTTATTTGACAATAGCCCTGACAATGAGGATAGGAATATTAATGGTAATTTTACCAAGCCTAGTGTTTTTAATCCCCCAATGAATGAGAAAGTGGCCATTTTTGAAAAGTTGAGTGAAATTGATATCAGGAAATTTCACAAATATTATAAACAACCTATGTACACAAACATGTCCAAAGATGAACAAGCTATACTTAGGGACATACGTGGGTTTAAAGACATTAGAATAATGAAACCCGATAAGGGCAATGGTGTGGTTATCACTGACAAAAGTGACTATATTTCTTACATGACAACCATGTTACTTAGTGATTCTTATATTGAAGTAAGTTTAAATGAAATAAACATTGCCCACAAAAAAAAATACATTTATCAATTGAGGACATGTTTCAAGGGGAGATCTCGGAGATAGAATACAATTTTTTGAATAATGAATATCCTGTTATCAGCGGGATATTTGGTATACCCAAAATACATAAAGGGTTGAACAATTTGCAGTTTCGACCGATAGTGGATGGGAAAAGGAGTAAAACTTGCTTCATTAGTCAATTTTTGGACCACCACTTTAAAAATGGGTATGTCGAAATTTCCCTATATTACTAAGGACTCATGGGGCTTTTTAGGAAAATTGAAAGAATTTGATATGAAGGATGGTTACTGTTTTGTAACGGTGGATGCATGTAATTTATTTACAGCCATTCCACATGATATTGGGTTAATATGGCTTGAGGAACAACTTTTTGAGACCAATGTCTATGATCAAGATAGGATTAACACATTAGTCAATTTAATGGACATTGTATTGCACAACATTTTTTTGTTTTATGAAGGCATTTATTACCAACAGGTAAATGGAGTGGCCATGGGGGCAGCCCCCATGTATGCCAATCTTATTATGACTTATTGGGAACACAATTACATATTTAATAGTGAATTTTATGAGCATATTAAAACATATTCAAGATACCTGGATGATATTTTTATCATCTGGGATGGAGACCATAGGGCTTTGAAGTCATTTCTTGAGTACATTAACAACACTGTACGTTTCTTAAAGTTCACTTATGAAACCAGTTACGAAGTTATTACGTATCTAGATGTTAAATTATCTTATGATAAGGTTAATGGTGAATTAAAATCGACTATATATAGGAAACCAACTTTTTCCAATTCCTATCTTCATTATGAGAGTTGGCACCCTGACCATCAGAAAAAAGCCATTGTTAAAGGGCAGATGGTCAGGGCGGCCAGAATGGTGAGTGACGACGATGAATTTAAGGAATTGGTTTACATGTCATCTTTGTTTTACAATAGGGGGTATCCTAAACACTTATGTGAAGGAATTTTCCATGAAGTGATGCATAAAAGACATATAGGGACATATCAAGTGATATTACGTCATGGTTTTTCATGCGACAGATTTAATTCTAATAATTCGGTGGTCAAACGGGTTTTTAATAAAATACCGTTGTACATTTCCACGTTCAATGATTCTTTCGGAGTCATTAAAACTATTATTGATAGGAATTGGGAGGTTTTGACTAGAGACAACACTTTTGGACACTTATTTCAGGGGCAATTAAACTTTGTTTACAGGAAAGATTTGTCCTTTAAGGACTTCTTTGAAAAAGAAACTAATTTTAGTAGGAAACAATCTAACAGACCTATTGGCAATTTCAAATGTGGGAGGTGTACAGTGTGTACTCATATATATTGTACAGGCAATAAATTTGATGTGAATTCTTACAGTATTACTATTAACGGTCACTTTAATTGTTACACATCTAATGTTGTTTATCTTGCATTATGTCAGGATTGCAAAGCATTTTATGTTGGCAAAACCAGCAGACATTTTAGAGATAGGGTGAAAGATCATCTGCTGGATATACAACATTTGAAAACAACCAATGCTCTTGCCAGACATATACAGATTAACGTTAATCATAGGTTCAAATTTTGTATCATCCAACACATTGATTATGATCCACAGGGTAAGATCACTAAATATGATCTGGATGTTAATGAATTAAGATGGCAGATATGTTTAGATGCTTACAATCGACCAGGTTTGAACGAATTTTGTACCATTAAGCCCATTTTAAGGCTTAATAGGATCAGGGGCAAATAATCAATTTTGAGGTTTAATATAAATACACACATATAACTTTTTAGATGGTTTGTTTTTTCAGCCTTTTTTGCGAATTAGCAATTTTAAAATTATATTTATCAAACAACATTAATTATTTACACTGGTTAAGGTTTATTTTCCTTGACTTAATAATACTACTCAATTTTTCAATATTTATCATAACATCATTTATACATATTATATTCATCATATTTAATTCATTTATTGCATTTATGTTCAATATACACTTTATATATATTGCATATAATTATTGTCACAATGACAATTAATTAATTTTTGCTGTGTCGGGTTCATTTTGGAACACAGTACTTGTACAGCGTGGATTTTGGCTGGTGTTTTGAATCAAGTGGGTTCGCTGACATAGCTTCCTGGTTGGTCGGACTTTCTTGTCTTTCTGGCGTTATACGCGGCAAATGAGATCTGAGGTAACAGGGAGAAGGGCATTCTGGGTACAGACTTAGCTTGAGAGTTTTTTTGGCTGGTGCAAGCTTGGTATTAGGCTGACTCAGTTCCAAGGGTTCTGAGCCGAACCCATCAGTGATGAATGGAAAAAAGATTAACATCAGATGGTTAATTAGGAAGATATATGAAGGATTGAAGGCAAGAATTAAAGTTGGACAGCTCCTGCCTAAGTTGTGTTTGAACATAGGAACCAAGCAAGGGTGTTATCTTTCTTTTTATTTTGCTTTCTATTTAGGGCCACTGGCAAATAAAACAATGGACTCAGAAGGTCAATGATGTAATTGGCAATGGTAGTCAAGAAAAGTTGGCTTTATTTGCAGATATTTTGTGCTTAATAAATCCAGAAAAGGACATGTTGGTGCTGTGGATCATTTTGAGTCAGTTTAAAGTCTTGCCAAGAAATAAAATTAATGAACATAAACCAAAGGCTATATTCATAAATTATGTACCGACACATTAACTGGTTCAGCAATACCCATTTATGGGGACACAAGATAAAAGTAATTAGGAGTATGAAATAAAAAGCCTTCTGTTATGACAGAAAAGGATATGTGCGAAGAGACTAAAAAGATAAAAACTGAGAAACCAGAAACTTTTAGTTATGTACTTACCATAACTTCGGATGTATGGGATCCATCTCGCCTACATTCACAACATATGGGTTCGGAGCCAATCCATCGGCTCCGACTCGGCAACTAATACACTAGCACGAAGTCTCTCATTGGCTGGGCTACTCCCTATCCCAGGATGCACTACACCTGCTTCCCCAGATCTTGTTTGTTCGCTTTTATACACCCATGCAAACACAGAAAAACTAGTAGTCTCTATAACCAACTAAAGTTCTTCAAGAAAGATCTCCAAGAAAAAAGAGACTACAGCTCCTCTAAATCCGAATGGAAGGGGGAAGGAGGGTGGGTACTTATGAATGTAGGCGAGATGGATCCCATACATCCGAAGTTATGGTAAGTACATAACTAAAAGATGTAATGGGATCCTATCTCGCCTACATTCACAACATATGGGACAGCGTCCCTAGCACCTACATCCCGGGTGGCTCATTGGAACACACTCCTGAGAACTGTGGAACCAAAGGAAGCTCTGCCTCGAGAAACCACATCCAATTTGTAATGAGAAATGAAAGTGTGCGGAGAAGTCCAGGTTGCCGCAGCACAAATATCATCTATTGATAACTTGGAGTGAAAAGCTACGGAAGTAGCCATCACCCTGGTAGAATGAGCCTTGACTGGAAAGGGAAGGTCTTTGTTAGCCTGTGAATAAATAAAAATGATACAATCTTTAATCCATTTAGATATGGAGGTTTTTGTTACTGGTTGACCCAATTTGTTCACTGCAAAGGAAACAAACAATTGATTTGATTTCCGCGTTTGAGCGGTTCTATTCAAATAAAAACACAGTTGTCTATGTACGTCCAATTGATGCAAAGTATATTCTGCGTTATTAGAGAATTCTGGGAAAAAGACAGGGAGTTCTATAGTTTGTTGCATACAGAAAGAGGAGGCCACTTTTGGTATAAATGCAGGGTTTAATTTCAATGAAACTCTATGCTTGTGAAAAATCAAATAGGGAGGATCAGAACAAAGAGCTTGAAGTTCTGAAACTCGCCTAGCAGATGTTATGGCTACTAAAAGGCCGTTTTCCAAGACAGAAATTTTAAATCACAAGCAGCAGCTGGTTCGAAAGGACGGGCAGTTAGGGCAGCAAGAACCATATTCAAATCCCAAGGGGACAGGATGAGATAAAGGAGGCCTAAGGAGCCAAGCCCCTTTAAGGAAAGCCTTACAAAGTTTGTGAGACATCAATGAAGGTTCAAATGAAGCATGAAAATTAGAGATCGCCGCTAACTGAACCTTAATGGTAGAAACTGAAGAGCCCGACTGAAAAAGGAGGCCAGAAAATTCAGAACCTCCGATACTGGTGCAGTGAGAGGATCTATACCCCGTTCTTGAGCCTAGAAGGCAAACCTTTTCCATTTACTGGAATAAAGTTTGATGGTGGGAGGTTTATGAGAAGAAGACAGTATGTGGACCACGTCCGGCGAAAGAGCATTGTCTCGGACTAAGGATGGAAGTGGAGTAACCATGCTGCCAACTTCAGGGACCTGAGAGACGGATGAAGCCGTCCTGACTGATAAGTCAACAGGTCTGGCACCGGATCCAGAAACCATGGACCTTCTATCGCATGCCTCTGTAGGAAAGGAAACCAAACTTGACGAGGCCAGTGCAGGGCAATCAAAATCATCTCGCTCTCCATGTAAATGGCCTTCTGTATCACCCTCGGTAGGAGGGGGAACGGAGGGAAGGCGTAGAGAAGACCGGGGGGCCAAATGTGAGTCAGAGCGTCCCTGGGAATCTGTCCCTGAGAAGGAAACAGTGTGAAAAACTCGCTGCATTTCGCATTGTGAGGGCTGGCAAACAGGTCGCAGCAAGGAAGACCGCATCTGTCGAATATTTTCGCAGCTATACCCTGGTTGAGGGACCACTCGTGGGGTAAAAGAATGGTCCTGCTTAATCTGTCCGCAATCACATTGGACTTCCCCGGTATGTGCGTTGCCATTAGAAAGCGGTTGGTAGCTACCGCCCTGTGCCAAAGTCTCATGGCTTCTCTGCATAGTGGGTAAGACCTGGTTCCACCTTGCTTGTTTATGTACCACACCACCGACATGTTGTCGGATAGGATAGAAATCGGGCCCTGTGGGAGAGCATGATGGAGAGCTTGGAGTACCAATAGTACCGCTCTCATCTCCAGGACATTGATATGCAAATGCGTTTCCTGGATCTGCCATGTGCCTTGGACCAACCTGTCCAGGTAATGACCCCCCCACCCTACCTGGGAGGCGTCCGTAGTCACAGTGGCAACGGGACGTTGAGGTATGAAGGGTCGCTCCTGGTCGAGATTTGATTGGAGAAGCCACCAATGCAGATCTCGACGGCAACTTTCCGTGATTATGATTAAGTGGTTCAAGGGAAGTTCCTGATAAGACCATTGAACCGACAGTAGCCATTGTAAAATTCGCATGTGAAGTCTGGCCAAGGGAACTAAAAGTATGGTCGACGCCATCGAGCCCAACAGTTGTAGGATCCGATGGGCCGGGGCTCTCTGTAGGGGGAGACAGGATTTGACTTGATCTTGTAAGACCTGAATTCTTGCTGCCGGTAAAAGGCGCATTCTTTTGTGTCTAAGTCTGCCTATGAAAGTAATACGCTGAGATGGCTGTAGTACAGATTTTTGCAAATTGAACGTGATCCCCAAGAAACGGCCCAAGGTGAACGTGGCTCTGAGCGCTTGGAGTAGTAGATGCTCGGTGGTGGCAGTAAGGAGCCAGTCGTCTAGATAAGGAAACACCTGGAATCCCAGACTTCTCAGGTGAGCAGTTACCACTGCCAGACACTTGGTGAACACCCTGGGGGCTGTGGTGAGACCAAAGGGCAGTGCTCGAATTGGAAATGACTGACTCGAGGCGAAGCGTAAATGTCTCCTGGACTCTTGAGCTATGGGAATGTGATAGTAAGCGTCCTGGAGGTCTATGGAGCACATCCATGCATCTTTTTCCAGCAAAGGAAGAATAGATTGAAGAGTGACCATTCGGAATTTGGACTTCTTTACTGAAACGATTCAATGAACTGAGGTCCAAAATGGGCCTGAAGTCCCCTGTCTTTTTGGTACCAAAATAATTTTGAGTAAGTTCCTGATCCGATCTGGTCGATGGGGACAGGCTGGATGGCTCTTTTTCTAGCAGCTTTGAAACCTCTAATGCTGCCTGATCCCGCTGACTGGGTGGTACGTCCGGGATTTCCCTTAAAGAAAGCGGCGGTTTGTTGAAGGGAATGATATATCCTCCGGTAATAATGCGCAGCACCCACTGATCGCTTGTTATGGATTCCCAAGCTTGTGGGTGCGCCGCAAAGCGACCCCCGACTGGCTCCGGAGTTGCACAGTCGGGCAACAACTCAGGAACGCTGGTTGTGTGAAGAACCACGAAAGGAATCGCGGTCTCCAGAGTTACGGGGGCCTCTGCCACCTCTGGGGCGGCGTCTTCCAAAATTCCCCCCCCCCCCTGCCTCTGGAGGGGGAATCACTGGGTGGAGTAGGGAAAGACTTTTGAGATTTTCTAAACCACATTTTCCCTCCTCTCCCAGCCTTGGGGTAAGGCCTAGAAGGAGCGGAAAATCGGGCCCCAACGGCAGTCAAAGTCTTGCCCTCCTGCTCGCACCGAGTTAGTGTGTCCTTCACCTTGGGTCCAAACAAAGATGACCCATCAAAGGGGGCGTCGGCGAAGGAAGACTTGAAGGCCTCCGTGAACGAACACAAGCGTAACCAGGCTTGTCTCCTGAGGGCAACGCCTGTTCCCACTGCTCTACTCGCCCCTTCGGCCGCATATGAAATGAGCCTCATGGACGAGTTAACAAAAGAAAAGAGGGTAGTCATCTGTGCGCCAACAGTCGGGGCCAGCGCCTCAGGTAGGTTACCAACAAGAGAGTCATTTAGCTCTTTGAGAAGATCCCTTTGGAGCCTCGTAAAATGACATAAGTAGTTCAGCGACCGTAAGGTAAAGGCCGCTGAGGACAGGGTACTTCCGCACCTATCCATACTCCTAGAATCCTTATTAGGAGGATGAACAGGCGTCAAGCCTCTGCCACGTCCTGCTGTGTGGCAGAAGCCACCACCAAAGCATCTACAGGCACACCCTTTGTGAGAAATTCCTTCTGGGGGCTGACAAAATTTATTGGGCCTCGAGGCACCGGTTCCACAGAATCAGGGTGTTCCCACCCTTCGAGAAACCAAATCAAGGAGTTCATCAAGGGCGGAGACACCCAGGAGGCGGAAGGCTGGGCCCCAAAGGCCTTGAGGAAGACTGACTCCTCAGCTGAAGGGGTTTTGGCTTGCCAGTCACCTCTCTGTCTCAGAATCTCCAAGATATCTGAGAAGGAGATATCATCCAAGATGATTTGGGGACCCTTCTGCGTCATCGAGGTCAGTATCCGATGTAATGGACTCATCTTGGGAGTCTACGTGCTTCCTCTTACACAATTTCTTCCGTGGGGTTCGTCCGAAGCAGTTTCGGACGGACCACCGAAGAAGGAACCCGATGGGGGTATCCTCAGGCCCTGGAGCCCGCTGCCGGGGCTGCAACACAACAGAGGCACCAGTCTCCAAATCTAGGGACGGTGAGGTAGAATCTTGCTGAACCGGCAAAGGCATGGCCAGCGCCCTCAAAGGCCGGACCTCCAGAATCCAAGGAGGTCACTGGTCTAGAGGCCACGATGGCACTGGGAATTCCAGCAGCCGATGCTCCGAGAGGAAGACTAGGCACAAGCACCCAATCCCAAAGTATTCCCCTCGGGCCCGGCTGAAGAGGTCGCAGTACCAAACCCTGAACCGGAGGACAGGGTAGGAAGCACAGTCGGAACAGAGAGACCTCGAAGGGGTCTCTGCTCCGACCGTATGGCTCCGCTTTGCTCCACCACCACCGACTCCAACGGCTCCGAGGAGGTTGGAGGAGGAATCGAATGTGTTGGAGGGGGGATCGGCTCCGAAGCTAACTGTGCTGGAGCCGAGACCAATTTAGTAAACACTGGAGATTTGAATAGCCTCTGTAAAACCCTATCCAGGTCCGAATCTGAAAGTCTCGATGATTTAGAGGAGGTAGACAATCGAGAAGACTTTCCTCTCGGCTCCAAGAGAGAAGGGGACCGGCTCCGAAATGGCTCCAACGCTATCGGCGCCGACTCCACCACAGCATGGACCACCATCGGCACCAAAGGAGCCTTCTCTGGAGCCGAGGGGGAAGAGTCTGAGCTGCACACTTCCACCGGCTCCGAAGCCATTGGAACCGATGGAGGTGATTCACCTCTCGATACTCCAACTTGCGGCTCCGAAAGCAATGGAGCCGAGGTAGGAGGTATCGAGGCAGACCCTTCGACCCTCGGCCCAAGTCAGTGGAGCCGAGGAAGAAGAGGTCATTTTTGTCTTTTTAGAAGTCGGCTCCGACGGACTTGTCGGAGCCGACGATCTTTTCTTTTTGGAAGTAACAGGTAGATCTAAGGCTTCCTCAAAGGAAGGCTTGATAAGCCCTTTCAATATTAATTTGTTCTTGCGTTCTTGAAGAACTCTAGATGAGAACGCATGACAGACGCTACAAGTCTCTTGCAGATGTTTCGGCCCCAAACAATAAACACATACTGAATGACTGTCTAATGGACATTTTATATTTGCACCGAGTGCATTTTTTAAAACCTGACTTTTGTTCCTTAGACATGATACAGGCTACAACAAGTACAAACTCTAAGGAAATACTAATCTACCACAAGTATAGCACTATACACAAAAAGCGCCAACTGAAAAGCGCGAGACACACTGGCGCGAGTACTGGTGAAAGTTTACCTCACAACAATTTAAACAAGTTAAACGGCCCAAAGCCCTCTAATTTAAACGGGCTTTGCCCGAAAAACAACTAACCAAAAGTTAATAAAAAAAAAAAAAAAAACAATTAGCACTCAAAGGTAGGGCAAAGGCCCTCTAACTTAAACGGGCCTTGCCCGACTGAACAAATTAAATTTCTGGAAACAAGCACTCAACAAAAAACAATCAGAAATAGCAAGAAATAGCTGTTAAAACAGCTGTTTGGTTAATATGGACAAAAATTCCCTAGGTCAAGGACCAATAAGGTAAAAATAACCACTTAGCTCCAGCCAAGTCGAGACCACGTCCAGCTTGTTAAGCGGCAAACGAGATCTGGGGAAGCAGGTGTAGTGCATCCTGGGATAGGGAGTAGCCCAGCCAATGAGAAACTTCATGCTAGTGTATTAGTTGCCGAGTCGGAGCCGATGGATCGGCTCCGAACCCATATGTTGTGAATGTAGGCGAGATAGGATCCCATTACATCTCTTGTTTATGGATATGGATAGTAAGATACAGGCAGTGGAAATGTTTTAGCCTCTTTAGTTTTACACACAGGTCAGGCATATTTTTATCAACCAGAGGACAAGTTGTAAATAATTAACATAGGGTTCAAGGAATTTATCTGCGGGGAAGAGAGCAAATGTTAAGAGGATAGGTTGATCTTCCCAAAAGAATATGGATTAGAATAACTGATTTGAAGGAATATTTTACAGCTACACAGTTGAGGATTATATACATAACAAAAATAGAAGGTTATAATTCAATGTGGAAAGGGATGATGATGAAACAGGGAGGGTTCAAGAAATAGAGAGCGCAGCATTTTGGATTAAAATCCTCAAGGAGGATAACTATATAAATTATTACACATTCATACAGTTGCAGAAAGTATTCTAATAACTAAGCCAATACGATAATGGAGTAAGAAAGGAAATTTTGCCAATCGGGCTGCAGAAAAAAAAGCAAGATAGGGCTGGAAATTACTGCAGAAAAATGACACAATAACCAAGGTATTGAGAGAAAATAACTAGACAGGGGAAAGTAATAAAATAGAATGAGGCCAAGAAGTTTGGACTACAGGTTAGACACTGCCTTCTTTATTGGGGACTGACTGAGTATAGCCAAACAGAAAGGGATAGGGGAGTCTTACATGAAAGACCTGCTCTAGTAGAGTTTTTGTTGAATCTAGAACAGATGTTGCTGTTAAAAAGAGCTAATTATTAGGGAATAGAAAATATTACCTGATTACGGAGATTCAATCAGAAAAGGTTAGAAAGATTGGGAAGACAGACTTGAAAAGCAATTTACAAGAAAGCTGTGGGAGGACATATGCATGGTGCCCAAATATGCAACAAAGTCCAGGTTTAGGATTTTTCTTGGAAGTGTTTGTATTGGCAATTGGTATTTTTACACTCCAAGCAGATTTCAAAGAGTTCTTCCTCTGGTACAGCACAGATAGCAAATGTTGGAGGTGCAATGGAAAAGAAAGAGGTAACTGCAAACATGTTTTTTGGGAGTGCAATGAGATGGCAGATTTTAAAAAATTCATTACAGAATACTCTTGTCAGAAATACTGATGGACCAAATGGCTGTCACTAAGGAAATTATTCTTTTGAGCTTGGACACAGGATATGAACCGTCTAACCATAATAAGGCCTTAAGTTTAACTGTATTCGCTACTAAAAAGCAAGTACTAGAAAATGGAAATCTAAACCAGTTGTATTTGAAGTATTGAATATTGCAAAGGGACTGCATATGATCTTTAGAAAAGGGAAGGAGAAAACTACATATAAATACTAGGTGTTTGTTACAGTACATGCAAAATTATATTCAGGAGGAGTGAGATTTAAGGGAAAGTATGACTTGAGCAATTTATGTAAAGTTAGACTAAATGAGTGTTGTTCTAAAGAAAGAAAACATATGTAATGTATAATACATGCAAATGAAAAAAAATGTTAATATTGTTTGTTTTCTTTTCTATTAATGTGTATGCCTATGTATTAAGTGATTATTAAATTAAGATGTGTATTTGGAGTTTTTTCTCCACAGGGTTCTTTTGAAAATATGCACTGCCCAGTTAATAAATGGAAATAAAAAAAAAAAATCAAAGAGGTGTCCATTCAGGGTGGCCTGAAAAATGATTTTTCTTAGCTGCTAAAGGACCAAATTCTGGGTGCTTTCAAACAGAAATCATGATAATCTCCAATATTATTTTAGAGATGAAATATACCAAGACTTCTTTACTTTAGCCACCCAAATAGTCATTGAGATGTTTCTGAAGAAGAAAGGGTGATGACAACATTCTAAGGTGGAAAAACAAGCAATAAGATGTTTTTGAAAGGAGACAAGGGTCATGATACCACTCTAATGTAGACTTTACACACCTGAGGGCTCCTCCAAACGTGTGGTCATTAAAAGGGAAGCAGGGCTCATTACTTCTACCAGTCTCCCGCACAAGCATCTTTGTTACCTTATAGTCACAAATGAAGACTCATTTGGACAGGGAGAAGGCCCGAGTTCTACAAATATGCCAGATCATGCTCTTCCCATACAGGAAGTGAGACAGAACAGTCTGTACAATCAGCAGGTAACAATTACAATGCCAGATGAATGTGTGATGTGGAGAGGAATGCAATAATATACGGATCAGCACAATGGTAAACCTTCACTGTTCACAGCAATATCAAACACACTGAAGGACACATTTTTGAAAGCTTTGTGTTTTATTAAAGAAGTTTTGTTGTAGTGAAGTTGCTAATAAGAAGTTATGTACTCACCATAACGTTCCATCTGAGTAGGTGACTTCATTTGTCTGCAACCTTTGGGTCTTGGATCCGACTTCGGATCCGAGCCGGCAACTTATTTTACAGCTTATGGATCCGAGCTCCTAGCTCCTCCCCTTACCCATAATCCCCTGCCAACCCTGATTGACCTCAGATCAAGTTTGCCCTTATACCAAATGTCAGACCAAAGTGTCCCAAAAGGGACCAAGAAAGGACATATGAAAATTGACTTCTGAAGGTCAGGGGGAAAGAGGGGGGGATGGTTATGGACAAATGAAGTCACCTACTCAGATGGAACGTTATGGTGAGTACATAACTTCTTAATCTGAAGTAGGGACTTCATTTGTCAGCAACCTTTGGGACAGAGTCCCCAGCTACCTTAATCTTGGGCGGCCATCATGGAAGGATATTCCGGAGCACTTCGGAGCCAAAGGATGCTCTCCCTCTGGAAATAACGTTCAGCTTATAATGATTGATAAAGGTATGAGATGAGGCCCAAGTGGCTGCAGAGAAAATATCATCCAAAGATACTCTAGATCTAAAGGCAGCAGAAGTAGATATGGAGCGAGTAGAATGTGCCCGTACTCCCTGAGGTGCGGGTCTCCCCGAAGTTTCATAGGTCAGAAGAATACACTGTGAAATCCATCGTGATAAGGTGACCTTAGAAATAGCTTTACCCAGATTGAATTTGGCAAAGGAAATGAACAACTGATCTGATTGTCTGTGACCAGCAGTCCTATGAATATAGAAGCGTAGTTGTCTGTGCACGTCTAAGGAATGCAGCTTGTAGTCTCCTTTATTCTGGTACTTAGGGAAGAAAACTGGCAGGTTAATGGACTGATTGATATTGGTTTCTGAGGCCACCTTAAGGAGAAAGGAGGGATTGGTCCTGAGGTACACTCTATCCTGATGAAAAATCAAGTAGGGAGGTTTCGCACAAAGGGCCTGAAGTTCAGAAACTCTTTTCGCTGAATTAATGGCAACAAGGAACGCCGTTTTCCAGGAAAGATATTTAAGTTTGGCCGAGGCAGCTGGTTCAAAGGGGGGAGCAGTCAAGGCTTGAAGGACTAATGATAGATCCCAAGGGGGTACCGCTTCCTTGACAGGAGGCCTGAGTAGGAAGGTACCCCTGAGGAAGGTTTTACATAATTTCACAGTCATCAAGGGACCTGACTCGTGTCCCACATGGTAATGAGAGATGGCTGCTAATTGAACCTTGACCGTAGAACAGCTAGCTCCCCGTTGAAAAAGTCCGGTGAGGAAATCCAAGACGGACGGCAACGAAGCTTTGAAGGGATCTATGTTATGATGTTCCGCCCAAATGCAAAAACGCTTCCATTTACTGCGATAGACTTTTCTAGTGGAAGGCTTATGTGCTGCCACCAAGATGGCTTTAACTGGTGAGGAGATGCCAGGAGTCCTGACAGAGTGGAACTGGAGCAGCCAAGCTGTCAGCTTCAGGTTGTCCAGGTTTGGGGTCGGTAGGCCGGAGGGATGGGATATTAGATCCGGAAGAGGATCCAGAATCCAGGGAGGATTCACCAGATGAGACCACAGGTAAGGGAACCAAGTTTGACGAGGCCAAAATGGGGCAATGAGGATCATTCTGCTCCCCAACCGAGAGGCTTTCTGTATTAGTTTCAGCATCAGGGGTAGAGGAGGGTAGGCATAAAGTAGACCGGGAGGCCAAGCATGCACTAGAGCGTCTCTCAGGGCTTCCCCGAGGGGGGAATCAGAGTGAAGAAGCTGGGGCATTTCGTGTTTGAGGGAGTGGCAAAAAGACCGCAGCAGGGTTGCCCCCATTCGGCAAAAATCCGCTTCGCTACCTGGGAATTGAGAGACCACTCATAAGGGGAAAGAATAGTGCGGCTGAGCTTGTCCGCCAGAATGTTGGACCGTCCCAGAATGTGCATTGCGATAAGGAAGCGGTTGGTGGAGATCGCCCATTCCCACACCCTCTCGCCAGAGAGGGTAGGACCTGGTTCTCCCCTGTTTGTTGATGTACCAGACAACTGACATGTTGTCCATCTGTATCGCAATAGTTCCTATGGGGAGAAGGTTCTGAAGTGCTCACAACGCCAACAGCACCGCCTTCATCTCCAGAACGTTGATATGCAAGGAGGTCAACTGTGTCGTTCCACATGCCTTGGACCGTTCTGCCTGAGCAATGACCCCCCCACCCGAGGCGAGAGGCGTCCGTGGTCACTGTGGAGAGGGGAGGCGGCGTGCAGAAGGGTCGTCCCGTATGAAGGTCCGGGGACTGGAGCCGCCATAAGAGGGCCCTCCTGCAAGCCCTGCTGAGTGAGATAGGATGGCTGAGGGGGAGAAACTGAAAAGACCATTGGACTAGAAGAGTTCACTGTAGCACCCTCATATTCAGACGAGCGTATGGAAGGAGAGTTACTGCTGCTGCCATGGAGCCTAGAGCCCTCAGGACCAATTCCGCTGGTGGGGCTTTTAATTGGAGGATGGCCCGCACATGAAGTCTCAGGTTTTGAAGTCGCTCCATAGTGAGGAACGCTCGCAGACATCTCGTATCTATTTTGGCTCCTATGAAATCTATGACTTGTGTTGGAGCAAGGGAGGATTTGTCCAGGTTGATCGTAATGCCTAGATGGGGAGCTAGGCGGAGAAGGTGGTTTTTGGCTGCGCAGAGTAGATGCCTTGTTGGGGCGGACAGGAGCCAGTTGTCCAGGTATGGGAAGACCTGCATTCCCTGGAGTCTCAGGTGGGCCGCTATTACTGCTAACAGTTTGGTAAACACCCTGGGGGCTGTGGTGAGACCAAAGGGAAGGACCCTGAACTGATAGTGACTGGCTCCCAGCCAGAAGCGGAGGAACCTCCTGGATCGTCTGTCCATTAAAATATGGTAGTACGCATTCTTGAGGTCTATTGAGCACATCCAGTTGCTCTCCCGCAAGAGGGGGAGAATGGATTGAAGGGTGACCATCCGGAATTTTTCTTTAGTTACTGACAGGTTCAAGAGTGAAAGGCAGAGAATCTGTCTCAAGTCCCCCATCTTTTTTGGCACCAGAAAGAACCTGGAGTAAAACTCTAATCTGAGTTGATCTGGGGGGGGGGGGGGATGGGCTGGATGGCTCTTTTTTCTAGCAGTTGCTGGATTTCTGCAGCTGCCGCCTCCCTCTGATCGGGTGGTACACCGGGGAGGTTTTTGAGTCTGGCGACATGGTGCAGTGGAAGCTTGTAACCTCTGGATATGATACGAAGCACCCAGCGATCTGACATAATGGACTCCCAAGCCGCCAGGTGCTTCGAGAAGCACCCCCCGACTGCCTCCAGAGTGGAGCAGTCGGGCAACCCCTTAGGGCTGCTGCGTGGACCGATCAGAGAAGGTTTCTCTGGACCCAAAATTTCTCGGGGCCCCTCTGTCTCTAGGGCGGCATCCTCCCTGTCCTCCTCTGCCATGGAAGGACTGGTTGTCCGGAACAGGATGGGAATGTTGCGATTTCCAGAACCACATCTTCTTCTTCTGTCCCTTTTGGTTCTTTGAGAAGGATCTCTGGGGAGCAGAGAAGCGGACTCCGACAGCAGACAACATCTTCCTGTCCTTTTCGCTCTGGACAAGTGTCTCGCGAACGGTTTTGCCAAACAAGGCAGAACCAAAGGGGGCATACACAAAGGACGCCTTGAAGGGCTCCGCGAAGTCACAATGTCGGAGCCAGGCCTGACATCTCATGACTAGGCCCGCTCCGCTGGCTCTAGCGGCTCCCTCTGTGGCGTGGGACAAAAGTCGCACAGAGGTATTTGAAACAGATCTTAGAGTGGCCATACAAGTGGAGTACAACTGCTTGTCCTCCGCCGACATGGACTCTGGGGGAAGTAGCGTATTCTTTGATAAGATCTCGCTGCATCCTAATGACATGTGCCATGTAGTTCAGAGACCTTACTGAGAAGGTCGCTGAACTAAATACCCACTTCCTGAGGCGATCCATCGAGCGGGACTCCTTGCTCGGTGGATGGAACGAGGGGCTCTCCTGAGCTAATTCTCTCTTCGTGGCTGCCGCCATCAACATGGCATCTATGGGGGGACCCTTGCTCCAATGGGGCTGGTCTGCAGGGGGACTCAAAATCCTATCCGGGCATTTGGGGACTGGCTCCACAGTGTCCGGCTCCTTCCACGCCCTGGTGGTGATAAGGTCCACCAGGGTGTTGGCCGGAGGGGACACCCAAGAGGTAGACGGGCCTGCTTCGAATGCCTCCAGGAACACGGACTCGTCAGAGGAAGCCTTGGGGGCAGACCACCGCCCCTGATCCGGAGCATTTCCATGATGTCTCCAAAGGAGACATCCTTGGGGGGGTGACCTTGGGGAGCCTTCCCCTTCATCCAAGTCCATGTCCTCTGTTAAGGACTCGGGGGAGTCCACGTGTCTCCTCTTACACTTATGCTTGCGAGGCACTTCCTTGGGGGGACTGTTCGAGGAGGTCTCACCAGCAATATCCTGTTCCAATAGAACAACCTGGGACATCGAAGCAGGCTGTCCCTGTGGCCGGGTGATGGAAGCCTGGCCCAGCAGAGAGGGAGTGCAGGGTGGAGCCGATGCAAGGACCGGGGGTCTGGATGCTCTCAACAGAGCACTCTCCACTACATCGAAGGCCGAAGGGGAGCCTCTCTCCCTGGAATCCGAAAGCCGGCTCCCACTCGGATCCGATGAAGGGATCGGAACCGGCACCGAGGCCACCGGATCTGAAAGACCCGTGTGCTCTTACCTGGACAGAGCCGAAGGCACACTGAATCCCTCAGATCCGAAGCTTGGTCCACGGCTCCGAGAGGACCCGAAGGACCTGACAGACTCGAGGGCAGGATCAGATCCGAAGTACCCAGTACTGTTGATGCCGACCCACCCCCGGCTCCAACACTGCCCGGCTCTGAGCGCTCCGAACCCGGGAGGCGGGTTGGAGAAGGAGCTATCGGGGCAAAAAAAGTGTCGAGCTCCCCCCCCAAAGCGGGGGGGAGGCAAGAGCACTCCCAACTGCAGCTGGGCCTGGATGAACCTTCCCATCATCAGGTCCAAGTCTGCATCAGAAAAACTATAAGTAGATCTTGACGAGGCCACAGAGGCGGGCCGGGAATGCCGCCTCGATGACCTCGGAGATCGGGGCTCTTCCTCCTCGGGTCCCAGGGAAAGCAAGGGGATCGGATCCGAGGAGGAGAGGACCTGGAAGCTGTGGAGGGAGAAGCCCGCTTAGCTGGGGGGCCGAAGCGGAAGCCTCGGCCCACCGCTTGTGGTGCTTCTCCCCTCCTTTTCTCCCTCCTGGCCTCCCTTTCCTCCGGCATCTTAGTGGGAGTTTGAGTCCTGGCCGGGGGAAGGGGGGCAGGAGTGGCTACCACCAAGGGCTGAGGAGGAGCCACGGGAGTACCGGAGGCCGAAGCTGGATCCGGGGGCAAAAGTCCTGCCAGAACCAACTTCGACCTCCGCTCTTTCAGTGCCCTAGGGTTGAACTTTGCGCAGATGGAACACCCTGAGGACAGGTGTTCAACCCCAAGGCACCGAACACACAGAGTGTGGCCATCCGCAGGTGAAAGCTTATGGCCACACTCGGTGAACTTAGAAAAAATGGGCTTTGGGGCCTCTGACATTTTTTAAACAAGGGAAAAACTACACAAACACACCAGGCCCCAAAAACACAAGCAACACACACACACACACACTACGTACCAGCGAGGGGAGGAAATACACTAAAAAGGAATAAAATTAACAAAAGGGGATCCTAAACACACACACTATTTAAGAACTAAAAGATTTTCTGTTTTAACAAGTTTTCTGACTAAACTTATCTGAAAGTTGCCAGGAGCTCTGCAATCCAGCTGTCTCTTCTAAGAGCGGGAAACTAGATCTGAGGTCAGTCAGGGTTGGCAGGGGATTATGGGTAAGGGGAGGAGCTAGGAGCTCGGATCCATAAGTTGTAAAATAAGTTGCCGGCTCGGATCCGAAGTCGGATCCAAGACCCAAAGGTTGCTGACAAATGAAGTCCCATACTTCAGATCAAGTGTTTCCTTACACTGGATTTTTTTTTTGTGTTTGATGTGGAGAGGAATGCCAGAGATGACTACAAAATATGGAATTATGGTACAGACCTAGAGCCACCACTGAAATTAAATGCTGAAGCTTGTTCACCCACAGCATTCACTTCAGCAGCCATCAAGGTGTTTCACTTGTTTACTAGCTTCCATGCTTTCTTGGTAAAAAACTCTGAGGGTTGGGCATGCAATGCACATGTGTGCTGGACTGCCCCTCAATTCCCAAGGGGCATAAGCCAGCACTACTACTCCACCCAACTACCAGGATGCATACAAGCAGTCTTCCTGTTCTCCACCAATGAAACTGTGCCTGTACACAAGGCTAATGCTTCCTGAGCGTGTGCTAAACTAACACCCCCCCCCAGGATGGCACACAAATCCTCCCCTACCTGCACTGTCAAGTTCCCAAGATACTGACTAAACTATGGTCACATGGGCTTTAGTCAGGGCTCTGTCTATGCTACCAATGCAGGCTTACAGTTCAGTGATATTGCTAACTTCAATTCATACCTTTTGATGAAACATGGCAGTCAAAAACAGTTCAATTCACATTTCATTGAAACAATGTGTACTAAAAAACAAGACTCCAAAACTCAATTACAGTAAACATTAGTAGGCACTTGTAACATTTATTCAGCCATAAGACATTAGTAATTAAACAATGGTACAAAGCACTGATAGAGTTACACAACAAAATGTTTTGCTTCAGAATCCGAAATGTGCATGGGAACTTGAGATCCCTGCTCATATGTAAAGTGCTAGCTTGCACTTAAGACTGCAAGGAGACGGCAGCTATGCCCAACAGCAGTTACTTGTGGAGGAGAAGGCCTCTCAGGACTACATCTCACTTCATAGTTAGGATTCCTAAGGGTGAGGGAAAGATGCCTATTACAAGTATAGCAAACTCCAAAAGAGTATGGCCTGAGCTTTTACTTTGGAAGATTGGGTATCTTGCACTTTTGCCATTAGAGCTTCTACCTAGAATCATGACAGAAGTAGATGTATAAATATTTTTACTGCTTCAGTCATGACATTTGGTATTTCTGGCTGCTGGAAGCTGAATAGACACTCCAAAATCCAGAGTAATACCGTTCCCCTCCTGGCTTCAGCAGGGTCCCTACCACTCAGACATCATGAGGTCAACAGTAAAACAGGAGTGCAGGCCATTTCTATGTTCAGAGCTTTCTTGTTCAGTCTGAACCAAGATACTTGTGCAGAGGTGCTAAAGAACTAGTGGACCTCAGCCACAGAGTGCAATGACCCATAGCCACAAAGCCCTAATTTTCTTCTCTGGGTTTCAGATGAGTCCACAGGAAGAAGGGTTGCACCCACTTTTCTGAAGGAAAATACAATACCAAAGGGTTCTGCCTAAGTTTACAGATGACTGCAAGCTAGCTAGGAGCAGTGAATGAATCCCCAAATGACTTAGCCATCCTACAAGCACATTTGTCCCAAGTAAAGAACTGGTGCCAAAATCATGGACTGAAACTAATGCCAAAAAATGCATCACTGTATCCTTTGGGAAGTCATCTACTCCAGGAACTACCACATTGACAATACGTCTGTAGGAGTTGACCCAGTCCGTTTGGGATTTGGGAAAGTTATACAATCAGTGACCTAACTTTTGACCAATATGTGTCCATTGTTGTAAGAAAGTCCTTCTACAATGTACAGCTTTTAAACAAAGGGATTGTGTCTAGATCTAGGGATGTCACTATCCCTCCTTTACTCAGTCCTCATTAGGCCAATTACTGAATATAATTGCCCCCTTTGGCTATAGAACTTATGGACCTGGGAGAGTCAGCCAGAGAATGCAGTGACACAGGCAACTGGAACATCCATAAAGATACTGTACTAAAGCTGTCACTACATTCTGTATCCTAGCATGCTAAGCAGTGATTTGTGTCTGGTATACTAGGCATCCTCTGACCCATTACTGATGGATTTACTACACAACAGTAAGTCAAATGGCATCAGAAGTGCTTTAAGTATCTAAACCTCTTCTGCAACATCAGAATGGTTTGGAGGGACAGATATATCTTCCAGAAGATACTGTTGCTATGGAATAGACTCACCATCCACATAAAACAAAGCTCATTTCTGTCCATAATCAAGCACAACTTAGATTTGTAGATGAGAAGTAGAAACTTTACCCCAGGACTGCCCCCTGTACCAGTAATGGACAGACACAGCTAAATACTTTATCCCATGCATGGGTTCCCTCAAATTATCTATGGTAGGATCCCAGTTATTCTCATTAGGGGTAACATATAGTTATTGAGCATAGGGTGGGTAAGGCCCCTCTATAACCAAATGGGATTGGCTATTTCCAGCACTAAAAGGGAAACTGGCTAGGCTTAAAATAGCCTGCAGTGACAACTAGCCTAGCACTTACCTATGATCCTATTTGCTGTTAAGTCATAACAGAGAGCTGTAAAAAAGGGAGAATCGAAGCCTGACCTGGACGGATGGATTAAAAAAAAACTGACAGCATCCCATATTCACAGATAAAGGAATGCTTGCAGATGTACAAGATTCATCCCTCAATTACATTAGTGACCATGAAACAGTGGTGAACTATTCTTTAGTTGAGTCATGTCAAGGGGAAATTATCAAAAGATAAAAAATAAAAGTGGGATATTACAGTGATTCTTTGTCACCACTGGTGTTTTGTCTTGCCCTTGATCAGTTAAGCTGTTTACTTAACAGATTAAACTATGGTTAAAACTGGCTCAGAAACCAACCTTGTTTAACATCTTCTCATCTACTTTTTGTGGATAACTTAAAATTGTACAGTTTATCAGATGAGGGGTTGAAAGCACAACTACAAATGGTTACACCTTTTCAGATTATATAAGAATGAAATTTGCTCTTGATAAATGTGCAAAAGCAAAATTTAAAAAAGGAAAACTGCAGCACCAAGAAAATGTCAACCTATGACAGGAATGTAATATAAAGAAAACTGAGCAAGAGGGAGTGTATAAATATTTGGGAATAGATGAATGATTTGCAATTAAACAAGAGCATATGAGAATAAAGCTCAGTAAGGAATACTTCAGAAGAGTAAAACTAATATTAAAAACTGCCTTGCCATCTATAAATCAATTTGCTTTTCCTATTCTAACTTGCAGCTTTGGGTTGACTGATTGGTCCTAAAAAGTACTGGATCAATTGAACATGAAAACAGGAAAAATGTTTCATGCTTATCAAATGATATACAAGACCAGTGTATACCAATATTACTACTCACTCTGATGGCAATATGGTCCTTCTTGAAATGTTTTACACGTATAGATCTGCAATTATGGAACTGCATACATATATGATGACTGTCAGATCCAAACAGTGAAAGTTTTAAAAACATGAAGAGGAAAAGTCTAAGATGACATCTTTAGTTTAGCAGAATTATTTCAGAATAGAGAGGAAAAATCAAACCAGAAGTAGACAAAAATTGGATGGAAACCGATGTGCTAAAAATATAAATAAATACAATAATATATGGAAAAGGATCAGATTAGAAGGAAACAAGGAAAATCCACAAATATAGTGGCAAATACTGAGATCGCCTAGAGCAGGGGTGTCCAACCTTTTGGCTTGCTGGGGCCGCATTGAGTGAACAGAAATGGTCTTGGGGCCACATATAAAATATATCATATAGTTAACTCTTTCGTTGCTCCGGAAGACCACAGTCGACCTCCTGGCTGTACTGTAGGTGTATTTGAACAATGAATAAATGTAATAAATGTCTAATATTTGCCTTAAAATTCTAATTCTCATTCTAATTCTCTAATCTAACAGTTAACACTAGCATCTTAGTTAATATATATATATATATATATATATATATATATATATATATATATATATATATATATTTTTTACAAATAAACAGATATTCACTACAGCACTAGCATTTCTCACTGGGAAAACCATTCCAGCGGTCCAACTACGTAAAATGTCAACATCAGCAGTCCTACAATACTATAATCCACAAAAATAACCCAACAAATTTGCAATAAAGTAAAGAATTCACATTACTGACTTAATAAAACAATTCTGAATAAGCTGCAAGTGGGTCTCACCCAAACAAATAACTGGTGCCAGAAATATGGCCTCAAGCTAAATGCCACAAAATGCATCATCATCCCCTTTGAGGAGAATGATGTCCCCACAAATTATCACATTAATAACAATGTTGTAAGCATGCAATAAGTTGTATGGTACTTGGGCACCCAGGCTGATAGAAACCTGACTTTTGAGCACCACGTTGTCTCCGTTGTAAGGAAAGCTTTTTACATGGCCCACTTCATTAGTAAGGGTATCTCATCTAGGGACAAGGAGGTCATAACATCCCTGTATTCTTCCTTTACAAGAGCCATTATTAAGTGCAATGCCCTTTTGGCATGTGCCTCAGCAAAACTCCCTGCCAAAAGAAAGACTACAACCATTTCTGACAAAAAAAGGTCAAAGGACTAAGTTCACTTAGTTATCCAAACAGACTAAAAAGCTTCTTGCTTTCCTCTGTCTCTCACTGGCCCCTATAAATTTCATCATTGGCTTGCTTTCCAGGCTAAGAAAGATCCTGCCTTAAGAGACTTCCTCTACCTCAGAAATACTGGTTATACTTAAAACACTCACTACAAAGACCACAGCCTTCACTGCAACATAAACAAGCCACTTTTTATGGATAGGTTCTTGACACAAAAACCTTCAACTTCTGTAAAACGCTCCTCTCATAATCAAACAATGTAGTTCAGGAACACAATGGCTGGATGGATAGCCATAAATGCAGTCCTTGGGTAAGTAAAGTAGCATAGCCTTCATTAAACCAGATGGAAAATACACATACTAACCTTTCCCAGCTGGATGGCTAAGATCTAATATTGGTTACTCAAGTCTAGTTGCCCAAGAAGAGGGGCATGTTTAACTAAGAATTCCATTTGCAAAATTATATTCAGTATACATATTAAATCTCTCTCTCTTACACACACACACACACACACACAAAAAAGCCCCAACTTGTAAAATAGGCAACCTCAGTAATCACGACACCCACTCACTGAATGAAATTGTCTGGAAGTCAAAATATCTGAAAAAAAAAATCATAATAGAGATGGATTCATCCATGTAACTTCCCACCACCAAAAGGATCATCAATAGATCAACAAACAACTGCTCGGCAAAAAGTAAATCAATAAGAAAACCATAAACCATAATGCTACATACTGGTGTAAACATATAACTTGTGTCTAACCCCAGGTTAATCCATACCAAAAGATTGTTTCAGAGCTTCAGCTATGTACAAACAGCTTTCTCCTAAAAACTTTACTCATTGATATTTGCCTTGCTGTAATTATAACTGTAAAAAAAAAATGTTTTTAAGTTTATTCTGCACCTCAATGATTCTCACTGTTACGAGATGTAATCTCTGCCATATTGTACGAGTACTACATCCATAATTTGCTGTCTCTCTCTCTCATGTATCGTATTATATTGTTTTGTGTTATTTTTGGAGCTTTTCTCCCCGGGTCTCCGCTGAAAATGGACCTGTGTCCAGTCAGACTTTCCCGGTAAACAAATGTAAAATAAAATAAAATAAATAAAAATAAACTTCCCTCCAATCTAAAGCCATTTGACATTCAGAGATTTTAATTTGTGCAGAAGTTACTCACAGACTGACAGTTTACTGAGCTGTAATGCTGACCTTCACTTTTGAAAGACAAATTCCCAGACTTTGTCAATAGCTCAAAGTGTAGAGAGGATTATTTATTTATTATATATTTATTTATTTTGGAAAACATCTTTAAAACTGTTAAATTGATTACACACCCAGAAACACAGAAAAGTTATTGTGATTATGTAAACCACAGACTGCTGCAAGAAATCAAAGTCACATTAGCACTCTATACTTATGTCCGAACAGATGAATCATACCTGTCAATTCCAAAAGAAGTAAAGTAGCTTAATAAGAAGGTTATTTGCAAGGTTACATGGCAGTTTATATTGGAAATAAACAGAGATATTAAAAAGGCTCTGTTTTTCATAATTATGCCGAAAAGTCTTCCAAGGTAAATACAACTTCTGATTTAGTATGGAACCATACCTCTCAAACTTAGAGCAAGAAATCTGGACAAAGCGAAAAATAAAAGGAGGACACAGTCCCAAAAATAGTTATGCATCACAGACACCATTGAAACAACTGTAGCTGCAAACATTATACATCACTTATAATCTTTCTATCCCATTATTATCAGTTAAACATTATATGGCTCATTCAGTCCTGCCTTCTTTTGCATCAAAGAAAACTATGCTTTGAAATGACCAGTGCATTAAAAATAATAAAAAAAAAACACATTGCATCAACATCCTGCAACTTCCTACCTTCCAGCAACCACAGAGCTTTCACTGAAACTAGGGCTGCTTGTTTTCCCAGAATGACAGCTCTCCCTAATTAAGTCTAATGGTGTACAATCTACCAGTATCTGGACTACCTGAAATAAATTAAATTATGGCCTGTAAATTGAAAGTACACTTTGTTTAATTAAACTATATTTCTAAGCCCACTTACTATATTTTTTCAGTAACATCCCAATATCCATTTCCAGGTCACTTTACAAAACATTGGCAGTGGTACATTTGGCATCCTTCAGATCCCCACAGGCCCACGCTAATACATTGTCCATTAAATGTAAATATCCATCCACTGTAAATGGCAAGAAGCTATGTCTTAAAAAATCTCCTTCTGGCATGCGTACCCAAGTATTAGGTTTTGAAACAAAGAAACATTCTCCACAGTCCATAAGTCTCTGTCTTTAATAATCATCTACTGTTGCAGCACTCCAAACACATAAGCACACACATACACACTAAAATCCCCAACATTTAAAAAATGACATTGTACCCACTTGATTTGCCAGTATTGATGATCCGCCAAAGCTATGCTTACTGTTGTCCAATCTACCACTGCTTAGAACCCACCAATGAAAAAACAGTACTAGGTGCTTTTTTGTTTGTCTGAAAAAACAATACAACTTTATATGCTACAGTCCCACATATTCAGTCCACTACTGACCCATTAACCCTAGGCTTCTGTCTCATTTTTACTACCTGGAACTGCATTACCTTGGAAGACTACTTTTATTTCCTAAGCAAAAGACACAAATTGGAAGATGAGGCAAAAATCCAGACATTCTTTGAAAATCCATACAGTTAAGAGGTATGAGTTCATGTTCAATACAACACTCTCCCTGTCAGGAAAGCCGCAATTTAATGAAAGTGTACTCTTAATGTACGATATATTTGTGAGCTAACTTGTTTGTGTTCAGTAGGTAGACTAATCATTGTTAGCCTCTTTGTGCATGCGTCTCTCTCTGTCATGCACAAAGATACACACATTCTTCTTCTACTTTCATGCACACAATTCTGCTTTCATGCATGCACTCACTCCGTACTTACCTATTAACATAGGTAATTTCTGTCCCTTTCAAAGGCAACAGCGGCAAACCCATACATGAGTCCCTCTTCAGCGAGAACACACACACACACACACTGATTGTTCGGCGCAAAATAATGGCGTAAACACACTGACCCTTTTTTGGCTCAAAAACAAAACTAGAAGGGTGCTTTGGCCATGCGCACACGGACATTAGCGTTACAAGTCACGGGAGCGAAAAACACAAAACAAAAAAGTGTTTTGGGGCATGCGTACAAAGATGTTGCATTTAGAGGTTGAGGGCCGCATGGAAGAGCTCTGAGGGCCGCAGGTTGGACACGTCTAGGGATTTCAGACAGGAATGGTTAAGGAGAGGTGAACAAAAACCAAAAGATGAATAACGGTGGAAAATTACAGTGGGCTATGTACATGTTGGTTTAAAATATCCATTGAAAATGTTGGAAAAACAAACAGATGCAGGTTCTGTAAAACTGAAATGGAAACAGTTGCACATCTTATTGTCAGGTGTGATAAACTAATGGTAGAGTGCCTACATACTGAAAGACACAATAATGTGGTAAGATTGCTGTATTGGGGATTGTGCAAACACTACAATATAGCAGTATCCAAGAAGCAGTGGAAACATGAACTATAAAACATTATAAAGAATGATGAAGTGTATAATACATAGGATCACCCAGCACCAATATTTCAAGAAATAGACATGAGTAAACAAGATATAGTGGCACATAAATAAGACTAAGTAGCACTGATCATTGAAAATGCTACTCCTGAAGATCACAGTGTCTTACATAAATATATATATATATATATATATATATATATATATATATATATATATATATATGTATAAAGAGAGAGAGACACACACAAAGTCATAAATTACCAGGGTTTACAAGCAGAAATGATGGCAATGTAGAAGATAGATACCCAGACAGTTCCAACACAAACAGAAGCAACAGGTCTAATAAAAAAAAAGAATTTACAATTGTACTTAAATATACCAACACATGTAACCCCATATAAATTACAGGAAGAGACCATCTTGGGCACATTTCAGGTGCTGAGAAGCATTCACTTTGCTAATATCATAGGCAAATGATACCAACATCATGCACTCTAATCAAACCCTGACTTTGGAATGGGTTCCATTTCTGTCACAGTATTAGAAACCCAAAACACTTGGAATAATTGTATAGTTCATCAGATGAAAACCTAAAACCACAACTTCAGATGGTTAATTTCTTAAGAATGACAACTGGTCTTGGTAAATATGAAGAATGAAAGCTGCAACACCCAGAAAATATTAAACTTGGGACAGGAATATGACAAAGGAACTTGAGCAGGAGGGAATGTATAAATATTTAGGAATAGATGAAGGGTCAACAATAAAATTAATAAATTAAAAAGAGGCTCTGTAAGGAATACTTCAGAAGACTAAAGCTAATACTGAAAACTACCCTGATATCTAATCATAAAATCTAAGCTATAAATCAATTTGGTTTTCCTGTTCAAAGTTACAGTTAGAGCTTTGATGTTACTATCTCCAAAATGTACTGAATCGTGGGACATGAAAATAAGAAGTACAGTTTTGTACCTACCATAAATGTAGATGTTCGAGGATTCCCTTGCTGCAGTCCTGACAATTGGGTATAGTCCGCGTCCCAGTCGGCCCGAATACCAGAGTATAAGGCTGACGTCGGTCATGGCTTAGACTGGCGTCAGTGCGTCAGGGTACTAATGCGCATGACCGGCGTCATTTCCTCAGTCTTTTCTTGCCCCAGATGTCAGAAGACCCAAAAGACAAGTCCCAAAACAACCTGCACCAAAAACATGTACAATATATACTGTAATATATACAAAAAATATAAGCATGTAAACTCACCTACACAACCACCCTGAAACACAGAGGTGAAGGAGGAAGGGTAAATTGGACTGCAACAAGGGAATCCTCGAACATCTACATTTATGGTAGGTACAAAACTGTACTATGTTCTTCGTCTTCCCTTGCTGCAGTCCTGACAATTGGGTAGAATCCCAAAGCAGAGGTAAGGGAGGCTGGCAAATTATAAAGTAGCAGGAGCTGACAACATGCCTTGTAAAACAGCTGTGGCAAAACCAGCTCTAGTCTTAGAGTATATAGGCAGGTGATAATGCCTAGAGAAAGTATGCACTGAACTCCAAGTAGCTGCTTCCAGAATATCCTTAGTTGCCACCCCCCTTAGAAATGCTGTTGAAGTGGCAGTAGCCCTAGTGGAATGAGGCCTAATCCCAGCTGGAACCTCTTTGCCATGATGGGAATAACAAAATGCAATGCAAAAGCCAATCCACCTAGAAATAGTTTGTTTTGACACAGGCTTGCCCTGTGAACTTAAAGCAAAAGAAACAAGTAACTGCTGAGACTGCCTAAAATCTTTAGTCCTGCTCAAATAATAACGCAATTGCCTGTGTACATCTAAAGTGTGCAAAATCTTTTCCCCTTTATTTTGAGGATCTGCAAAAAGTAGGCAAATGAATAGTTTGGTTTAAAGCCACACTAGAAACCACCTTAGGCATAAAGGAAGGATTAGTGCGTAATGATACCCTGTCCTTATGGAAAATCAAAAGGGCTCTACTGCCATAAGGGCCTGCAACTCAGACACCCTTCTTGCAGAAGTAATAGCCAACAGAAAAGCAGTCTTCCATGACAAATATTTCAATTCAGCAGTAGCTGCAGGCTCAAAAGGTTGTAGAGTAAGTTTTTCCAACACAAAATTGAGATCCCAAGCAGGAGTAGGAGCTCTACGTGGGGTCTTATATTCTTTGCCCTCTAAGAAACTGCTTGAACAAAGGATGCGAAAACAAAGGTGGGTCACAATCATAGTGAGCTGAAATTGCTGCAGCATGAATCTTTATGGAAGAGAAAGACAAACCTTTGTCCAATAATTCAGTAAGATATTGAAGAGCCACACTCAAATTAGGCTCTGAAATCTCCAAATTCTTTGCTGTACTCCAAAATAAAAATCTCTTCCATTTTTCATGACACTCTCCTAGTACTAGGCCTTCTAGCTTCCATAATCACATTTAAAACTTGTTGAGGAAGCTGAGACCTACCATGCTTCAACACAGAATATGCCAAGCTGTGAGATGAAGAGATTGAAGCTTGACATTGAGCAGATGACCGTCCTTCTGAGATAACAGATGAGGAATCAGAGGTAAAGGCCATGGAGGCTTCTTTACAAGACTCCTTAGAAGTGGGTACCAGTGTTGCCGAGGCCAATCTGGAGCTATCAAAATCATCCTTGGCCTGTCCTGTCTGACCTTTAGTAATACCTTTGGAAGAAGAGGTAGAGGAGGAAAGGCATAGACATGAAGGTTTTTCCAACTGAAAGACAGAGCATCCACTTTCCAAGCTGTGTGATGAAACCCCTTTGTGCAATACTTTGGCAGCTGGTGGTTTAGTGGAGAAGCGAACAGATCTATGTCTGGAGTTCCCCATGACACTGTCAATTTCTGAAATACATGAAGATCCAGTTTCCACTCGTGGGGATCCATGATTTGTCTGCTTAATACATCTGCTAGGGAGTTCTGTGCTCCTGGCAGAAACCTTGCCTGAAGAGTCAGTTGCAGGCTTAGCAGTCTCCCATAAAATCATTGCTTGCCTGCATAGAGGATAAGAATGTGTACCCTTGCTTGTTGATGTACCACATGACAGTTGTGTTGTCTGTCAGAATCAACACCTGCCCTGGAAGAAGTAACTCCTTGAACGCCATCAATGCAAACTGGACTGCTAACATCTCCTTCATGTTGATATGTAGATGCTGTAGTCTGGCAGGCCACTTGTCTTGTATCCACTTTCCATTTAGATGAGCTCCCAAGCAGTGTCCGAGGCATCTGTCGTTAAAATCTGACTCGCCTCTGGCCGGGTCACAGAGAGTCCCTTGTTTAGGTGACATTCCTGAGCCCACCACAAGAATTCCTTTTGAAGGCAAGGTATTATTTGAATGACAGTGTCCAAATCTTGGCAGTGCTGTGTCCATACATTTTGAGATACCATTGCAGCTTCCTCATATGCAGTTTGGCATTGGGAAGCACCAGAATACAAGATGCCATGAACCCTAATGCTTGAAGGACTGTCCTTGCAGTCAGCACGGACTGATGAGATAGTTGATGGAAGTAAAGTGACAGACTCTTTTGTTTGTCCGGGGTTAAAAAGGCCATCTGGGCTGCTGTATTCAGTCTCATACCCAGAAAGCACATGTCTTGAGAGGGTACTAGACTGGACTTTATTTCGTTCACAGAATACCCTAGGCATCTTAGCACTGCTATGACATATTCCAGATGCTGTAGAAGGTGTTCCTTTTCTTGAGCCAGAATCAGGCAGTCGTCCAAGTAAGGATAAATTTGAATGCCTTGAAGCCTGAAGTAAGCTATCACTGGAGCCAGAACCTTTGTGAATACTCTGGCAGTAGATAAGCCAAAGGGCAATGCAGAGAACTGATAATGAAAATCTCCAGTTCGAAACCGCAGATACTTTCTGCAACTTAGCCTTATGGGCACATGAAGGTAAGCTTCCTTGAGATCCAAAGTTACCATCCAGTGATCCTTGCCCAGCAGAGGTAACAGTTGCTGTAACGTCAACATCTTGAACTTGGGAATGTCCAGATAAGTGTTGAGGATAGATAAATCCAAAATTGGTCTCCATGTGTTCCCCTTCTTTGGTACTAGGAACAGGCGAGAATAAAATCCGAAGCCCCTTTCTGACACAGGGACTGGCTGAATAGCCCCTATCTGGAGTAACTGAGAAACTTGCTTGCGAGCCTCTTTTCTTTGTGGAGGAGGAACATCTGGCATGCCTTTGAAAGGGGCATTGTGTGGAAATAAAATCTGTACCGTGATGAATGATATCCAGCACCCATCTGTCTTGAGTGATTAAATCCCAATTTTCTTTGAAAAGAGACAATCTTCCTCCCAAAGGAGCTGCCAGACGAGAGTCCACTGGCAGCTGAAAAGGCAGGTCATTGGTTCTGCTTATGAAAGGACTGACCCCTGCCCTCACCAGAAGTCTGAGCAGGTGAACTGTCTGATCTAGGCCTAAACGAACCTTGAGCCCTGCCCCTACCACGTCTAGACCTACCCCTAGACTGGGAACCATAAGCAGGATATGTCCACCCCTTAGCAGGCCAATTTCTACTAAACTTGGAGGCTGCACCTGCAAAAATCTTTAACAGTCTGCATAGACTTAGCTTTGTCCTCCATTTTCTTTAAAACTGCTTCCACAGGCGGTCCAAACAACACATCAGACTGTAAAGGAGCATCCAAAATCCTGGTCTTAACATGCTCAGCTAAATTCTGATCCTTCAACCATGCATGTCTGCGAAGAACAGAACTAGTAGCAGCCACCCTCGAGGAGGCCTGAACAGCATCAAAACCACACTGCAAAGAATGCTTACCCACTTGTTCAGACACATGAACCAAATCCAGCAATTCTTTACACTCAATACCTTCCGCCAAAGCATCCACCTTAGATTTCAATTGTGAAAGGAGATAATTCTGATATTTCAGCATATGAAATTGACAATTCAACGCCTCATGGCTAGAGTGGAAGAAGTATATACTTTCTTACCCCACCTATCCAAAGCCCTTGCCTCTTTATCAGAGGGTACAGGATTTTTAACCACAGAAGCTTTAACACCTTTAGGCCCCTGAGAAACAATTTCTGGGTCCGCCCTGGGACTCTTAAACAAATACTTATGAGCTTGGGCACCCTATAATACCTATCAGGCTTAACAGGAGCAGGAGGCAAGGAATCAGGGTTCAGAGAAGCCTCTGCAAAACATCCTCCACCACATTCAACACAGGAGGAATAGCTAAAGGCCTATGCTGGGGCAAAACAAGAATTCCCTAAGCCTTTTCTGGAGTCAGAGTAATCTTGGCCTTCCCATTTAAAGTGCTCCCTCATGGAGTGAAGAGTCTCTGAAAATGAAAAATCCTCAGGAGGAGAAGCTGAAGGAGTGGAATCATCCACATCAGAATCAGAATAAGTAGGAAACTCTTGCAAGTCTTCCACAGAAGACTCTGAAGCCTGTGAACACTGTTCAAAACTATCAAACTCCTGTTCCACCCTAGGCCTCTTATCAGGTGGGGCATAGAACCTCTAATCAAAGTAATCAAATCTTCTGCCATTTTAAGCATATGTTTCTTAGGCACAGAGCCCGAAATGCTAGGAGAAGCCCCACAGAAGCTGAACTTGGCCTTCCTCTAAAGAAGCTTTGGCAACAGAAGGAGGCCCTAACTACCTTGGGAAGAGAGGGAAGAACAGTTACCTGAGAAGCCCCTCAGCCTGGCCTACCTCCTGAGAGGGCACATCCTGTAACAGTAAAGTATCTGCCTGAGACTCCATAGAGACTCCTGGCAAAACCTCTGGCTCCCTGAGCCTTCTAAAGGACCGACGTCCGGGACTGCGGTTCCTCACCCTAGACTGCACTGTTTTGTCCTTGCGCTTCTTAGATGAAGCAGGCGTCGGAGCATCCGGCGGCATATTATAATTGCAACGCTTCCCAAACACTAACCTAGCACAATCAAGCCTCCTCTTAATAGTGCGCTTGTTAAATCTAGCACAAGAGCGGCAACCAACAACGTCGTGCTCAGGCCCTAAACAAGGTATACACAATGTATGATAATCCCTATGCGTATCTGCTTCCCACAAGAAATACAGTTATTCACTTTTTCTGACATCCGGTTAAATACTGAGGCAAGAAAAACCAAAATGTTCCCCAACGTTACTTAGCCAACTCTGTATTCGGTCTGAAACTCCGGTTTGGAAAATCTCAGAACGCCAACCTGCACTCAAAAATTGCTTCTGCATCGACCATGCGGCAAAAAGACTGAGGAAATGCGTCGGTCATGCGCATTAGTACCCTGACGTGCTGGCGTCAGTCTAAAGGCCATGACCGACGTCAGCCTTATACTCTGGTATTCGGGCCGACTGGGACGCGGACTATACCCAATTGTCAGGACTGCAGCAAGGGAAGACGAAGAACATCAAATGTTTCTATGCTTATTGAACAAAATATAAAAAAAGTACAGTTTTGTACCTACCATAAATGTAGATGTTCGAAGATCCACATTGCTGCAGTCCTTACACTTGGGTAGTCCGCTGTCCTCGGTCGGCCCGAATATCAAAGTATTAGGCTGACGTCGGTCAAGGCGCTTAAGACGGACATCAGGACGTCAGGGTACAAATGCGCATGACCGACGTCATATCCTCAGTCTTTTCTTGCCCCAGATGTCAGAAGACCCTAAAAAGAAAGGTCAAAACCAAAAGACAGCAAAAAACAACCAACCACCCTTGCACTAATCATATGTACAATATATACAATATCCACAATATTCACAACCCAACCCACACAACCGCCTCTAACTACAGAGGGAAGGAGGGAGGGTAATTGGACTGCAGCAATGTGGATCTTGAACATCTACATTTATGGTAGGTACAAAACTGTACTATGTTCTTCATCTCACATTGCTGCAGTCCTTACACTTGGGTAGAATCCCAAAGCAGAGGTAAGGGAGGATGGCAAAACTATAAAGCAGTAGGAGCTGCCAAAATGCCCTGTAAAATTGCAGTGGCAAAACCAGCCCTAGATTTAGAGTAAAGTGGAAGGTGGTAATGCTTAGAGAAAGTATGCACTGAACTCCAAGTAGCTGCCTCCAAAATATCTTTAGTTGCCACCCCTTAAAAAGCTGTAGAAGTGGCAGTAGCCCTAGTGGAATGAGGCCTAATCCCAGCTGGAATCTCCTTACCATGATGGGAATAACAGAAAGCAATACAAAACCCAATCCACTTAGAAATAGTTTGTTTTGACACAGGCTTGCCCTGAGAACCCAAAGCAAATGAAACAAATAACTGCTGAGACTGCCTGAACCCTTTAGTTCTGCTCAAATAATATCGCAACTGCCTGTGTATATCCAAAGTGTGCAAAATCTTTTCCCCTTTATTTTGGGGTTTGCATAAAAGTAGGCAAATGAATAGTTTGGTTTAAAGCCACACTAGAAACCACTTTAGGCATAAAGGAAGGATTAGTACAAAGATACCCTATCCTTATGGAAAATTAAGAAAGGCTCAACCGCCATAAGGGCCTGTAATTCAAAAACCCTTCTCGCAGAGGTAATGGCCAACAAAAAAGCAGTCTTCCATGATAAATATTTCAACTCAGCAGTAGCTGCAGGCTCAAGGTTGTAGAGTGAGTTTCTCCAACACAAAATTGAGATCCCAAGCAGGAGTAGGAGCTCTACGTGGGGTCTTATATTCTTTGCCCCTCTAAGGAATTGCTTAAACAAAGGCTGAGAAAACAATGGTGGGTCACAGTCATAGTGAGCAGAAATTGCTGCAGCATGAACCTTAATAGAAGAGAAGGACAAACCTTTGTCCAGTAACTCAGCAAGATATTGAAGAGCCACACTTAAACTAGGCTTAGAAACATCAAATTCCTTTGCTGCACTCCAAAACAAAAATCTCTTCCATTTATCTGCGTACACTTTCCTTGTACTAGGCCTTCTGGCCTCCAAAATAACCTTCAAAACTTGCTGTGGAAGCTGAGACCCTCCAGGGTTTAAAACAGAATATGCCAGGCTGTTAGGTGAAGAGAGTGAAGTTTGACATTGAGTAAATGACTGTTCTCCTGAGACAGCAGGTGAGGAATCGAAGGCAAAGGCCATGGAGGCTCCGTGCCAGACTTCTCAGTAATGGGTACCAGTGCTGTCGAGGCCAATCTGGAGCTATTAAAATCATCTTTGGCTTGTCCTGTCTGACCTTTAGAAGTACCTTTGGGAGGAGAGGCAGAGGTGGAAAGGCATACACATGAAGATTGCTCCAATTGAAAGAAAGAGCATCCACTTTCCAAGCTGTGGGATGAAACCTTTTTGTGCAAAACTTTGGCAGCTGGTAGTTTAGTGGAGAAGTGAACAGATCTATGTCTGGAGTTCCCCATGACACTGTCAATTTCTGAAATACATGAGGATCCAATTTCCACTCGTGGGGATCCACAATTGCCTGCTCAACACATCTGCTAAGGCGTTCTGTGCTCCCGGCAGAAACCTTGCCTGAAGATTTAGCTGTAAACTGAGGGCAGTCTCCCACAAAATCATTGCTTGTCTGCATAGAGGATAAGAATGTGTTCCCCCTTGCTTGTTGATGTACCACATGACAGTTGTGTTGTCTGTTAGAACCAACACCTGCCCTGGAAGAAGTAAATCCTTGAAAGCTATTAATGCAAATTGGACTGCTAACATCTCCTTCAAGTTGATATGTAGATGTTGTAGTCTGGCAGGCCACGTGTCTTACTTTCCATTTAGATGAGCTCCCCAAGCTTTGTCTGAGGCATCTGTCGTTAGAATCTGACTCGCCTCTGGCCGGGTCACAGAGAGTCCCTTGTTTAGGTGACATTCCTGAGCCCACCACAAAAATTCCTTTTGAATGCAAGGTATTATCTGAATGACAGTGTCCATATCTTGGCAGTGCTGTGTCCATACATTTTTGAGATACCATTGTAGCTTCCTCATATGCAGTTTGGCATTGGGAAGCACCAGAATACAAGATGCCATGAACCCCAAGGCTTGAAGGACTGTCCTTGCAGTCAGCCTGGACTGATGAGACAATTGATGGAAGTAAAGGGAAAGATTCTTTGTTTGTCCGGGGTCAAAAGGCCATCTGGGATTCTGTATTCAGTCTCACACACAGAAAGCACATGACCTGAGAGGGTACTAGACTGGACTTTATTTCGCTCACAGAATACCCCAGGCATCTTAGCACTGCTATCACATATTGCAAATGATGAAGAAGTTCGCTCCTTCCTTGGGCCAGAATCAGGCAATCGTCCAAATAAGGATAGATCTGTATTCCTTTTAGCTTGAAGAAAGCTATCACTGGAGCCAGAACCGTGAACACTCTGGGCAGTAGATAAGCCAAATGGCAATGCAGAGAACTGATAATGAGAAGTCCCAGCTCGAAAACGCAGATACTTCCTGCAACTTAGCCTGATAGGAACATGAAGGTAAGCCTCCTTGAGATCCAGAGTCACCATCCAGTGATCTTTGCCCAGCAGAGGTAAAAGCTGTTGTAACGTCAACATTTTGAACTTGGGAATGTCCAGATAAGTGTTGAGGATAGATAAATCCAAAATTGGTCTCCATGTGTTCCCCTTCTTTGGTACTAGGAACAGGCGAGAATAAAATCCTAGGCCCACTTCTGGCAGAGGGACCGGCTGTATGGCCCCTATTTGAAGCAGCAGAGAAATTTGTTTGTGAGCCTCTATTCTTTGCTGAGGAGGAACGTCTGGCATGCCTTTGAAAGGAGGCAAGGTATGGAAATAAAACTTGTAACCTTGGTGTATGATATCCAATACCCATCTGTCCTGGGTAATTAAACTCCAATTTTCTTTGAAGAGTGCCAACCTTCCTCCCAAAGGCGCTGCCAGACAAGAAGGCTCTGGCAGCTGAAAAGGTAGGTCATTGGGCCTGTTTACGAAAGGACTGGCCCCTGCCCTCACCAAGACTGTGCAGGTGAACTCCTGTTCTAGGTCTGAAAGAGCCCTGAGCTCTGCCCCTACCACGTCTAGATCTTCCCCTAGACTGTGAATCATAAGAAGGGTACGTCCACCCCTTAGCAGGCCAATTCCTACTAAACTTCGGAGGCTGAACTTGCAAAAAATCTTTAACAGCCTGCATAGACTTCGCCTTGTCTTCCATTTTCTTTAAGACTGCCTCCACAGGTGAACCAAACAACACATCAGACTGTAAAGGAGCATCTAAAATCCTTGTCTTAACATGGTCAGAAAAATTCTGATCCTTCAGCCAGGCGTGCCTGCGAAGAACCGACCCAGTGGCAGCCACCCTAGACGAGGCCTGTACAGCATCAAAACCACATTGTAAAGAATGCTTACCCACCTGTTCAGAAACATGTACCAAATCTTGTAATTCTTTACACTCAATGCCTTCCACCAGAGCATCTACCTTAGTCTTCAATTGAGAAAGAAGATAGTTTTGATATTTCAACATGTGAAACTGGCAATTCAAAGCCCTCATAGCTAAGGTGGAAGAAGTATAGACTTTCTTTCCCCATCTATCCAAAGCTCTGGCCTCTTTATCTGGAGGAACCAGATTTTTTACAACAGAGGCCTTGACGCCCTTAGGTCCCTGACTAACAGTTTCTGGGTCCACCCTAGGACTCTTATAAAGATATTTATGAGCTTCAGGCACCCTGTAATACCTGTCCGGTTTAACAGGAGCAGGAGGCAAAGAATCAGGATTAAGAGAAGCCTCTGCAAACACATCTTCCACAACATCCAGAACAGGTGGTATAGCCAAAGGCCTATGCTGGGGCAAAAGCAAAATTCCTAAGCCTTTTCCTGGAATCAGAGAAGTCCTGACCTTCCCACTTAAAATGTTCCCTCATGGAATGAAGAGTCTCTGAAAAAGAAAAATCCTCTGGAGGAGAAGCAGAAGGAGTGGAATCATCCACATCAGAATCAGAATAAGGAGAATACTCCTGCAAGTCTTCAGCCGAAGACTCTGAAACATCCGAAGCCTGCTCAAAACTCCCCAACTCTGGTTCCACCCTAGGCCTCTTATCAGGAGGGGGCAAAGAACCTCTAATCAAAGTAATTAAATCTTCTGCCATTTTAAGCATGTGCTTCTTGGGCACAGATCCTGATGAACTAGGAGTGACACCAACAGAAGCTAAACCTGGCCTGCCTCTGGGAGAAGAAGGAGAGGGCCTAACCACCCTAGGAAGGGAGGGGAGCACAGTAACCTGAGAAGCCCCTTCAGCCTGACCTGCCTCCTGAGAGGCCACATCCTGCAATATCAAAGTCTCCCCCTGGGACTCCAGAGAAGCCTCCGGCGGAACCACTGGTTCCACTGACACCTCTAAAGAACCGGCGTCTGGTACGGACGACTCTTCTTGCCTGGGTTTAGCTGCTTTGTCTTTGCGCTTCTTCGAAGAAGCGGGCGCCGGAGCATCCGGCGGCATATTATAATTGCACTGTTTCCAAGACCAACCTGGCACAATCTAACCTTCGCAATAGTGCGCTTATTGAACCTAGCACAAAAGCGACACCCAACAACGTCGTGCTCAGGCCCCAAACAAGGAATACACAAAGTATGATAATCTCTATGCGGTATCTGTTTCCCACAAGAAATACAGTTATTCACTTTTTCTGACATCCGGTAAACCACTGAGGCAAGAAAAAACTAAAATATTCCCCAATGGGGTACTTAGCCAACTTTGACTCGGTCTGAAACTCCGAATCGGAAAAATTTCAGAACGCCGAACGGCACTTGCAATGCTGCTTCTGCATCGGACCATGCGGCAAAAAAGACTGAGGATATGACGTCGGTCATGCGCATTTGTACCCTGACGTCCTGATGTCAGTCTTAAGCGCCTTGACCGACGTCAGCCTAATACTTTGATATTCGGGCCGACCGAGGACAGCGGACTACCCAAGTGTAAGGACTGCAGCAATGTGAGATGAAGAACATCAGTGCACGCTGAGATCATACATCCCTTTAAACAATATATGGACCTCATTGAAACTGACCACATGCGTAGATCAGCAATCGTGGGACTCTATGCATACTTGCTGACCTCATCAGATCCAAACACAGTGAAACTTCTAAAGCATGAAGAGTCTAAGAAGACGTCCTTGATTAGTTTAGCAGAAGCTTTTGGGAATAAAGTGTGAATGGAAATCAAACCAGAAGTAGACAAAAGTCAAACAGCAAATGAAAGTGAAAAATAAATACAAAGAAAAAAGCCAGAAGAGAAGAAAAAATTAAAGTTCACAAATGTAGTAGCAAGTAAAGAAAACTCCTGGACAACCTCATGTTGACCAAGATTTGATACAGGAATGTTTAAGGAGAGGTGAATAGAAAGAAAAAGATGAAAGGCTAATAATGGTGGCCCAAGACAGTGGGCTGCTTATACACTAGTTTACAAAGTCCATTGAAAAAGTGGGAGAAACAGACAAATGCAGGTTCTAGAAAAGACCTGGAAAAAGTTACACATTGCTGCTGGGTGTTAGTTTTGGTTGAGGGTCTACACCGAAAAGCACAATAATGTGGAAAGACACTTGCATTGAGAAACACTACAATACAGAAGTAGCCGAGAAGCATTGGAAACATGAACTACAAAGCATTACCAGTGATGAAGTTTGAATCACACTGGATTACCTTACCCATAACCAACAGTTCAAAAAGCTATGCAAGAAAACCAGATAGTAGTTTATGAAAAAAAAGGCAAAAGTAGCATTGATCACTGAAACTGCTACCCCCGCCGATTATAGTGTCTTACTGACAGAGACGCGCACAGTTTTAAAACACCAGCATTTGCAAGCAAAATAAGGCTATGTGGAGGAAAGATACCCACACAGTTCTAGGAGGAGGAGGAGCAACAGAACCCAAAAAGAAATTATAATTGTTCTTAAACATGCTACCAATACATGTAATCCCATATGAACTGCAAAAGGGGTCAACTTTGTGGGTGCTGAAAAGAGCACTCCTGATTAGCAGAGATCGAAGCAATACTGATTTCATAAAGTTTAATTATGCCCTAACTTAGGATTGGGGTCCACTCCTATAAGATATGCTAAAAAAAAAAATCAGCCAAGCTGTCAGCCTCAAAATTATCACGTTTGGCTACAACAGGGACCCTTTCACTTCGCCAGAGACAAGAGGTCCAACAGCTGAGGGAACTGTACAGGTGTTGCCCTTGTAAAGTTCAGCATGATAAGAGAACTGATGCTATTGATAACATTTATAGCATCTCCTCTCTGAGCTTCTGTAATACCCTGGGAATAAGGGGTACTGTAGGAAAGCGTAGAGAAACAGACGCCCATGGAATCGGGAAAGGCATCCACTGTCCAAGCTCCTGGAGCTGCTGTTGCGGTGCAAAACACAGTCACCCATTATTTGGAGAAGCAAAAAGGTACACACAATCTGTGTGTTAAGACTAAGAATACATCCCTGCTTAACATTCATTCCTGTGGGTCCTACTGTATCTTGCTCAACTTCCAATACATTCTCTTGAAATGGGATATAATTCAACCTGAGGATTAGTCCTGACTCCTGCATCATCTCATAAGAATGCATTGCTAACTTCTACAGAAGCAGTTACTTGCTATATTACAAATTACAGTTGTGAAAGATCTTAACATAACAGATGTCCTTTTAGTCACTGTTGCAGTATTCTTTACCTAAGGCATCTCCTGCCACAGACAGCCCAACATCTGGCCAATATACCAAAGCTTTTAGTACTTGCGTCACATGTCACATGTATGCTTCCAGCATATGGCATAAAGGTGACATACAAATGTGCACATTTAGAACTGGAAATGTACTAGGAGGAACAGAATATACCTAGGGACAAGGAAACCATGTGCATCCAGAAGGGAAAAAAAACAGCTTCTGGCCAGGAGCAACAGCAGAGGGGGTAGTAGGAAGGGAGTGAACACTGCAACAGTGAACAGAAAGACATCTACTGTTATGGTAAGATCTTACACAACTGTACTATATCCTTCCATATTCCTGTTGTGGTATTCTTTACTTAAGGGAGAGTACAAAAGCTCAAGATGAAGCCTGGGAGGAGAATGGCACAGAACAGCCCTCCAGAAACCCATTCTGGATAGCCCTTGCAAAGCCAGCTCTGGCCCTGGAAATATCATCCAACTTATAATGCTTAGTAAAAGTTATGAAAACAGGACCAAGTAGCAGATTCAAGTGATGGCACTGGTATCCAGCTCCTTGAAAAAAGCACCAGAGAAGGCAACAGCCCTGGCAGAATGAGTCTTTACTAATGAGGAAATGCAGCTTCCATGAAAAGAACAAAAAGAAACAGCCTTGGAAGAGATGGTTTGCTTAGAAACAGCCAAACCTACGGTCCTAGGATGAAAAGAAACAAAGCCCTGTTCAAATCTGTGAATAACTTTAGTTTTGTCTAAATAATACCTGAGCTATGTAAGCAAATTCAAGGTGTGAAGAACCTTCTCACCAGCAGACTGTGGAAAATGAAAAAGGAAGGAAAGTGAATAGACTGATTAAGGGACAACTCATTGACCAAGTTAGGCATAAAAGAAGGATAAGTCTGAAAAGACACCCTGTCTCTATGGAAAACTAAGAAAGGACGAATTGCCATGAGCGCCTGAAGTTCAGAGATGGTCTTGGCTAGAATAGACCTCCTTCCCTACTTGGCCAGGAGGTACAGCTTGAATAGTGCTCTGAACCAAAAGAGAATGAAGCACCTCTGGGAAAAGAGAAAGTTGTTATCAAATAGGTTGAGAAATGCCCAAAAAGGGAGGAAGGGATTTCGAAACCACAAAATATCCCTGGTGGATAACGGACAGAACCCAAGAGTTTGAAATGAACCTTAACTAATTTGGAAAAGACAGGGAAAGACAGAAGGACAAAGGAATCAGGCCAAGGGAAAGGGGAAGCAAACTGCCAAACAGAACCTTGCTTCTCCTAAAATAAGCAAGTTTTTGCTTGGCAGGAGTCTGAGTAGACTTAGCAGGAAGCACATGTCTAGAACCCTTCTTTCCTCTAGGTGGAGGGTGACACCTGAGGTGCTGAAAAGCAGCACTGGCTCAGATAGACCCACAGAGTTCCTGTATCTTAACTAGACCTGGGAGAACTCTACATACTATTCAAAGGTTTCCTTCATCCTATGAAGGGTTCCTCCAAATGAAACATCCTCTTGTGCAGAAGCAGATAAGGTGGCATAAGTGTCAAAGTAAAAGTTTCAGAGAGGAAGACATCTGTTTTTATACGCTAGTTTATCCACATCTGAAACAAGGGTGCCTGAATCTTCCTCTAGGGTAAGCTTTAGCTTAAGTTCAGTCCTTCTCCTTTTAGGAGGACACCTGACATTACTGCAATTTTAAGGATGTTCTGCTTAATTTCAAAAATCTCCTGAAATCCAGTACCAGTTGTAAAACGTCTTAGGGTGTGGTCTGGGTAGCAGAGTGGGAACAAGTATCACCCAGTACAGACTGTACCAAGCTTGCAATGTCTGTTTTGGTTTAAACATCTTTGGACCAAGTTGTACTAGTGTAGCTCTCTTACAGGTTTCAAGTCACAGGTAGACATCTGGTAAGTATTTGGTCTATGCTAATCTCCTTTCAATGCAATTATGCTGGGATACTGCCTTCCCCATTTGTAAAGAACAAAATGAGTGTGAGCTACAGAGATCCTTAGGAAGGCAATTGTCAATGAGGACATGCCACTATCTGACAGCATGAATGCCTCCAAAAGGGTTGTGCCAGAGGCTTTGGCAGTAACCAACTCCAAGTACAGAAGATATTAATGCAGTTCTCTGACCTCAGTGTTGTTGGGCAGAGGGAAGACCTCAGACTATGAAAGGCCATCATTGGTTTCCCTTCACTTCTCTCTAGGGTGCTTCTCCAAGTGTTTATGTTCTGAAAAGTAGCTAGCAGAGGCCTTGGTCAATACCATGGTAGAGTGGGACCAAACCCATGGCTTCCTTTTAGCATTAATAGCACCTGGAGAGTTTCTGATGCCAAAGTGTCCTCAGGTTGAATCTAGCACAATGCAGACAACTGTCCCTGTCATGTTCCAGACCTAGACAAAAATAGGAGTGGTAATCCTTGTTTGGCATTTACTCCCTGTAATCAAGGGAATTAAGCTTTTCAAAATCATGAACATACAGCTGTAATTAATAAGGGAAATAATACAAGGTTTCTCCAATTGGGTACTTATCTGGATTCCTGGAAGCAGGCCAAACACTGGAATTGCGATGCTTGTACTGCAATGTGCACTGAACTGCAAGAAAGAAAGATCTGAAGATGCTGGTGGCTGATGCCTCTCTCATACCACTGACATCCTGACATTCAAAGGAGAGTCAGTCAAAGCCAGGAGAGGGAAGATAAAGAAGTAGAACTGGCCATTGGATTCTGGCAGGCACAGGACAAAGTGGGGATGTGCATATGAAAAAAAGGAGTGTAATGTTTTAAAAAACGGACAAAAGGGCAAAATAATGATTAAGTGCTCCACAAACTGCATTGAGCTAAGAACAAATATTGTTATCTCATACATGGCATACAGAGTAGTTTCCTTACTTTGTCCTCAACAACTGCATGTACATTTTCTTCAAATATTTATCTGCATATCTGAATACCAATGTACTGAGAACTAAGGTGTGACAAAGTTTAACAATACCTAACTTGCTCACCGTTACTCAGATGTACATTATATTCTCATGGTTCCTCATCTACAGCACCATTTTAAAAGCTGAGTGTGTCTGTGGTCAAATTTTCAGATGTCTTCAATCTAGATATTCTGTATTACGTACAGTATTATTTGTAACCTAATACCAATTACTGAGTCAAATTTTATGTTTTGCTCGTATTGTAAGGGTGATGTAATTCACCTTGAGGAAGTACAAAGAAAATTTAATAGACACTGATGTTCAAGATTAGAACTATTCTGACAGACACCAATGCTTAGGCTTGTATTCCATTCACTACTGCTTTATAAGAGGCAGATTATGCTCAGGGTACAGAGCTTTAGACAATGAGGTGTTAAAAATCTTGCTAGGTTTGTAGTCAACTTATTCTTAAAGACTGTTAAGAGATAGCAATCTTTGTTATCCTGTCTCTTGCACAGCCTTAAGACATTTCAAATTCACTTCTCACAACATTGTTTATAGAATAAACTCCTAATTCTTGTATGCAACTCCAACTCTATGAATACTTAAGGATGTCACTAGATTTTTGAATCAGCTATTTAGTATACTCTGCAAATGAAGTGTGTGAGCTCTAGCATACCCTCTGCACTGAACACAATGTATACCTTGAACTACAAACTATACCAAGCAATCTTTAGTAACCTGTAAGAACAGAGCTCAATATGAAAGTAGTCTACATCAAGAAGACTGCCCCTCAAAAACAGTGATGTCATTATTAATGCACACAGTGAACTCAAACACAATGCATCTTCGAAATTGTGGCTTCCATTTTTATCATAAGCATACAAAATGCAAGTGTACAATGTAAATTAAAAATCATGAAAGCATGTATAATTCCAGTTCATTGACAGGCACTACAAAGATGATGTGTTTTCAGCAAAATGGAAGATCCATCGGTGTAGTGGAACCAGGAACTTGTCCAGATTTTATAAGTAATCCTGACTGGGCACTGAGTAGTTATTGACCCAAGTGCGGCTGACTTCTGAAATGTGATTTGCTAAAGAAAAGCCCGACTTGCTGTACTCTGAAATACTCGCCCTATCAGTTAGGATGAATGGTATTTTACAACAATGGAGCTAAAAATAACATTCTTTTTACTACAATCATTTACCTATCAGGCAATACTCCTTCATGGGTCAAAAATTGGATACATTCTCCCCACAATCAGAATCTGGCATTTTTCCCCATAAACACATGGATGGGCCATCTAAGCCCAATGCTCAAACGTGCTACCAAGACACATACTTATTAGATGAACTTGCCTAACCACTATTCCTACTAATCTGCCACCACTGCAAACAGCAAGCTCAAGTAAATTAATTTTCAAGAAGAATCAACAATTACACTGCTGTGAAGTTGTTTCATGGAACTCTGTCAAGCAAAGAATGAAAGAAAGAGCCAGAAGAGGAGATGGCAGGAGGGCAAATTCACAGATCAACTGATATGGTAAGTTTAGTTGTGTAAAATGTACCATAACAGTAGATGTTGTTGAAGATCACTGTTGCAGTATTGTTTAGATATAGGAATTATCCTGCCAAGGATACAATACGTCCAACCAGCAAACCAAAGACTGGCTGGTTTTCCTCTCATGCCACATTTCTAACCTATGACCAAAGCTCAAAAATGCAAAACAGTACATAACAGGCTACCGACATGAAAGTCCTCTGGATTTTCTTATCCCAGACCAGAAAAAAACAAAGGTACAAGATTTAAGACTTAATAACAAACAGAAGGGAAAATTGTACAACAGCCCCACTTTGGTCAAGAAAGAGAAAAATATACATCAGAAAAAGGGAGTTAAAAAATGGAGAGTGCACCAGTACTGAAACAGTGGCCTACTTGGACATCTACTGTTATTGCAAGTTTTTACAAAACTGGACTATCTCCTTCATTGATCACTGTTGCCGTATTGCTTTACATATGGGAAGACTACCAAAACCTTTTTGGAATGTCTGGGAGGAGGGTTAAGGAGTGTAACACAAGTCTAGGATTCCTTGAAGGCTGGATCTAGAAAAACCAGTTCTAATCCTAGAGAAAAGCATGTATTTTTTACTGTTTATAAAGGTGTGAATGAGAGACCAAGTAGCTACTTTTAAAATTGATTTTGAATCTAGTCCTTTGAAAAAGTCATCAAAAGAATGAACAGACCTGGTAGAATGAGCTTTGACCTGGCCTGGAACGAATTTACCATGAAAGGAAAAAGAAAATAGCCAAGAAAATCCAACTGGAGAAGGTCTGATAAGAAACAGGTTAACCCACTTTTTCATTTTTTTTTTTTTTATCTTGAAAAGAAATAGCTGATCAGATTTTTTGATCACCACAGTTTTGGGTATAGACAATGTGAGCTGTTCATGAACATCCTTCATCATTATTTTGAGGACTGGGGAAAAACGTAGATGAGTTAAGACTGTCTTAGAGACATTTCATTGACAAAGTTAGGCATAAAAGAAGGATTAGTTCCAATAGAGGTCATTGCCTTGGGAAAGATGAGGAATGGAGGAGAGGTCATAAAGGCTTGCAACTTACAAACTCTCTGCTGAATTAAGGGCTACCACAAGTCAGTCTTCCAAGTAAAGCATTTCAGAGATGAAGAGAAAGGCAAGCTCAAAAGGAGGTAGAGTCAACTTTTCCAAAACATAACGCAGTCCCCAAGGAGGAGATATTTTCTTGATGGCCTAATGTAAAAGATGCTTTTTAAAAACTGTTTGGCCTCAAAATGTGCAGAAAGATATGGATCCAAAGGCAACCAGACAGACCTAGCTGACAAAAATGTGCTTTAATGGAAGAATATGCCAGTACTGAATTGAGCAGCTCACACAGACAGAAAACAATAGTAGGGATACTGATAAGGGCCCTGTTCCTTCTTTTGGCAACAAACAACCTCTTCCATTTGGAAAAATAAGATTTTCTCATAGCAGGTTTTATAGGTTGGTACTAGGCTATCAGCCCTAGGGCCTATACAAGCCTAGCCATAACAATTCCCTGGCTATTTCTTCTCACACTATTAACTTCCCTTGACCCCTGTCTAGCAGGATGACTGATGTGATCCCTGGGAAGAATTTCTTAACTCCCATCCAATCATCAAGGCTCCTTTTGAAGAGGGCCAAAGAGGCACTCAGCTTGACATGCATGGGCAGTCTATTCCAGAGTCTGGGGAGTCTCTGGGTCAGGAACCTTTCCCTCCAGCATGTTTTGTTCATTGTGATGACAAGGTTTAAATCCCTGGAGCGTGACTCTGAGGGATTGGGATTTCTTTAAGTGTAGCATGTCCAACGGCTCTGGGTTTGACATGGTATGTTAAGTAGAGATCGCCTCTGAGTAGACGATATGCGACAGAGTATAGGTGGAGTTTTTTTTAGACTGTCAGCATAGGGCTGTAAGTAGGACAGACTAAGTTTTCTAGCCTCTTGAAATACCAGCAGTACATCTTCAGAAAACAGGTGCCTGAAATGCAACAATCTGATCATCCACATTGTCGGACTCCAATCTCAGATTTGCAAGTTCAGCTGAATGAGAGAGTCCTTTTGTTGCATCAGCAAGTCCATCCCTTGGGGTAACTTGTGGTCATTGTCTTTAACCAGATGTAAGAGAAGACAGAACCAATGCTGTCTGGGTCAAAAGGGTGTCACCAGCAGCATCTCTGGATTATCTTCTTGACTTTGAATAGAAACTTTGGAATCAGAGAAAAGGGAGGGAAAGAATTTCCCTTTCCATGAGGCTGACATGGTGTCTGTCCTCCATGCCTCTGAGCATGGACCTCTGGAGCAAAAACAGTCTACGCAGCCTGTTTAGAGTGGAGACAATTTGATCTATTTGAGGAACTCCCCACGAAGGATAATCTGCAGGAAGATCTCTCTGTTCAACATCTATTCATGAGGATCTGTCTTGATCTGTTCAAGCAAGCCACCATTATATTAATCTCTGAAGGAAAGTACACTGCCTGAAGGAACAGGTTGTTTTGAATAGCTATCTCCCAGCCTGTCATGGCAAGTCTGCAGAGATAAGATTTTTAACGTGTTTCTTGATGTACCACATCACAGTGTTGTTTATGAGGATTCAGAGAGTTCCTGGACACCAAAGCTGAAAAGCCATTTCCTTGAGATTTCTGTGTGTGTGTTTGTTCTGCTTTGACCATACACTTTAGACTTTAACCCTCAAAATATTTTCCCCATGCCAACGATCAGAAATATCCTGTAAGAGGGGATCAGAAAGAGCATTGTTGGATTGAGTAATTTCTAGTTGATCCACCAAATTAATTGCTTTCTCATGAAGGCCAGGAGAGGAACTTGTAAGTTCAGTAGGTGGCAGTGCTGTGCTCAAATAGGCTTTAGGTACCAATTCATCTTCTTCATGTGGAGTCTGGCAAGAGGTATAATTTGCATGATGCACACCACAGCCCTCAATTTCACTTGCTTAGCTGAAAATAAGTTAGAAAAAAACTAAGTTTTGCCCGGAGGAAGAAATGCCAACATGGAGACAGTGTTCAGATATCAGCCTAGAAAAAACAGATCCAGAGATGTAAGCAGGACAGACTATGTTTGGAAAGAAACCCAGGTGAAAAAAAAAGGTCTATGGTGAAGTTGAGATCTTGAAGCTTCTCTCTTGAGGAGGTATGGAGGAGGTCATCATTTAAGTATGAATAGCCTGGAGTCTAAGAAGGCTATAACAGGGGGCAGGCATTTGGTAAACACCCTTGGTGTAGAAAGATGAAATGGCAAAGAATTAAAATTAAACTAAGGTAAAAAATCTTGTATTTTCTCTGATATGGATGAATGGGAATATGAAGACGGACATCTACTAAGACCAAAAAAGCTTCAGGAAGGATCACTGGTAGAAGAGTTTGCAAAGACAGTATCTCAAATTTTGGAACAATTAAGAAGGTGCTGAGGAATAAAAATCCAGAATGGATCGGACAGGTACCATCCTTTCTTGGGACCAGAAAGAGTTTTGCCTAAATAAAAAGTTATGTCTTACCATAACTTGGCATCTGTGTTGGCTTCCTTCATTCATCCTCATGACAGTCTCTCAGATCTGACCCTTGGATCCAGTTCAGCCACTTTCCACAGACTTGGATCTGACTCTCAAGCCCCTCCCTCATACCCATAATACCCAGCATCCACCCAACTACCTCAGATAGAGTTTGCCAAATCTAGTCAGGCCAACACACAAGACCGGCAGAAGAGGCTCAGACACAGGACTAACAATCCTGAGCTCATCCAGGTTCCTCAAGAAGAAAGGCAGCAGGATGGTTGGTTGGGAAAGTAAGAATGAAGGAAGACAAAACAGATGCCAAGTTATGGTAAGACATAACTTTTTAATCTGATGTTTTCGCCTACATTCACCGTCATGACAAGGTCAGAGTGCCCAGATAGGAGAACCTTGGGTGGCCCCTCATGGAAGGACATGCTGGAGTACCATAGAGCCAAAGGAAGCCCTGCTCCTGGAAATAACATCCAACTTGTAATGAGACACAAAGGTGTGATTATTGGACCATGCAGCTGCCACACAAATGTCATCAAGAGGTTCTGGCATAGAAAGCTGATGAAGTAGCCATGGCTCTGGTAGAACCTGCCCTAGGGGGTTAGGTAACTGTAACCCTCTGGAAGAATAAATGAAGGAGATGTAATCAGAGATCTATTTTGCCAAAGTAACTTCTGATACTTCTTGTACAAGCTGTCTGAAGAGAAAGCTATAAAATGCTGGTCAGACTTTCTGTGCTGCTTGGTCCTGTGTAAATAAAAATGGAACTGTCTATGACCATCTAAGAGGTGAATAACATACTCCCCTACATTTGAAAAATTGGGAAAGAACACTGGAAGTTAAATGGACTGATTGATATTGTTTTCTGTAGTCACCATAGGCATAAAGGATGAATTAGTGCATAAGATACCCTATCCCTATGGAATAAGATGTAAGAAGGCTTAGAAAATAGAGCTTGAAGCTCAGAAATCCTCTTGGTGGAAGTGACGGCCACCAACAGAGTTGTTTTTCAGAACAGAAACTTCATTTTGCAAGTAACCGCAGGTTCAAAGGGGTCCTGTGTCAATGCCTGCAGCACCAGAGCAAGGTCCAAGCAGGAGAAGGATCCCTAATGGGGGGCCTCAATAAGAAAACGCCCTTTGTGATTTACATAATCTAAATGTGAACGAGGAATGAGTTTGACTAGCAGTGGGAAAATTAGAAGTGGCAGCTAACTGTAGCTTAACAGAAGAAAAGCTAGCACCCTCATTGAAAAGGGTAGACAGAAACAGAAACACGTCTGGGACCAATGCTGAGAAAGGATCAATGTTCTTGTTGGCACCCCAAACAAGAAATCTCTTCCACTTGTTACTGTAAACCCTCTTAGTGGAAGCCTTTTGCAAAGCTAGAAGAATTTTTCTGACCGGGGACTGAAGCCTGGACTGTCTAATCAAGGTCAGAATGGAGAAACCAAGAGATTAACTTCAGGTTTCGAAGATTTAGGTGTTGGATCCCTGAAAGGTGAGAGAGGACGTCCTGAGTGGGTTCTAGTATCTAGGGAGGATACTTCAGATGAGAGCAAGGGAAGGGGAAGCACACTTGGCGAGACCAGAACAGGGGAATGAGGATGAATGAACTCTTCAATCTGCTTGCCTTCTGAAGAAATTTGGGAATAAGTGGGAGAGTAGGGTAATCATACAGGCGATCCGGGGGCCAATCGTGGACTACAGTATCTCTTGGACACTCCCCCAGAGGAGGGATCAGAGCGAAAAACTTGCTGCATTTGTTGTTGAGGGGGGAGGCAAAGAGGATGCAGCAAGGTTGACTCCAACTACTGAAGATCATGTTCGCTACAGAGTGATTGAGGACCACTCGTGTGGGTCAGAAACTACCTGAGTCTGTCTGTCGGATCACTGGTTCTCCCTGGGATGTGCATTGCAAACAGAACATAGTCTGAAGAGATTGCCCACTCCCACACTCTCATGGCCTGCCTGCACAGGGGTAAGAATGGGTTCTTCCTTGCTTTTGATGTAGCAGACAACTGAAATGTTGTCGGCATGTACTGCAATAGTCCCCACAGGGAGAACGTCCTGAAAGGCTTGCAACATCAGAAGAACAGCTCTCATCTCTAGAACATTGACATGCAAACTGGTCTTGGGAGTCGACCACATGCCTTGTACCATTGTAATGCCCCCCCTCACCCGAAATGGGAAGCGTCTGTGGTCATGGTGGCTGTCGGAGGATCACTGACAAAGGGTCTGCCAAGCATAACATTGTCAGAATGAATCCACCAACTGACATGACATTTGCAGACAGGAGTCAATTTGATGGGAAGGGACAAGTGCTGAGACAAAATGGACCATTGACTGGCTAGTATCCCCAGTAGAATTCACATGAAGAACCTGGCCAGGGGAACTAATACAATGGCTGCAGACATGGACCCCAAGACCTGCAAGTTCAGATGAATGGAGGGGGCTGGATTGGCTAATAACTGCTGTACTTGATTTCTGAGAATGGTTACACGGTGTAGGGGAAGAGAAGCAATCTGATGTCTGGTATTGAGCTGTGTACCTATGAACTCTAGGTTCTGAACTGGAGTAAGGTTGGTTCATGTTTATGGTGATGCCCAGGAATTGTGCTAAATGAAGTAAGTAATCCCTGGCTCGGATAAGTCAATGCTTCATGGCGGCAGTTAGGAGCCAATTGTCTAAATTTGGAAATTCCTGGAATCCCTTGAGCTTCAGGTGACTGGCTACCACCGCCATGCATTTGAACACCAGGGAGGGCTGTGTGAGTCCAAAGTGCAGTGCTCTGAACTGGTAAGGACTGGCTCCTAGCTGGCAGTGCAGATGTCTCCTGGAGCATCTGTCTATTTTGATGTGATAGTACATGTCTGAGATCTATTGAGCACATCCAGTCATCCTTGTGCAACAATGGCAGAATAGACTGAACCATAACCATTCAAAACCCCACTTTATGTATCTGTTTAACCTGCTGAGATCCAAAATGTGTCTTTTTTGGCAGTAAAGAAATGGGAGTAGATTCCGAATCCTCTCTCTTCGGTTGGAACCTCCTGGATGACTCTTTTGCAGAAGTTGCTGGATTTCCTGCTCTGCCTGCTCCTACTGACTGGGTGACATGTCCGGAAAACGTCTTATGGTTTTGAGTCAACTGAGTCCAGGCTTCGGATTGCAAAGCCAATTGTCCTCAGACTGCCTCCAGAGATGGACAGCAGAGCAGTGTCTCAGGAGCACTGGCAGGGCTTATTGTGAGGGGGTTCCCTAAAGCCCTTGTTCTGTGGACCCTTTCTGCCTCTGGGGTGGTATCTACTATCAAACCCTCCTCCTCTGCTCCTAGAGGAGGCTTCAAGTGCAGGACCTGGAAAGGCCCTTAGGACTTGCAGAACCACATTTTCTTGCCCCACACAGTTTTCTGGAAAAAGACCTCTCGGGGAAGAAAACTTTATTCCAAAAGCAGAAAGGGGCTTCCTGTCCTTTCTGATGTGGGTGAGGGTGTCTCTAACTGAAGCCCAAAAAGTGAGGAGCCATCGTAAGTGGCACTGACAAACAACACCTTAAAGGGCCTCACAAAATCAAATAGCCTCATCCAGACATGCCTTCTTAGAGAAATTCCTGATTTGGCTGTTTGAGAGGTGCCCTCCATGGTATGGGAAAATAACCTAATCAAAGAATTGGCAATGGATGAAAGAGTGGACAGCTTGGGAGAAACCTTGTTAAATTCTTCCGCAGACATTAACTCAAAGAGAAGCTGCCAGTTCTTTGAACAGGTCCCTCTGTAGCAGAGTGAAATGAGCTAGGTAGTTCAATGACCTCAGCGCAAAAGTTTCCAAGGCGTAAATGAGATTTCCAATTCTGTCCAACGCTCTGGACTCCTTGCTCGGCGGATGGACATTAAAAGTTTCCTCTGCCAGCTCTTTCTTGGTGTCCACTGGCACCACAACAGTGTCAACCACGGGGCCCTTACTTCAGTGTTTCCTGTCTGTAGGGGTCACTAGAAACCTATCGGGCTGCTTGGGTATAGGCTTGATGGCTTCCGGTTCCTTTCACGCATAGAGAGATATTAAATCCACTACGGCATCTGCCGGGGGGGGGGGTCACCCAAGACATAGAAGGGCCCATCCCGAACACCTCCAAGAGAAATGACTCCTCAGGAGGAGGAGGTTGGGCAGACCACCCACCTTTCTGCTTCAGAATATCGAAAATGTCTCCAAAGGAGACATCCTCAGGTGGGGATGGAGTGGGATCCTTCCCTTTAACAAAGTCAGTATCCACGGTTAAAGACGCCGAGAAGACCCTCTCCACTATCTGAAAGGCTGAAGGATCAGGTGAAGCCCTATCTGGATTTCCTGGAGCTGAAGCTACCAAACAGAAACAAGCAGGACTTGCAAACAGGATCAGACTTGAGCTATAGAGTGCTGAAGCCCCCAAGGGAATGCATGGCTCCAAGGAGGACAGAGATGATCCCACTCCCCCAGACCAGACACCAACGCGATGGCTAGGAGACTCACTCTGCTCCAACAAAGCTGGAACAGGGCTAGTTAAGGGCATACTCAGTGTTGAGGAAGGAAGCTTCTTCCATGCAGAGTCTGACGTGTATTGTAGTCCTGAACCTTTAGGCTCTGAAGCAGAGGTGGTGCATTGGAGAAGGAGTCTGGATAGAGTGACCCAAGTAGCTCACGGATCTGACAGGGGATGGAGCAGGAACTACCCTCCATCTGGACCTGGGCATTAAGTGACCTCCTCACTATCGTGTCTATGTCTATCTAAGACAAGCTTCTCGAGGACCTGGAAGAAGCTGACGAGGGGGCCCATGAGTGCTTGGACGTGGAGAACAGGGCAGTATACTTAGTTGAAGATCTGGGATCCAAAGGTGCAGGATCCGGAGAAGGAGCTGATGTTGTAGCTGGGGAAATCTCCCCCAGATCCAACAGAGACCTTAGGATCTGAACGGGGAGCAGACTGCTGTGAATCCGACAGGGTCGAATCCAATGACTTCTTTACAGAAGAAATCTCTTCTTTGACTCCTTATCTGAAGGACAAGAAAAATAAGCCAATGTTGGGATCTGACGCTCAGGCAAGGAAGGAAGAAGGCCCCTGAGAATAAGTTTGTTCCGTCTGTCTGCCAGAGCCTGAGGGTTAAAGGCAGCACAGATGGAACATTCAGCTTTTAAATGACTGGCTCCCAGGCAATACATGCACTCCTTGTGGGCATCCTGGTTGGCGATTCTGTGCCCACAAGAAGTGCAGCACAAACTCGGGAACTGGCTTGTCGGATATAACGAAAGCCCACCATAAAACAACTGACAGGAAGCAGAAGGATGGAAAGGAAACCCACAGCATTTAAGAGCACAGGTAAGAGCTAGAGCTATAAACTACAGTTAACTCATACCTTCACAATTCAGAATTTTTTTTTTTACTACAAGAAGAAACGGGATAAGAGCTTGCGCACACACACACACACACACACACACACACACACACACACACACACACACTAGAAGGAGGGAGGAAGAAATTTACAGCCAAAGACACTTATGATGCAAAGAACAACTATTTAACACTGCCCACACTTGAGAGAAGAATCCACTTCTGACTCGCTGGAGTGGCAAATGAGATCTGAGGTAGTTGGGTGGATGCAGGTTATTATGTGTATGAGGGAGGAGCTCGAGTGTCTGCGCCAAGTCTGTGGAAGGTGCCCGAGCCAGATCAGAGACCCTGTCATGAGGGTGAATGAAGACATCAGATGTCCTTTTGTTTTTCAGCTGGTGGTGTGGTAGTGTTGTACTGGGGTAACTAAGTTATACAGTTCTCTGATCAAACAAATCTTGCAGAATTGGTAAAAACAGGTGATCTTGGTCTGGGAGTGCCTGTGGTATACCAGAATGGGTAGAAGCCAAGTTAGTTTGCATCCTCTCTCTATGACGATGAGGACCCACTGATCTTAAGTTGTAAATCTCCATGCTGAAAAAGAGTGTGAACTCTTGAGAGAGAATAAGAAGACATTACAAGGTGAGAAAGGGAGTGCTGAAGTAGACAGTCTAAAATGGATTTTGTTTCTGGGTGTAAATAGGCTGTGGAAAAGGTATCCTTGTAAAGTCTCCAGTATGGAAGAAATTGCAGAAGGCTTGAGGTTTCATGTACTGCAAAGTCATAATACATTCTTAGCACATCAGACACTTGTCCCCCCAAATGGAAAATCCTGTATTATCTTCAAAACTGGTTCTCCAAGAGAAAGCTCTTCTAGAAGAATCAGGTGACACGGTACCTTTGTCCAACTCAAAACCTACTGAAAAATGGATCTGGGATGAATAAGTCAAATTCCACCTCTGATTTAGAGTTTTCTTTTCAGAACAGTCCACATCTCTCTTAAGATGGTAGACAGAAGCAGGGAAAACATTAAAAACGGGGGGGGGGGGGGCTTTAGAGACAAAAATGCCTTAAAATGTCACTGGGTAAAGTCATTTCAGTGTTTCCATTGATCGCTAGGAGAAGAAGCATAATGAGGGATATATTTAGTTTTCTTCTTAATTTTGGAAACATCAGCACAGTCATACTGAGAGAAAGAAGCCTCTGAGGAAGTGAGAAAATATAAACAAAACCTAGAGACATTTGAAAAATGTAAAAAGAAATATGGACATAGGAAAGAAAGAGAGATTTGATATGGTGCAATATTCATGCAAAGGAGAAAGCCAAGTTAATTAATATGGAGAAGGCAGTCTCATAGATACTCGAAGAAAAATGCAGGCAAAGGCATTCATATATGGAAAATTTCACAACAAAAAAACTAAAAGCACAAAGATTCAATGTAGAAAAGATGATTAGTAAAACAGAAGTTAAAGAAGTTGAAGTTATGGAGTGCCTGCAAAGTGAAGGATTTAATGTAAAAGGTTTAAAACAGATTACATTACAGCAGGATGGAGTGGGTCCTCAGAATAAGGAAAAGCAAGATCAGGAGACATGTAAAGAAGAAATATGGACAGGGGAAAGGAAAAGAGAATTAATGTGGTGTAATATTTATGCAAAGGAGAAAGCAAAACTAACTAATACAAAAAGAGCAGCACCAAAGATATTTGAAGAAAAATATAGGCAAAGGAATCCAGATATGGAAAACTTTACAATACAAAAAATAAGAAGACTAAGAGGAAAAGTATAAAAAGAGATGAGTAACTGAGAAGTCAAAGCAATAGAAAGTGAGGTAATGGAACAACTGCAAAGAGAAGGATTCAGTGTAGAAATCAAATGCAGAAAGCACCACAACAGGATAGAGCAATGGATAACCAAATTAAGGGAAAACCAGTGGAACAGGAAGTAACTGGTCAGGTGCCATATCAAGATATTTTGCAGCCTTCCACAAGAAACCAGTATAAACATTCACTTGAAGCTAGGCAGCAAGGAAAGGAATAGGAAACTGTGGAAACTCTGACGCAGTCAATGTTGAGGAGAGATAGGCCAGTGAGTTCCCATATGACAGAACAACAGATGACACAGGATGAAATTGATGAGAATGTGTCACAGGAAGATGCTACAGAACTTTCTATAGAATGCCCACAAGAAATGGAAAACAAGGGATGTGCCTCAGTATGGAAGAAAAGGAGTTAAGTGAAGAGTTGCTTGATTTAATAGAAAAAGATAGATATATCAAGATCAATGAAAGAAATAGACTGAAGAAGGTTAATAAAACCCCAAAAGTCAGAAGCTTGATAAAACAAATGAACACAGTAATTAAGACTGTCCATAGAGACCCATGCGATATAACAGAAGTAAACAGAATATATTACTGTGGTGCTAAATTAATAACTGATAAAGTTCTACCACAGGAACATAGAGTAGCGAGGGAAGAGAGGGGGTGAAAGCGAATACCATCATGGAAATATTGAATAGAGAAAACTATAAAGCAGTTAAGACAAGAAGTATCATTGTTAGAAGATTATAGAAGAGGGAACAGATCAACAAAAATATTAAGAAAGATAGATGTGATAAAAGCAATGCACAGTATTAGAACAGACCAGGATCTATTATGCACTACTGGAGATAAACTAAAAATTTCAAAACAGGTGGAAAAACTTAGAAGACATGATGAAGCATATAAAGGAAAAGCACAAAATAAACAATTCACTGATGACCCAAAAAAGTTTATTAGAAAATTGGGAAATAAGGTAAAAGGAATTGATAAACCGCCAAAAAAAGAGGAAGTAGATACATTTTGGAGAAGTATCTATGAAGATCCTGTGGAACATAACAAAGATGCTAAATGGATAGAAGAAATAAAGGAAAGAATAAGACGTTTAAAGGTACAGGATATGAAATGGGATGAAATAACAGCCAGAGAGACTGAAATAAAGTTGAGAAAAGCCTCTGACTGGAAAACCCCAGGCCCAGATGCAGTACCTAACTTTTGGCTTAAAGTATTAACTTCTTTGCACGACGATTTAGCCAGGAGTAAAAACTATTTACATGCGAACCCCGAACATACACCGCACTGGTTAACAGGAAAAACAATGCTCTTACTTCAGAGTAAACCTGCAAGCTACCCTAAAAATTATAGGCCAATAACTTGTCTTCCGACGACATATAAAATATACACGGGAATTGACGCCGACAGAGTTTATAGTCATTTAGAAGAAAACTCAACTATGGCAGTAGAACAAAAGGGCAATAAAAGAAAGTCATATGGAACACAGGACCATGTGTTGTTAAACAAAGTTATGGGGGAGAACTATAAGAAGGGGAAGAACCCAAGTATGGCATGGATTGACTACAAAAAATCATTTGATAGTATCCCATATTCATGGATAAAAGAGTGCTTAAAAATGTATAAGATACACCCTACACTGATTGACTACATTACAGTAATCATGAAACAGTGGCAGAGCACTTTACAATTAAGCCATGATAAAGGACAGATTATTATCCCAGGGATAAAAATTCAAAGGGGGATATTCCAGGGTGACTCTCTGTCACCCTTACTATTCTGACTTGCCATTAACCTATTAAGCTGTTTACTTAACAGCTTAGGCCATGGCTATAATTTGGCTTCTAGAAAACAACAAAGTCTAATGACTTATCTTCTCTTAGTCGATGATTTAAAATTGTACAGCTCATCAGATGAGGAACTGAAAGCACAGCTGCAGGTTGTCACAACTTTTTCAGATGATGATAGAATGCCATTTGGTCTTGATAAATGTGCAAAATCAACCTTTAAAAAAGAAAACTGCAGCGCCAGGAAAACATCAGTTTGGGACAAGAATGTGATATAAAAGAACTTGAGCAAGCGGGGGTGTATAAATACTTGGAAAATGATGAAGGATCAGTAATAAACCATGAACAAATGCGAATAAAGGTTAGTAAGGAGTACTTTAGAAGACTTAAATTAATCCTGGAAACAGCACCGACAAGATCCAAGCTATAAATCAATTTGCTCTTCCTGTCCTAACATAATTTTGGAGTGATTGACTTGCCCCAAAACATGTTGGATAGATTGGATATTAAAACAAGAAGAATGCTTCATGCTCACTAAATGATTTACAAAAATCAGTGTATACCAAGATTATATATTATCCATTCTGAAGTAGGGATGGGCCTCCTTGAAATTGATTACATGTATAGATCTGCAATCGTGGGACTACACACATATCTACTGACCTCACAAGATCCAAATCTGGTGAAAGTTTTGAAACACGAGGAGAATAAATCTAAGATGACATCTCTGTTTAATTTAGCAGAAGCATATCGATGTCAAGCAGGAATGGAAATCAAACCAGAAGTGGATAAAAAACAGGTAGCAACTGAATGTGCTAAAAAACAAATTTAAAGAATATAAAGTGAAGGACCAGGTGAGAAGGCAAGAAGTGTGGAAAAAGGAAATATAGTTGCAAGTATAGAAAACTTCTGGAAGAACCTCATGTTGATCAAGAACGAACGCAGGAATGGTTATGGAGAGGTGAATTTATATCAAGAAATGAAAGGTTAATATTGGCAGCCCAAGATAGTGGGCTACGTACATGCTGGTTTACTAAGTTCATTGAACATGTAGGAGAAACAGGACTTATGTAGGTTTTGTGGAACCGAATTGGAAACAGTTGCACACCTTATTGCTGGTTGCAACTCTCTAATGGCAGAGGGACTGTATACTGAAAGGCATAATAATGTGGCGAGATTGTTACACTGGAGATTGTGCAAACATTATGGTATCGAAGTGGCTGAAAAACAGTGGAAACATGAGCCACAGAGAATCATAGAAAATGATTAAGTTTACATCACATGGGATCACCCAATACCAACAGTCCAAAAGACAGATGCTAGAAAACCGGATACAGTGGTCCAAGAAAAGACAAAAGTAGCACTGATCAATAAAATCGCCACACCTAGTGACTACAGTGTCTTGCGTACAGAGACACAAAGTCATAAAATACCTCTATCTGCAGCAGAAACGAGCCATGTGGAAGAAAGACACCCAGACAGTTCCAATAGTAGTAGGAGCAACTGGTCTTATAAAAAAGAATTTACAATTGTATTTAGATATGTTACCAGTTCATGTAACACTGTACGAATTGCAGAAAGAGTCGGGCACATTGCGGGTGCTGCAAAGAGCACTTTTGGCTAACATCAAAGAGTGAAACAATACTAATTTCATGAACTTTAATCGTACTTTAACTTAGGAATGGGGTCCATTCCCGTCATGGTATTAGTAACCCAAAAGAATTGGAGAAATTAAAAAAGGGAGATGATACACTTGAAGTACATTTATATGGATATAGGAAACTTCCTCATGGACCAAAATTTTATATATACCCTTGGATCCCTCAGAGATAAGTCGGTGTTATGACTGTGGCCAAAACAGCAATATAATCTGTCATGGTGGATATGCCTACATGCTTATATCTTATCGGCCTTTAGCTGGGATGTGACACCGGGACTAGCAGCTAACCAGGCAGTCTTGAGGGTTCATCATGTGCCACAGCAGACAGCTTTGGATTCTTCCATGGCTATACACAGATGTCAGACTGGGAAGATTCACAGGCCATTCTATTCTGTGTGAGCTCTGTTTAGACTTCTGTTTTTCAAGTATATGTTATGAGAAATTAAATGACTCATCAAAGATTTAAGAAATGATTTGCAAATACAACGCTCTCTGTAGTAGTGACTAGGTACCAAATAGAATAAATATTGAGTATGTCTGTCGTTATATGGTATCTGCCTCCTACAGTTATTAACTCTAACTGCCGTGAAAAATACTTTTCAGTCAAAAGATAAAAAAGTGGAAGTCTCCTCAGTGGGGACACTTAACTGCCCACATACAATGGAAACTGGCATGGGCTGTAAAGGTAACAGACTAAAACAAAGTGAGGTCTCACTGTTCTGGCTGGCAGCAATAAAGTTCTGAGGATTTTCGTGCTCATATGTCCTTTACATACTGAGCGAGAGGAAGATGCTCCATTTGGTATGCTGGCTGGATATATGCTATCCTTGGCAGGATACTTAACATGTGCAAGTAATACTAAAACAATGATCAATGAAGAACACTGAAATTGTCATATCTAACACTGGAGGACTCTTCTTGGTGGGCCAGTCACTGGGCCTGAATACTAAGCAGTGAGTTGACCAGGGTGGAAGAAGCCACAAGAACAGACAAAAGTCTTAGGATCAGAAGTTAGTATATTCAAGTACTAAACATAATAAAGACTGACTCCGAAAGTCACAGTAAAGAAAATAATGTTTGCTAATCGTATGAGATGAAGACCAAGTGGCCATAACACAGATGTCTGCAATAGAGCTGTCCCTGAATAAAGTACTTGAAGCATCTCATAGCTCTACAGGAGGGTCAAGCCTCTGATTGCAGCACTAGTGTATGTCTAGCGTGCCACTTCATGGTAAAAGATCAGCTGGCGTTCCACTTGGAAAGAGTTTGCCTGGCAACTGCCAGCCCTTCCCTTCCTTTAGTAAAGAGTTGTGCCAGTGCCTGGCCTTTTTAAACTAATTAATGAACCTGCTTCAGGTAAAACTCAGGCTAGCAGTTATTATATTTTGCCCCACTCAGGTATTGCTAACTTCAGGATTCTCTGTGACCAGGTACTTTATGTTACCCTATCCTCAGAGGTTCCCACACCATGGCAGCATCCCAGTACTGACTCCATACCAGAGAAGATGGAATTCCTTTGCAGCAAGCCATGATCAAAGGGAGGCCTCCAACTGCCAACTGTAGTTTCACTGGGACTTTTCTACCATACATCTCCAAGTGGGATGGGGTCAGATGAGCAGTTGTCATACTGTAACTCACAGGGCATTTTTCTAAGCCCTGACCCATCCAGTGTGCTAATGTTCTACTTGATGGGCTGCACATACAAAGTGAATCCCAAGGGTAATGACCTCTCTTTGGCCTACCAATCTCTTAGCCCCATCTTTCACCAGCCTTAGCCAAGAAATCCACCCTGGTCTCTATGCACCTTTCGGCCCAGGACAGGAACGTAAAGCCTCTCTGTCAGGTCATTCAAGTACCTCAAGTTGTCTGAGCCATAAGTCACATCTTTATCCCTTGATGACACCAGAGATGGCCAAAAATGTGCATTCATGCCATGAAGAACATGCTCTCTTATCTGTCCTTCTCTTCTGGTTTTCCCCAGTAGTGAAAACAAAGATTAAAAAAAAACTGGGTGACTGATTTAGAGGGAATATGAAAACTACTCAAGTGAAACATAGGTTGCTTTTTAGGGGACATGTAATCTTTGTAACATACCGGGTATGATGGCCTAGAAGACAGCCTGGAGCTCTGAGATTCTGTGACATGACAATCACTAGATAAAGCATTTTTCAACATACTAACTTCAATGCTGCGAAATCACTAGGCATTAATGGGAGATGGGCAAGCCTGTGGACTGTGAAGTTGAAATCACAAAGAAGGAGAGAGTTCTTCAAAGGTTAGCTGACAAGAAGAATCCTTCAAGAAACTGCTTGACCACCTAACACTGTGCCACATTCCAGTCCTTCATATCATTATGGGCAAAAACATCTGACACATACACCTTCAAGGCGTCTATATTATATGATCGTATGATGAAAATAGCGAATGCTATTTCATCGTACAGATATCTAAACAACAAAATATGGGAAAAAATTTGCTGCTCCATAAAAAAAAAAAAAAAAACACATTTAAGTGGGGGGCTTCGCTCCCCACACCCCTCAATGTGGGGGGCTGTGCCCCCCACACACCCCCATACTTAAATATACCAACTCAGAGATCGCACCATAGTGAAGGAAATGGCAAAGTCCCGAAGACGGCCCACCAAATTTTTTTCCCCTGGGAAAAAATTTGATGTTCCGTAACTTTGCTATTTTGCCATTTCAACAGTACTGGATCGACTAAATAGCATTTGCTATTTAGTCCATTCAATACTGTCATATAGACCCCCTTCAAGTCTCCAAAAGAGGGGTCCAGCTAAGCAAGGAGTTGTGCTGTGTGAGGAGTCGCTATCCTTTTTCATCTCAAAGATGATGTTGAATGGGTCTTCAGAAGGTCCAGTGGTAAGCACAAGCAGTCTTGACTGGAACATTTTTTTTTTTATTGATGTATGTATATCGAGGTCAGGTAAAATGGAAACTAGTGCTTGGGAATAAGCCTGTCAAAGGCAGCATGGGGGCATAACTGGCCTGCACTCGGCACTTGCTGCCATCAGGCCATGTTCATGCCATGTTCTGGGGGGTCTTGTGTTCATGGTTTAGGTCCCCACCAAGTATCAAATATCTGAAGTCCAGGTTCTAGTCCACAAAGCCTTGGTGTGACAAGATGTGGTGGACCACCCCATGAACTACAACATCAGACACTGCTGGTCTTCAGGAAAGGAGTCCCTAGTATTGAACACTCACGACCAAAAGTGACTCATAAGAACATTCCTGGGTTAAAGGCATTTGGCTACAAGTGCTAAGCAACTGACCAGCAGATAAAGCACCTAGATACCATTACGGTGGGAGAAGAGGGGGACACTTCCTGGTCCTCTGTCATTAAACAAACAGGACGTTAGCTGTGAGCTCAAGCCCTTGCTAATCATGGCCCAGCTCAACACCTGTGGTGGGCCAAAGAGCGGCTTTTGAAATGAACATACCTTTATGAGGTCTTGGCTGTGGCTTACACTGATTTGTGGTCCTTCCCACACAGGTGTTAGGTTGAGCGTATGACCTTTTTACCAATCTGAGTGAGAAACCTTTATCTGACGCCATCCTCATGGCAATAAGGAAAGACAGGAGTTCCTCCCTGTGAGATCTATGGGTTCTGGATTCAATCACTACAATTACGGAATGCTTCACACAATAGTCAGAGACAATAAAAACAATGCTGGTACAAGTTCCCGTTCATTAAATGGTGACTATATAGACGCACTGAAAATTTGCTTTTAGGCATCAAACATGGGAATGTTTCAGTAACGTATGAGAAATGAGATACAAAACTGTATGAGCCAGAAAAGAAATCACAAGCTCATGTTACGTGTGCTTATACAGCCAGACAGCATGGCATGCACCAGCAACAACCACCCCCCAAAGTACAGCAGCTTCTCAGAAAAATGCCATATTCTGACTGGTGGCAAATGTAGTGACCTACTGGGGGACCCCAGTATTAGACGTTAGTATCACCATTTTTATTTATTTATTTTTACAAAACTAGTTAAACAGCTATCTATCAAAAATTTAGCTTTCTGAAATGATGTGTCACTTAAAAGGCATTTGATCTGCCCAAGCTTACATATATTAGTGTCAAACTAATTAAACGTACCAGTGTGAACTTCAAACCTGGTGTACCATTTACATTTTAATCTCTTTATTGCTGCTACCCTAATTAAGTGCAATTAGCTTGTTAAAAAGAACAAAATTAGTGACTAAACAAAAATATCAGTTCCCCATTCACATTTCAGGAAGCTGCAACTGTACACACTTTTGTTTTAGAAAATGCATTTCATCTAGGTTTATTAAACTTACAACCAATATCTGACTGTTGACTATACTTAATATTAAGTAGGTATTTTGGGGTGAAAGGTGCGGTACCGGAAATGATCAAAGTACATAAAACATAATAATTTGTAAACAAGAGTTGCATGTGAAACTGTAAAACCACTGTCAAACAGTGTTTATGAGTCATTAGTGTCAACTCTTCGCAGTAGTACTGCATGACATTCTCTCAAAGTAAGTGCTACTAAACTAAACAAAAGACTGTGCTTACAGGGAAAATAAGCAGAATTCATTACAAATCCTAACTGAGTATATAAATCCTAGCTTCTAGATTGGTCCATCAAGCACGGTCATTCATTTGCGTGACCTCTTCAATAGCTGCTTTAGTGTTTCAACAACAGGTTCTCTAGGCGTGGCTCATCTTAGAAAAATGACATTTTGTATGTCAAAACATTTCAAAATGTACACACCATTACAAAATTGTCCAGGAACAGTATATAACACACTTCTTTAGATGCAGGCATTCACATATCAGCTGTTTCTGTGTACCAAAAAAAAATACCTGCAGAAGCAAACCAAGCAAAACCTGAACTCACTGGTATCAGTAGTGATACATCTTTGTGGGTAGCGACCACCGGCAATAAGTTAATGTTACTCAACATTGGATCAGGAAGCTAGTATGCTTCTCCTAATGATATTAGTCTCATACCTCCTGTTAATGTTATTTGTACTTAGCCTGTGGGGCCTGCACTTTTTCTTTGTTTCTATCTCAGAATCACTCATTTCGGCATCTGGAGTATATCCGTCATTCTCAATGTCTGTCTTTAGTCTGTTTTTTGCACTCTCTTTACACTTAACTGTACTCATGCTGAACTGGTAGTCCTTATTGTCTTGGCATACTTCCAGCTGCATTTCAGCTGTATGTTGGCGTTCTCCTTTTTTAGGTATTTTGAATCCCCCCCAGTTTTTTACTGGACCTGTAGGGACACGAGGCACTTTGACTACAATTTGCTTACAACTGCTTCTATTTATTGACCCATTGCACTTGGTCACTGTGTCCCCAGATGGCTTACGGATGCCAGATGCAAATGATTTGCTGTTACTGCAACTTGACAGATGCAAAGTTCTTCCCCTGTTATCTGACTGCAATTCTGTGGATCTTAAAGGCCTGTGCCTCTCTTTAGAAGAACCTTTTTCTCTCAGTCCAAATCTGGGCTCCTCACTTTGGGACTGGTTATCTCTCCTCTTCCTATGCTCAGGCACAAGTAGTCCATTCCTCTGTTGTGCAGAAGCAAGCACTGCCTCTGAGTTTTCTTTAGCTATGTGGCTGCCCTGAGTTACGGTACCTTTATCCTTTTTGTTCCTGTAATCTGATTTATTGCAGTCACTGTACATACTGATTTTTTTGGTCAGTACTTTGTCTTTCTTCTGTGCGACCTTTGCCGAGTGCCTTTCTGAAGAATGAAGATGCTCCTTGCCCATAATAAATGACTGCCACTTGAAATCCTCCATATGAGAGGCCTGAGCAGATTGAGGTATCCAAGTAAACTGCACACTTTCTGGAAAAACTGACAAGGGTAGACCTGTAGATCAAAACAAAAGTACAACTTTAACAAATATGCTGTACTGCAGCATGCCTGCAATTTCAGAAATACTGTATCATTTTTATTGTCCAACTTCAAAACTCAGTACAGAAGCACTAGTAAGACCACACACTACTGTCATCTCATTTCTACTACAAGCTTATTTTATACTTTCTGTTGATTATTTTAGCCAAATGTAAGCCATAAAATACATATCACAGTTATAAGTCCCTTCATACTTATCCTTGTGAATATAGCAGGCTTTTAAAAATTCCTTGTTTGGTAGCTCTTACTTTAACAATCAATTACATTGATTTAGATAACCTTTCAGATTTAAAAATGTGCAACAGTTTAATATGACTGCTTGCACCAGTGACCTCTGAAATATGCCTCAATCTGAAGATAAAAGATTTTTTGGGGGGGGCTCCTCCTCCTAGGTCTGAAAAAACTATTTCTTCATGGAGTTTGGTGATGCTTACAGAATTTGTAGAAATCCTGAAATAATGCTACAAGTGGAAAGAAAAAAAAAGGCAAATAGGAGGATCCTAGATCCTGGCTAGAAAAGATCTACTACAGTTCACTTAGCTAGTTATTAGCTGATCCACCAAATTCTTGGGAATGAAAGGTGGTTGAGAGTATAGTGCTGACAATGCTAGATTATACAACAACCCCCCCCCATTAATATTCCAAAATGTGCACGCTGATTGGTCAGCGTGCACATTGTAAATCAGACTTATATTAATGGAAAAAGGTCTGGTCGCACGGACTTTTTCCATTAGTATAAGTCTTTTTTTTACACACTGTCTCACCTATGTTAAAGGAGTTTAACATAGTGGGACAGCTTTAAAAAAAGCAACAGAGAATCTCCGTTGCTTTTTTTAAAGCTGTCTCACTATGTTAAACCCATTTAACATTGCGAGACAGCTTTAAAAAAAGCAATGGAGAAAGCAAGATCTCCGTTGCTTTTTACAAACTGTCTCGCTATGTTAAATGGGTTTAACATAGCGAGACAGCTTTAAAAAAAAAACAACGGAGATTCTCCGTTGCTTTTTCTAAAGCTGTCTCGCTATGTTAAACTCCTTTAGCATAGGGAGACACTTTGTAAAAAGCAACGGAGATCTTGCTTTCTCCATTGCTTCCACCCACAGCTCTGATGTTCTGTGTAAGCATACGCATGTGCAGTACATCAGAATTGCCGCAGAATACCAGACAGCTGCGGAAGGGAAGCAAGGAGGCATTATACAATGCCATTAGTTAAGGAAAATTATTTTTCTTTTTTCCTTAAATAATGTCATTGTATAATAGCAATAACCCACTTCTGGGTGTGGGTAATGCTGGATTTACCCAAGGTTGTCTTTGTTTGGCCACTCGGGCTTCGCCCTCATGACCAAACCACACCAACCGTGGTTAAATCCAGCATTACCCACACCCAGGCGTGGGTTATTGCTATAATAACTAGCATGTGTAATGTGAAGTTGGTAGCAAAATAAAACTACTAACATGATACCTTTTCTCCCTAAATAGAAAATAAGTGACATTTTTAATGAAGCATTAACACTCAATAGTTACTCTCATCAAATAATATTGCAGTTTAAGGTATTAAAAGGGTAAAACTCCAATGACTCTGAATTAGCACTGCAAAATTCAAAGAACAATGCAGCAAGCACATTGCATATGGTTTACTATAAAGTTAATGTACATTGACTTGAATTAACTTAAGTGATCAATTATCCTTAAACATAAGTTATGTATTTACTGTAACAGCTCTGTGTTGCCTTTTTCTATCTGGTTCAACATGTGACTTATCAGATCTGTCCCGGATCCAAAGCTGGACTTTTTCAGAGACACTTCAATCCAGGAGCTCTGCCTCCTCTACCCGTAATACATTGCTCTCCCTACCCACTTCAGATCGAGTTTACCCCCGAATGCTTCCCTATCCTAAAAGGATAACATTCACAACTCGGGGAAATGACAGATGGGAACATAGGAGGGGAAGAGGAGGGAGGGATGGTTGAACCAGATGGAAAAAGACACAGATCTAACATTATGGTAAGTACACAAGTTTCACATCTGATGATGTCTTTTCCATCTTGATTTAACCCTTGGGACAGAGTCTACAGCCATGTATCTTTTCAGACGGACCTTATGAGAGAACACTCTGAAAATAGTGGAACTAAAAAAGGCACTGAACAATGGGACACTGAGTACTAGACCAAGTAGCAACAGCACAATCATCATCAACAGAAGCCTTACAGAAAAAGGCAGTAAAAGCTGCAACTGCTCTAACAGAATGACCTCTAGGTTTAGCAAGTAAGTATCTTCCTCTCAAAGTATACACAAAAGAAATGCAACTGGATATCCACTTGGATAAGGTTGTCTTGGACACAGGCTCTCTCAGGGAAACAAAGAGGTGCTCAGTTTTCCTAAACATTTTTGTCCTGTCCAAATAAAATCCAAATTGTCTATGTACATTCAGCCAATGAAGTAAATATTTACCTTTGTTACTGAAATTTGGAAAGAAAACTTGCAAGAGAATAAGCTGGTTCAAAGTAAACTCTGAAGCAACCTTGGCCAATAAGGAGGGATTCATCTTGGCAGTAACCCTGTCCCTATGAAAAATCAAATAAGGAGGAACTGAAGACAGTACATGAAGCTCAGAAACTCTTCTGGCAGACATGACTGCCTCCAGAAAAATGGCCTTCCAAGACAACAACTTCAAGGAAACAGTAGATGAAAGCTTAAAAGTAGAGCCAGCAAGCACTTGAAGCAAAAAAGGGAGATCCCAGGGAGATGAGGGAGATGCTGGATTACAAACTGGAGGCTGAAATAAAAAAGTACCCCTCGAGAAAGCCTTGGAAACATTTAGGACTGCAACATGACTACTATCCCTGCTAACATAAAAATGGCAGCAAGTTGAACTTTACCAACTGAATAGCTCAACCAGACAGATTAGCTAGAAAATCCAAAATGGCATCTAACGGGACTAAAAAGGGGTCCAGACCTTTGTAAGAAGCCCAGATAGCAAAACATTTCCATTTACTTGCATTAATCTTCTGAGTAGAAGGTATCTGAAAACAAAAGAACACTGCTACTTCTGTCAGACAGCTTGGGATCCCTGGTCAACACTGGAATTCGAGAATCATGTGGTTAACCTGGGACTGGATGAAGGAATCCCCACAGGATGGGATATCAGATAGAATGAGATCCAGTACCCAAGGTGGGTGATACCAGAGAAAGGGGAACTGCACTTGTCAGGCCCAGAACAGAGTGAAGAGAATCACTGTCACTCTGCAACAAGATGCCTTATGTAAAAAATGTGATTAAGAGGGGCATAGGTGGCTAAGTGTACAGGAGAACCCAGGGGCCAAACATACACAACAGCATCCCTAGTCAACTGTCCCTTGGGGGAACCAGAGCATAGAAACTACAGCACTTTGTACTGGATGGGGTGGCAAACTGGTTGCAGCAGGGCCCAGCATCAGAAGATCTGATCTGCTATTTCTAGGTTCAAGGACCACTCATGAGGAAGGAGAGCATTCCAGCTCAAAATGTCCTCTAGGATGCCGGATTTCCCCAAGATGTGCAATGCAATCAAGCTGCTGAGAGGACATCACCCACTATCACACTCTCATGGCCTCCCAACAAAGAGGGTAAGATCATGTTTCTCCTTGCTTGTTCAGGTACCAAACCACAGACATCCATTTGGACAGAAGTCACACCCTTGGGAAGCAGGTCCTGAAAGGCATTGACTGCTAGTAGGACAGTTAGCTCCAAGACACTGATGTAAAGCCTGGCCTCACAAGCTGATCACATCCATGGACCATTCTTCCTTGAAATGCCCCCCATGGAAAGATCTGTAATCACTGTGGCCTGGAGCTGGGGAAGAATGAAGGCCTGCCCAGGGGTGACCAGAGGTGACTCCAACAACCATCAGAAGTGATGCCAACAACAGTTTGTTGCTACAACTGGAAAATCCATGTGATGAGTGAGGAAAGACCATTGAGCTGCTAACATCCAATGCAAGTTCCTCATATGCTACCTTGCTATAGGAACTAGACAAATAAGAAGTTATGTACCTACCATAACGTTCCATGTTAGTTGTCTTCTTCTCGCCTTCTTTCTTGCTGGATGGGTTCGGAGCCGGCCAAAACTAAAGCTCAAGAGCTAATTCCACCGGCTCGAGGCTCCCCTATATCCCACAATGCTAGGCGGTAACTACTCAGATCTCGTTTGATAGCTATACCAAGCAATCCTAGTCTCCATAGAATGGAGTAGGGAAACCCACCTCAAAACAATCTGCGTAAAAGTATCGCAGACCGCGGTAAGGATAAAAGAGGTGGAAGAACGTGTGGGAATGACAACTTCCAGAGGAAGAACACAAACTGAATTCCTGTCGGTCTGTCCAGGCTTGGGGGAAGGAGGGTGGGACGCAAGAAAGAAGGCGAGAAGAAGACAACTAACATGGAACGTTATGGTAGGTACATAACTTCTTAATGTTAAGTTGTCAATCTCGCCTTCATTCTTGCTGGATGGGACCGTGTCCCTAGCACCTTATCCCGGGTGGCCTATCGGAACAGACTCTTGAGAACAGTGGAACCAAAATTGGCACGGCTTCTGGAAACCATGTCCAATTTGTAATGTGAAATGAATGTATGAGGAGAAGCCCAGGTGGCTGCTGCACAAATGGAATCTATTGGCAGCCTATCCTGAAAAGCTACGGATGTAGCTAATGCCCTAGTTGAATGAGCTCTAGGTCTTGAGGGTAGTTTTGGTGTCTGATCTCATAGATGAAGGTAATTGTAGAGGTGAGCCATCTAGAGAGGGATACTTTAGTAACTGGAAGGCCCAATTTCCTTCGCATATGACAGAAACAATTGATTAGATTTCCTGAATTGTTTAGTCCTGTCTAAGTAATATCTAAGTTGGCGATGAACATCCAAAAAATGTAGCTTTTGTTCTGACCTGTTCGAATAGTTAGGGAAAAAGACGGGGAGAGCAATAATTTGGTTTAGGTTTATTTGAGAGGAAACTTTAGGCAAAAAGGATGGATTAGTATGGAGGGATACCCTGTCTTTGTGAAACACTAAGTAAGGAGGACGACTGCACAGAGCATGGAGTTCAGATACCCTTCTCGCTGAAGTTACAGCTACCAGAAAAAGTGTCTTCCAAGAAAGCAACTTCAGAGAACATGAAGCCGGTTCGAAGGGGAAGAATTAAAGATGCCAGAACCAAGTTCAAATCCCATTGAGGCGGGGATCTTTGATTGGAGGTTTGAGAAGAAATACGCCTTAAAAAGGCTTTACAGAGTTTGTGAGCCATGATGCTAGACTCTGAAACACCAACATGAAAATTTGATATGGCAGCCAATTGAACTCTAATGGTAGATGCAGAAGATCCTAAATGAAAGAGTTCTGCTAGAAAGTCTAGAATAGTCTGGATAGGTGCAGTAAAGGGATCTATGTTTCTTGATGTTGCCCAAAAAGAGAAGCGTTTCCATTTGCTACTATAAATCTTCCGGGTAGAGGATTTATGAGAGGCTATCAAGATATCTCAGACCGAGCGAGATATTGAGGGAAGCCTGGCTAAGGTTGGAATCGGAGAAACCACGCCGTGAGGTTTAGAGAAGGCAGAGATTGGTGCAGCTGACCCGATTGGTGGGTTATCAGATCTGGTACTGGGTCCAGATGCCAAGGCTGCTCCAAAAGGTAACGATGAAGAAAGGGAAACCATATTTGTCGAGGCCAGTAAGGGGCAATGAGGATCATTGTCACTCTCAAGGCGATGGCTTTCTGAATTAGTTGAGATATCAGTGAAAAGGGGGGAAAGGCATATAGAAGTCCCCGGGGCCAATCGTGGACTAGAGCGTCTCTGGTGGGATGGCCTGGTAACGGGAAGAGAGTGAAGAAGTCGTGACACTTGCTGTTTTGGGGAGTAGCAAAAAGATCGCAGCAAGGCTGGCCCCATCTTAGGAATACTTCTTCTAGAACTGATTTCTTTAGAGACCACTCGTGGGGCATGAGAATTGCTCTGCTCAATTTGTCTGCAATAACGTTGGATTTCCCGGGAATGTGCGTTGCTATCAGAAAACGCTGAGAAGAGATTGCCCATTGCCAAAGTCTGAGTGCCTCTCGACATAAAGGGTATGATCTGGTTCCGCCTTGTTTGTTGATGTACCACACTACGGACATGTTGTCCGTTTGAATTGCAATAGTCCCAGTGGGAAGAGAGTCGTGAAGGGCTTGCAACGCTAAAAGCACTGCTCTCATCTCTAAGACGTTTATGTGCAAGTGGCACTCGAAAGGTTGCCACATGCCCTGGACTGTCCTGCCTGATAATGCCCCCCCCCCACCCGATCAGGGAGGCGTCTGTTGTCAACGTGGCGACTGGGGGGGGGGGGGGGGGAGTGAAGAGTCTTCCTCGGAGGAGTTGAGGTGATGTGATCCACCAAGACAGTTGATTCTTGCATGATTGAGTTATCAATATGGTATGGGACATCGGGAGCTGTTGAAAGGACCATTGAGTACACAACATCCATTGGAGGATCCTCATGTGAAAGCGAGCTAAGGGGAGAAGGGGAATAGCTGCTGCCATGAGTCCTAACACCTTCAAAACTAGTCTGGCTTTGACTTTGTTGCATTGTAAGAGAAGGGAAACTTGGTTCCGAATGTCGGACACTCTCTGCTCTGTGAGTCTGGCTGAAAGATTGAGTGCGTCTAAGATGGCGCCTATAAAGGTAATAGATTGACAAGGCGACAAGGCAGATTTTTCGAAATTTATCGAAATGCCTAGAGCTTGGCAAGATTGGATGGTGAAGTCCCTGGATAGAAGAAGCTGATGTCTGGTGGTGGAGGTAAGGAGCCAGTCGTCTAAATATGGAAACACCTGGAATCCTTGACGTCTCAAGTGAGCCGTGACCACTGCCATGCATTTGGTAAACACACGGGGGGCTGTAGTGAGACCAAAGGGCAGGGCCCTGAACTGGTAGTGACTGGCTCCCAGCCTAAAGCGGAGATATCTCCTGGAGCGTCTGTTCATCTTGATGTGGTAGTACGCGTCCTGAAGATCTATCGAGCACATCCAATTGTCCTGACCCAAGAAGGGTAGAATGGACAGTAGCGTGACCATCCGGAATTTTGTTTTCCTGACATACTTGTTTAAGTAGCTGAGATCCAGTATGGGTCTCCAGTCCCCTGTTTTTTGGTACCAAAAGAATTTGGAGTAGATTCCGGATCCTTGCTGGTCTGCTGGGACTGATTGGATAGCTCTTTTTGATAGCAGCTTTGAAATTTCTAATGCTGCTTGTTCCCTTAGACCGGGTGGAACGTCTGGAAGGGATCTTTTGGGTTGGGATGGGATGTGAACAAAGGGAATTTTGTAACCCTCGGATATTATCGACTGTACCCATTTGTCTTGAGTAAGGGAAAGCCAGGCTTTTGGGTACAGGGATAATCTTCCCCGACTGCCTCCGAAGGTGGACAGCCGGGCAGCCCCTCAGGGATGCTGAAAGGGTTTGTCAGAGAACATTTCTCTGCTACCCTGGTTTTGGACCTCCTCTGCCTCTAGGGCGTCTATTATTATTATTCCCCTCTGCCTCTAGAGGGAATCGCCTTGTGCGTCAGATGAGACTCCTGGGATTGTTTGAACCACATCTTTCCTCCCTCTGACCTTTGGTATAGGGTCTAGAAGGGGTAGAAAAACGGACTCCTACGGCAGAGAGAGTCTTACCTTCTACCTCGCACCTGGTCAATGTATCCTTCACCTGTGGACCAAACAAGGATGATCCATCAAAGGGAGAATTGGTGAAGGACGCCTTGAAAGGGTCCGCAGTTACATAGCCGCATCCAGGCGTGACGTCGTAAGGCAACACCTGTGCCTGCGGCTCTACTCGCCCCATCTGCAGCATATGATACCAGCCGCATGGAGGAGTTAACGATGGAATTCAGAGTTGCCAACTGGGAGTTCATTGTGTCTTTGAACCCCTCAGCTGTAGGATCCTTTATCAGTTCACCCATATCCTTGAGTAAATCTCTCTGGAGACGAGTGAAGTGGCATAAGTAATTCAGTGAACGCATCGAAAAGGTCGCTGATGAAAACATCCGCTTGCCGTACCTGTCCATGGTCCTAGATTCCTTATTAGGAAGATGGACAGGAACCGAAGGATCAGCTAACTCCTTCTTAGTGGCCGCAGCCACCACCATGGCATCAACAGGGACACCTTTGGATAAAAAATCTTTATCTCTAGGGGCAGTAATAAATTTAGATGGTCTCCTCGGGGTGGGTTCCACTGAATCAGGAGCCGTCCAAGCCTTCCTTGCCACTACTTCCATAAGGGGGTCAAAGGGAGGGGACACCCAGGAGGTAGAAGGGCGAGAGCCAAACGCCTCAAGATACACTGACTCATCCTCCGAAGGGTTAAGGGCTGGCCAGTTCCCCCTCTGTTTCAGCATCTCAAGGATGTCAGCAAAGGAGACATCCTCAGAGGGGGACCGAGGGGAACCTTCGGATTCCTCTAAGTCAGTGTCAGAGGTGATAGACTCAGGGGAGTCAATGTGCTTCTTCTTGCACTGCCTCTTCCTTGGGGGATCTCCTGCCGGGTCAGGAGAGGCCTCGGAAGAGGAGGAAATTCCCAATGGGGAAACTTGAGGAGTTGGCTCTCTGCGGTCTAAGACAAGGGGGTGAGTAGAAATCACCGCAGGAGCCGACTGTGGGGCAGAACCTGGTTCTAGCACGCTCCGCATGACCTCGAAGGCACCCCTGTCAGGCAAGGCCAGAGGCCCCCGCTCCGAAGAGACAAGGACCTCCCCCGGCACAGACAGGGACGGCTCCGAAGCCGATGTCGGAGCCGAACTCACCAATGCCGAAGCCTCGAGAGGGAGAGTGGGGTCGGACAAGGGTCCGATGCCACTCTCCCCCTCGGAGCCGACGAGGGAAGCTCGGCGCCGAGATCCCTCCAAGGAGGAGATTGGAGCAGACGACGGAGCCGAAAGGGAAGGTATCGGATCCGACGCACCGACAGCCATGGCTCCGACAAGCCCTGGCTCCGAACTCAAAGGAGTCGGAGGAGGAATGTACTGGGGAACGGAAATAGCCACTGACTGGTGAGTCGGGCTATGCAGCATTTGGGCCAGTGCCTCGGACTTGAGAAGTCTACTCACGACCCTTTGCAAATCATGGTCAGATAACCTGGAAGACCGTGAGGAATGAGTTTTATGGCTCCGTTCAGAAAGGAGAGGGGATCCTGGCGCCGAATGCACGGAGCCGATAGAGGGGGATCTGGACCTCTTCCTAGACTGTGGCTCCGATAAAAGTATCGGAGCCGACGGAGTTTTATCAGCCTCGGCTCCAGCCGGAGCCGAGGTAACAGTATGAGGCTTGGAAACATCGGCTCCAGCCGGAGCCGATGTCGAAGCCGACTTAGTCTTTCCATCAGTCGACTCTGGAACCGGAGCCGACTGTTTGGAAGTTTTGGAAGGCTTCCCGACACAGACTGAGTCGGGGCCTTCAGGCTTTAATAAGCCCTGCAAGATTAGCTTGTTCTTGCGTTCCTGCAGGACTCTAGGGCTAAAACCATGACAAACAGCACAAGAGTCCTGCAAGTGCACAGGTCCCAGGCAATACACACAAGAAGTGTGACAGTCTGTCAGAGACATTTTCTGACAGCACGAGTCACACTTCTTGAAGCCTGAGACCTTGTCTTTTGACATTGTAAAAAGGAGTGCCTGACACAACACAAACACTACAGACACACCCTTTACAGAAAAAATTATTAAATTATTAAATTAAATTATTAAAGGCTAAAACAAGCCACAAACACACACACACACAAGCCCTTAACAGAAAAAAGGGACAACTGATTTAGTCACTAATGGACTGGGGGAAGGGTAGGGGCCGAAGGCCTACAAGGTAAGGGAAGAAAGGGAAAAAAGACTCGACAAACAGGGGTCGATTGAACTAAATACTTAAATTAAACTAAAAGGTTATGTATGACAACAAAAAAGGGGGTTTTAGAAGTACCTAATAAGGTAAAAGTCTAACTCACCTGCCTGAGCCGGTAGAAAAGCACCTCGTCAGCTATAGCGGCAAACGAGATCTGAGTAGTTACCGCCTAGCATTGTGGGATATAGGGGAGCCTCGAGCCGGTGGAATTAGCTCTCGAGCTTTAGTTTTGGCCGAGTCGGAGCCGAGGATCGGCTCCGAACCCATCCAGCAAGAATGAAGGCGAGATTGACAACTTAACATTAGATGTTGCCATGTGTCTGAGAAACCATAGAATTACAAAGTATGGGGCTTGTGAGATAAGATGGAAATGCTTCTGGCACAAACGGAAGTCAACCTGGTGATGGGAAATTTTTACTGTCTGAGAGACCACATCGAAATGACAGTTTATGAACTCCAAAAATTCCACTGGCTCCAGGTTGAACTTGTAATTCACTGCGAAGGTTAAAGACGGACACAAATGGATCAAGGAGTCCCAAACATTAAAGAGAGACACTCTCGTGGAGGCAGTGAGGAGCTAATCGTTCCAGGTACCAGAAGGCCTGGAAACCCTGCAGCTTAAGTCAGGCTGCCACGACTGCCATACACTTGGTGAACACCTGCGGGGAACTCTATGGTGAGACCAAAGGGCAATGCTTGCAAATGATAATGATTATTTCCCAGCCAAAAGTGCAGAAACCTCATGGACTGCCTTGCTATTTTTATGTAATGATAGGTACCCTTGAGATCTGTTGAGCACATCCAGTTGCCCTTCCTAAACAGAAGTATAATGGATTGACCCTCTGGAACTTGGTCTGTTTGATATAATGGTTCAGTTTGCTTAGATCCAAAATTGGTCAAAGGTCCTTGTTCACCTTTGGCACCAAGAACCTGGAATAAACCCTGACACCTCTCTGGTCTGGTGGGATCTCTTGGATGACTCGACTGTCCAGCAGCTTTTTAATCTTGGCTGCTGTCTCTCTTCTCTGATGGGATGGAATATCTGGAAGGGAATTTTGTGACTCTCTTGAGGAAAACAAAAATGGAACTGTGTAAATCTGGACATGGCTGTCAACACCTAAATGTCCAAGGTGATGGCCTCCCAAGCTTTTGGGTGGAGGGTCAAGCAACCTCCAGAAAATGGCAGTCAGGTAAACCCATCAGGTACAGTGAAAAGACCTACCGATGAATGCCCATGGAAGCCATGATTCTGCCATGTAGGCGGCATCTGTCATGGTTAACCCCCCCAACTTGAAGGGAACCATTCACCAGGAAGGAGCATCCTGGAAAGGTTGCTGCAACTTACGTAAAAAGAGACCCTCCCCTCCATCTAATTCCTAGAGAAGAATCGCTTAGAGGTTTCAAAATTTACACACACAGCAGACAGCGTCTTTCTTTCCTGTTCACTCCTAGTCAGTGTGTCCTTGACCTCCGGGCCAAACAGGGAAAAACTGTCAAATGGGGCATTGACACAGGACTCTTAAAAGCAATCCGCAAAATTGCATAAGCACATCCAGGACAGCCAGTGCACAGCAAAGTCAGTGCCTACCACGTGAGATGTGCCATTCAGCTGTGCTGAACTGCTGCATGGGCATGTTATTTATCAACTGCATTGCTGACAGCAGAGTCTCAAAAGTCTTTTGTGCCTCCACAGACTGCTGGGTCTTTACACATTTGACACTTCTGACACAAAGTCCTGATGAAGCCTTTTCAAAACAAAGGTAACTGAAGCATATGCATGCTTTCTCCTATTGTCCAAAGCCTGGGACTCCATATGGGGAAGGTGGGGTGGACCAAGCAGTTCTCTTCCGAAATATCCTTCTTGGTGGCCACCATCACCATGATCGTATCAACTATAGGACCCTTACTCCAGTGTGGACAGTTTTTAGGTGGGGCTAGAATCCTGTCTTGCTTCCTGGGGATTTGTTCCACTATGTTGGGTTCTCTCCAAGTCCTCTGAGACAAAAGGATAAGCACATATGAAGGGGACCACCCATGATGTGGATGGGCCCAAACCAAATGCCTCCAGAAACACCACTACTACAGGAAGGGGCTTCTGAGGTCCACCCTCCATCTCTCTCAACAGTTCTAAAGAATTGCCAAAGGAAGCATCACACGGGTACTATGGGAGCCTTCCCCTTTATTGAGGTCAGTGTCCTTGGTGAGGGATTCCTCAGGGGGAATTCACATGTTTCCTCTTGCATCAACTCTTACTTTGTGCCTCCCAGACTGGGGAGCCCCAGGGGTGGAACTGGAAGAGGCACACCCCCCACCTAAAAGCAGGGATTATTGGAGTCCAGAGGGGGTAGGCTATTGTGGAATGAGATGACACGCATCCAGAGGCCCAGATAAGGATAAAGGGGAAGAATTCGCAGCTGCTGCTGACCAATCCATCTCTAACCTGGAGAAAATTCTTTCCACTGCGTAGAAAGCCAAGGCTGAGCTGGCACTCCTTTGACCCAAGTGAAATACCAGTCCCCATCACCGACTGGGAGACTGCTCCTACTGAATAAGTGCTTTCAGACATCCTTAATGAAGGCTACCAACAGTCTTCCAAACAGGAAAACACATGCAGAGCCTTCTACTTGGCTTCAGTCATCCCACTCAACACAATATGTACAATTAAGAATGAAGAAAGTTGAAATGGCAAGTTTAGTTGTTAAAGATAAGTTCTACTGAATATGATGGCTACCAATCTCCTGTGTGGACTCCAAACAGTTAGGTGCTAAAAGGCACCCACCATACTTAGCAGCAGCACATGGGTAGCTTGTGCCAGAAGGGGCATAATCCCTGCACTGCCACTGTACTGAAATTAATGTGCCACCTGCTATGGTGGATGAAGCAGCTCAGGTGAAGGTCTGGGTTGAAAGCCTCCTGGCCGTTTAGAACTAGGAAGAAACAGGACCAGAACTCAAACCCTGTCCTAAATAGGGGCAGCCTCTTTACCTCCTTTCTGCAGCTGTATTTTAGCCCGTCCTAAGAGCTCTCCTACGATGGTCTAGTCTCTTAGTGGAGTACTTTCTTGGAAAGAACCTAGCAATGATTTGAATGATAAGATCATGTCTGAAGCCTGCTGGTCCCTCACTGGAGATTTTCCAGGGCGGGAAAATCTCTTGAGAATGGCACTACTCTTTTCCAGTACAAGATGACAACACATGCTACAGGGCAACTTAGCTGTCAACAGAGGGAGTAAGACCATGTGACATTCAAACGCCTTCCTTGGTCTGCAAAAAAGATTCTCCTCTTTTCGGGTCAGCTAGGTTTACACAGTGAAAAGGAAAAGTGTGACCAGGGAATCACAACTGTCCTCAATAGCTGTAAAGGACTGCTTCCTTTTCAAGAAGCCATGTCCTATGCATTGAGAGGCCTGCTCAAAGAAAGCCTGCCAATTAAACCAGTCATTAACAATGTTGTCCCTGAACTCCCCGTTAAGGTAGAATAGCCTGAGTGACATCATCTTGTGCAGATGCATGCTTGAACCTGTGACTTTGATCACTATGCTAGTACAGGGTTGCATGGTAGCCCATTATGAAGGCCACAGAAAGAATCTTCAACACTTCCTCTTGGAGTCAGACTTATGAAGATTAACAAGGTTTTGCAGTGACTGCCCCGTAGGGCAAACTAGAACTTGGGCAGGGGAGACAAAAAAAAAACTGAGGGATCAAAGCCCCAACACAGCACAATAATACACTCTCCTGGTACTACCCCACGTCTTTAGACTTTTGTGATAAGATGGTAAAATATAGTGGTTTCTGGGGAATATGCTAGACTGAGGACATCACAAAGGAGTCAACTTGGGGATGCTTGGTGAAATATTTGCTCCATTCAGACAGGAACTTGTACAAGCATGCTCCATTTTGGGAGATGCAGTAAGAGCAGAATCTGGGAGCTTCCAGGTTGCAACAATCTCATTTTTAATGATGGCTTAATGGAAGGTATGACCCAGAGCTTCACCTTCTTTTCCAGATAAGCATTTAGTTGCTGATATGGAACAGGGAAATGGGTGCTTGAGGCCAGTCTACTGAAAACAGCAGAAGTATCAAGATCTCTGTTACAGAATGGTCATCCAGAGGTCACCTATAGAGTGGGAAGTTGAAGGAAATGTACATCTGCATAATTTCCACTTACCGTAACAGTGGATGTTTATAGAACACACTGCCTTACTGGCATATGGGTAGTAATGTCCTACTACCCCACTCTCTGACAGTCTTCTTGGAACTCTAGACTCCTCCCCTCTGCATGTCTGTGCACGTGAAGGAGCAATCAGCTGCCAAAGCAGGAAAGTCATTCACAGCTACAGACAGCAGAAGAGATAAAAAGTTATGTACTCACCATAACATTTCATCTGTGTTGTCCATTTTCACTGTTCCTCAACTTTTGGGTTCAGATCCGATCCTCAGAGCAGACTATGCTGCTTCTACTAGCTCCTGGATGACTGAAAGGTCTTGAGCTCCTCCTTTTCCCATAATGCCCTAGTCCCTAACATACCTCAGACCTTGTCTGTGGCTTTTATATCCATAGAGCATTGAGAAGGAATAACCATATTAAAATAACCAAGAAAAACTAAGAGTCAAAGTAAGCAAGTGTTCTTCAGCATCTTTGTTCCTTCCAAAAGAATAACTAGGAAGGTATGGTGGGAGGGTAGCTGAGGAAGAATGAAAATGTACAACACAGATGGAATGTTATGGTGAGTACATAATTTCTTTATCTGATGTTGTCAATTTTCATTTGTTACTCAACTCTTGGGACACAGTCCCCAGATACCTAAACCCCGGGAGGACTCTAAGGAAGGACATTCTTGAGTACTATTGAACCAAATGTTGCTCTGCCCCAAGAGATCAGATCTAATTTGTAATGAGCAATAGAAGTATGAGGATTAGCCCAAGTTGGGGCTGCACAAATATCATCTAGAGAAGCTCTAGACAAAAAAGCTGAAAAAGTTGCCATAGATCTTGTGGAATGTGCTCTTGGTGGTTTGGGTAAGGTCAGTTTATGATAAACAAATGTAATACAATCCGTCAACCATTTAGCTAATGTTACTTTAGAGACTGACTTGCCTAATTTTGAATCCAAAAAAGATACAGTTTTTCTAAACTCTTTAGTTCTATGCAAGTAAAAACATAATTGTCTGAACGTCCAATAGGCGTAACATTTATTCATTTGGAAAGAAGACTGACAAATTGATAGTTTGATTCATATTAGAGTCTGACACCACCATAGGAAGAAAGAAAGGGCTGGTTCTTAAGGATACTCTTGCCTTAATGAAAAATCAAGTAAGGGGGCTTGGAAGACCAGGCCTGCAATTCAGAAACCCTTCTGGCAGAAGTAATTGCTACTAAAAATATAGTTTTCCAAGTTAAATATTTTAGTTCTGTCCTAGCTGAAGGTTCAAATGGAGAATGGGTTACAGATTGCAAAACATTTAAATCCCAAGTGGGAGTAGGATCTTTAATAGGAGGTCTAAGGAGAAGTGTTCCTCTTAGAAAGGCTCGACAAAGTGTGGAAGATGCTAGAGATGAATTATCTACTCCAACATGAAAGTTGGAGATGGCAGCTAATTGCACTTTTAACAGTAGTAGAGCTAGCTCCTTCGTTGAAGACTGATGCTAGAAATTCCACAGCTTTACACATAGGAGCAAAGAAGGATCTAATCGATTCTGCTGTACCCAAAATACAAATCTTTTCCGTTTACTTTCATGAAGTTTTCTGGTGGAAACTTTGTGAAATGATAAAATAACATGATGGACTGGGGAGGAGAACCTGGGCTGTCTAGCAATTAACGGAAGTGGAGAAACCATGTGGTTAATTTTAGGCCCGGAATGTTTGGATGAATTGAGTCTGTCGGGTGGGACTGAAGGTCCGGAGTTGCATACAGGATCCAAGGGAGGACAAAGAAGATGAGATCAAAGAAAGGGAAACCAAATCTGTTGAGACCAATAAGGGGCAATGAGGATGACTATTCTTTTCAGTCAAGATGCTTTCTGAAGAAATCTGGGGATGAGGGGTATCGGGGGTGGGGGTAGGCATAAAGGAGACTGATGGGCCAATCATGAAGATTAGCATCTCTCGATGAGTCCCCAGGTGGGGGAATGAGGGCAAAGAACCTGCTGCACTTGTTGCTCAGAGGGGATGCAAAAAGGTCACAGCATGGCTGACCCCATCGAAGGAAGATCCTCTCCACCATCTTCATGTTGAGAGACCACTTGTGAGTCATTAGAATAGACCTGTTTAACTTGTCTACAATCACACTGGACTTCCCTGGAATGTGTGTTGCTATCAGAAATCGAGTGGAAGAGATCACCCATTGCCATACTCTTAAAAGCTTTATGACACAGAGGGTAAGATTTGGTTCCCCCTTGTCTGTTGATGAACCAGACCACTGACGTACTGTCTGTTTGGATTGCAAAAGTCCCAATGGGGAGAGCGTCTTGGAAAGCCTGTAACACTAAGAGGACAGCTCTCATTTCCTGGACATTGACATGTGTGTTGGCCTCTTCAGCCGACCATGTGCCTTAGACAGTCTTTCCCAGGAAGTGCCCCCCTACCTGATCTTGAAGGTACGTGTGGTCACTATGGCCCTGAGTTGGGGAAGAACAAAGGGACGACCTTCTTGCACTTGACTTAACTGTATCCACCATAGAAGACACTTTTTGCAAGCTAGATTAGTCTTTATCTGATAGACAGATGGTGGTAAAGAATGGACCATTGAGTACCTAATGTCCACTGAAACATTCTCATATGGTACCTTGACAATGGTATTAGGATGACTGCCACTGACATGGACCCTAAAGCCTGAAGGATTAATTGAGCTGAGAGAGAAGAGTTTTGAATGATTTTTCCAGAACTGGACCTGAACAGTCTAAACTCTTGCCAAATCAAGAAATACTCTCTGCGTGATTGTGTTGAAAGACGAATCAACGAATTCTAATGTCTGAGTTGGTACCAGATAACATTTGTTGTAACTGATCGAAATACCTACATGGGAGCAAATCTGGAGTAAGTAATCTCGGGCTTGTATCAGTTGATGCCTGGTCAGAGCGGTGATGAGCCAGTCATCTAAATACAGAAACACTCAAAATCCTTGCCGCCTCAAGTGAGCAGTCACTACTGCCATACACTTGGTGAACACTCTGGGGGCTGTAGTGAGACCAAAGGGCAGAGCTCTGAACTGGTAATGACTGGCTCCCAACTGGAAGTGTAGATATCTCCTGGAGCATCAGTTCATTTTGATATGATAGTATGTATCCTGAAGATCTACTGAGCATATCCAATTGTCCTGATGCAGAAAAGGCAGAATGTACTGAACTGTGACCATCTGGAACTTTATATACTGAAGTGAATGATTTAGATTGCTGAGATCCAAAACTGGTCTCCAGTCCCGTTTTCTTTGGTGCTAAAAAGAATCTTGAGCAAGTTATGGACTCTCTTCGGTCTGCGGGGACTTCTTGGATGACTCCTTCTAATAGTTTGTGTATTTCTAGTGTTGCTGCCTCCCTCTGACTGGGTGGAACATCAGGGCTTTTCTTTGAAACCAGACGAAGTGGATGAGAAAATGGTAGGACATAACACCTCTGGATATTATCCTCTGCACCCATGAATCTTTTGTAATTTTTAACCAGGCTCTCTGGTGCAGGGATAATCTATCTCCAACTGCCTTCAGAGATGGATAGTTAGGCCTTCTTTCAGGAGCACTAATAGGATCCGTTAGAGAAAGAATCTCTTGATCCTTGGTTCGGTGGACATCCTCTACTGTGAGGTCAGCGTCCTCCATTAGAGTTCCCCCCTCTGCCTCTGGGGAACTATCTCCATGTGGATCTTGGAAGGGACCCTGGGATTTCTTCAACCACATCTTTCAACCTCCTCAATGATTCCTAGAAAAGGTTCTTTGAGGGGTTGAAATATGTACTCCACAGCATACAGGGTTTTACATTCCTGCTCACACCTGGAGAGCATATCTTTATCTTTGTGACCAAACAGGGAACTTCTGTCAAATGCAGCACTGACAAAGGAAGCTTTGAAGGGTGCTAAGTCACGCAAGCACATCCAGGCATGCCTTCTGACGGAAATGCCGCCTGTGAAGTACCTTCTGCTGCCTGAGAGATAAGCCCCATGGATGAACTGGAAATGGACTGAAGGGTAGCCAACTGAGAGCCAACAGTGTTCTCTGCCTCAGAGAATATGGTTCCAGAGAGGGATTTGTTAAGTTCTTTAATCAAATCTCTCTGGAGTCTTGTGAAGTGTGCTAGATAGTTCAGTGATCGAAGAGCAAAAGTCGCTGAAGCATAAACACACTTCCAAATCTGTCCAATGCCCTACACTCCCTAGTAGTAGGGTGGACAGAGGAACTCTGTTCTGCTAGTTCCTTCATGGTGGCTGCCACTACTACCATGGCATCAACCCGTACTCCTTTGCTCCAATGGAGTTTGTCCTTAGGGTATGCCAGGATTTTGTCTGGTCTCTTGGGTAGTGGTTCAACAGTATCCGGCTCTTTCCACACCCGCTGAGAGTCCAAATCAATGAGCTCATCAGTGGGCGGAATCACCCAGGAGGTAGACAGGCCAGCACCAAAAGCCCCCAGGAATACAGACTCCTTTTGGGAAGAACTGTGTGGAGACCAACCACCTCTTTGTTTTAGGAGTTCCAGAATATCTTCAAATGAGACATCAAGTGGTGATCTTTGGTACCCTTCACCTTTATCAAAGTCTGTATCTTCAGTGATAGACTCTTGAGGAGAGTCTGAGTGCCTCCCTTTTGCACTTTCTCTTCTTGGGAACTTCTTCAGTGGGATGTCCCAGAGAAGTGTCGGAAGAAATCAATGTACCCTGACAGATATTCTGGTGGCTAATTTGGGCTGGCTGTTCCTGTGGTAAGGATGTTTAAGGCTCAAGATGCAGAGACAAATGGACTAGGGTGGTTGGAGCCGAAGAAGGTGAAGTTTAAGCTCTAGGGATAAAGACAGCTCTCTCCACTACCTTGAATGCTTAATGCCTAAAAGAGAAGGAAACAGATGGCTCCAAAATAACATGCTTATGGGCTGTAAGGTCCCTCCCCCTTGAAGGCAGAACACAAAGAGGGAGTCGGAGCCGAATTGTCTAATGCCATGGCTCCAAGGGGAAGAAACGGCTCCAACAGCTTCAGAGTCGATTCTAGCACCCCAGACCTGGCACTTACACAACTGCTCCAAGTCGAAGATACTAGTATCTTTGGATCCAATGTGAATGACTCTGGAACCTTCAGATCTGACAACTCCAATACCAGAGGTTGGACTGGAGAAGGAGCAAGTGGAGGGGAGTCTATGATGGTCATAGGGTTAAATCCCTAACAAATGTCACAGCTTGATCAAGGAGTGATAGGCCTAGGCAATAGACGCTTTCAGAATCTGCATCTGATAGTGGAATGTTGTGGTCACAGGCTGAACATTTTTTGAAACCCAAGGGCTTCTCTGACATTTTAACTAAAGGTTGATTAAGCGCTAGACAGATACAGAAGCTACAAAGGATCAATAGCCAAAAGGCCAAGAAGCGATAGTGTAAAGATCATAGGATCATAGAAGGTTACGATAAAGATTTTTTTTTAATCTAAACAACTGCAAGTATAGAAATTTACCAACTATGTAAAAACAGGAGTACCCGAAGATACAGAAAGAACTACCAACAGTGGTAACTTAAAGAGGAGTACACAAGTACTTCAAAGGACAAAGGGAGTACACACTAGAAAATTTAGGAAATGCTGGGAATATAGATATAAAATATATTTAAGTAAATAAAATATAAGGTATAAGGTGAAGAAAATTATTTAACTCACTGAAATCCCAGAAAAAATGTAATGACTCGAGAGCTGAAACAGTGACCATGTCTGTACTCTAAGATGACAAACGAGACCTGAGGTATGTTAGGGACTAGGACATTATGGGAAAGGGAGGAGCTCAAGAGCTTTCAGTGATCCACAAGCTAGTAGAAGCAGCGGAGTCGGAACCGAACCAAAGAGTTGAGGAACAAATGAAAACTGACATCAGATCAAGCTTTATGGACACCTACTGTCCCAAACCAATGACAACACACACAACAAATGATACCAAATAAAAAATGGCCAGCAACCACAAAAAACAAACCTACATACATCCAGATAAAGAGGGGATGGTGGGAGCATGCTGCCAGTAAGGCAGTGTGTTCTATGAACATCTACTGTTAGAAGTTAAGTGGAACTTATGCAACTGTACTACATTCACACACACTGCCTTACTGGCATATGAGTAGATTCCCAAAGCTTACCCAACCTGGGAAGAGGAAGGATATGGGTCGAGAAACACCTGGAAAATGGCCCTAGTGAAACCTGCTCTGGATCAAGAAAAGGCATCCAGTTCCAGTTTGCACTGCTTCGTAAAAATACAGACCAGACACCAAACTGTTGCCTCCAGACTACTTGTAGAGTCCTCTCTTCTCCAAAATGCTACTGACTAGGACAGGCCCTAGTGGAATTTACCTTGCCTGGATTTGACTTGTCAGCGTATAACAAAAAAAAATAATACCAGAGGACAGTCATTGTGCAATGGTTTGCTTAGAGACAGGCTGACCTTTTCATTTCGTCCTATAGGGTGAAGGAAGTCTTTTGGTCTTCCTAAGGGGCTTTATTCTGTCATGGTAGTAATGAGGTGCCAATGCACATGCAAGGTATGAAGAATCCCCTCTCCCCAATTCTTAGGGTCTGGAAACGACACAGGGAGACTGATGGATCAATTAAGAGTGAAGAACTCAAACCACTTTTGGCATGAATGAAGGATTAGCAGAGAAACCGTGCACAATCCTATCCTTGTGGAAAACAAGATAAGGGTCCCCCACCATGAGAGCTTGCAGCACAAAAACTATCCTTGCAGATGTCCGAGCAATGAGTGAAACAGTTTTCCACATTAAGAATTTGAGATCAGCATGAGCTGCTGATTCAAAAAGTGGTGAAGTAAATTTTTCCTTGAACATAGTTCAAATCCCACGACGGAGGAATTTGCTTGACAGAGGGATCTCACATGCAACACGCATTTCATAAACTGCGTTACCAAAAGAGAAGAAGATGAAAGAGGGGGATGTACAGACAGACTAGCAGAGATGGCCGCTAAATGCACCTTAACGGATGCACACAATAAGCTATCCTGAAATACCTCAGATATTTCAAAACCAGGGGGATATTAACCTCAATGGACCCCCCCCCCCCATTCCCATGAAGGCACCACTTACAAAAACTCATCCATTTATAAACACAAGATTTTCTAGAAGCAAGTTTTCCTGGCCTACCTCCTGCTGCACAGACTCAAGAAACTAGGCTCTAGGTTGAGGCTACTGCAGACTAAAGTCATATTTTTTGTTTTAATTTTATGTTATTTAGCTGCAGATTGGGGTAGATGGTGGGAGACAGCACAGTTTCAGAGTCCATCTAGACAGAGGGCAAAAAATAAATAAATAGCCAGGTTAGTACAAACTAGTCAAGAAACGGTACTCTCAGTATACAAAGGGATAACACCCCCTATATTGTCCCTTAAAGTAGCAATATAAAGACTATTTAAACAGAAACAAATATAATACTCTACTGAAATAAAAAGCCAAGAAATTCAGCAGCTATGCACTAAGCTCCAATACATTGATAAAAACCCCAATAAAAATCAATACATGGCTACTTTCATTTGCACAAGTGTAAACAAAGTGTAAATTAGGCTTATGTAAGGAATTCAGTTTAAAACTTAAGCAAAATTCCCTTCAGAAAACAAAAGAATTTCAAAATCACAATTTAAACGAAAAAAACAAATTTAAAATATAATTAAATTACTTCATTCACCTCTTTATACAGATATGAAGAAAAAATGTGAAAACAGCAAGGTTTCCACTCAAAAGCTTCAAATAATGCCTTAAAATGGAAACAACATCCTCAATTTACTTACAATTACGATAGCACACAGCAATGACAGAATTTAACAAAAATGGCCCCAGCACAGAAAATCTATCAAGCATCCATAAAACACCATAAAATGAAACCCTTGAGAAACCTGTATACACCTTACCAGACACAGCATAATCCTTCACTGTTAACAGGAAATAAAGTACTGCAAAGATACACTTTTTTTCTTCTCAAAGAAATGTGTACATCAAAACTGTATACATTACAAGCACTTGCATAAAAGACAGAGGGAGGAATAAAATAACCTAAAGGGTTTCTTATCTGAGCTCCAAAGAACAAATCTGCCATACAAAGGTAGTCTTCTCTGAAAACTCTCTTCCAGTGGCACAAGAAAAAAAAAACAGAGGGCGGTTGTCTGTGGCTGTGAAGGACTATCCTGCTCTGGCAGCTGATTGGTCCTTCACACCCACAGACATGCAGAGGAAAGAGTCTGAAGCTCTGAGAGACTACCAGAGACGGAGTAGCCCACCAAAACCTGCAAGGGTCTGTCTTCACTGAAAGAATGACATGGTCTGAAATAGTGTGTGTGGTGAGTCACGGAGGCCATATACATTGGTAGGAGCCTGTCTCTGTCATAGAAGATCCAAAGCCAAGTCTTAGGATGTCTGCTAAAAAAAGACCTCCAACTGCAAGGAAGTGTTAAGGATGGCCTGTTTAAAGCTCATCCTTGAAAATGGGTTTCAGCATATACCAAAGCCTGCCACTACAGCAAAATCATCAGTGCAATTAAAGCTATAACAGGTAAGACAGGGCTAAAGCTTTTCCGGTGCTTGATCCACTAGAAAGGACTGGAACCCAGACAGGTGAGACAGCCAGCTGACTGGACTAAGCTCTACTGTGGCAAAGGAAAAACATTCTTGCCTACTACATACTCTGCCTTAGAGTCCTTATCATGCAAAACAAATAGGAATGTTGGTCTTGGACACCTCTACTATATATATATATATATATATATATATATATATATATATATATATATACACATATATATATATATATATATATATATATATATATATATATATATATATATATATATATATATATATATATATATATATACACATACATACTATGTGTGTGTGTGTCTGTATGTGTGTTGGCCATACAGTACACCTCTGCTGTACTTTATGGCAAACACATGAAAATGGCTTTACGATGCTTAGTTTGGAGCTTCTACAGGGCATCTATTTTCCTGACAGCAGAAGTGTTGACATCCATATGCTTCAGGTTGTTAAAGCTCCTGAGCACAGGCTCTGTGAGTAGAATGACAATAGGCTCCTACCTTCTCTTTACTCATTTAGAGACTTTGAGGGAGAGAGGAGGCGAGAAGCCTCAGGACAGCTCAAGGAACAGTGCACGAACCTTGGAGTTTTGATAGCGCAGTCACTGGGATGTAATCTATAGGGAGGGAAGAACTCATCCTCATTCATCTCTAATACAAGGTCTCTGGATTTTCTGTGTCCCCTACCCATGACACAGATGTGCAGCTATCTCTAATCCTAGATCCTAGCTCAGAGATGAGCAGACACCCACATGCCTGATATAATTGTTCAAGGTTATGAAGGGCAACTGCCAGAACTAGTAAAGTCCACCAAAAGACTGGTGGGAACTGTCCACCAGTCCTGGCCCATGTTAGGGCACTTCTTGACACTTCACAAACTACTGCAGAACTTGCATCTTCAAGTTTGCAAATGGCACTGTGAGGATCATAAAATACATTAAGGCCAGAGAATACAGTAAAGTTCCAGCTCCAACTCTGACCGCATCCTCATTCAGGAGGCTGCGTTCATGATCTCCGGGGTCCTCTGAGAAGTCAGGGAGTACTTTCACCAATTTATAATCAATCCTATGGACTGCAACCACAGAAGCGATAAGTCTATCAAGAGACAGTCACCAAGAAACTTGAACACAGAGATCCTTCTGTACAGCTTCTGCCACTAGACACACCGTACCATTTATAAAGACTAAGGGTACTGAGAAAAGCCCAAATGGCAACACTTCAAACTGAACATAATGGCCACACAGTCCGGGCAGGAGGAATCTCTTGTGTGGACCCCAAATGATTTGCTAAAACCATATCCAATGGTACCATCTAGGTGCCCTACAGGAAGCAAAGGCATGGGCCCCTGCTTAACAACTGTCTGAAACCGCACGTAATTGATGCGCTTGATCAAGTCCTGATATTTTGCTTGGATGACATTTTTAGTATGCTGAATGGACTTTGTATTGTCATGGTTATTTGTATTTATTGAATGTACTGCTGTTTTAACTCTAGGGCGGCCACGGTGGTGCAGCGGTTAGCGTTGCCGCCTCACAGCAAGAGGTTCTCCGGTTCGATCCACGGCTGGGGTGCCTTCTGTGCCGAGTCTGTATGTCCTCCCTGTGGTCACGTGGGTTTCCTCCGGGTGCTCCTGTTTCCTCCCACATCCCAAAGACATGCTGTAGGTGGATTGGACACTCTAAATTGGCCCTAGGTGTGTGTGTGTGTGTGTGTGTGTGTGTGTGTGTGTGTGTGTGCCTTCTGTGGAAGGTTGGGTGCCGGGCTGGCAACTCGACACTGTAAAAGTCCACTGCCAATCATAAGCGGACAGGTGATCTGCTGTGGCAACCCCTAACCGGGAAAAGCTGAAAGAAGAAGACTGCTGTTTTAAATCTGTATTTGGTACTTTGTTGAACAACTTGATGAAATGGAAGCTGAAAGTGGAAAATGAAGTCCTGGAGATCCAGAATGGAAAACAAATAGTCCATTCCATTTGGGAATAAAAAGAAGCAAGAATAAAACACTCACTCCATTCCAAATATATGGCAATCCACTTTAGTCCGTTTGGTGCAGACTGAGCTATTAGCTGAACTCTTTCTGGAAAATCCTAGTGATTTCCAGGACATGGCTGACAGTAAGTACATTTAAAACCCGCAAGTACTTTGTGATGGTTCCACAAGCTGGAATGAACCTTCAGAAGTATGCACGGCTTAGAATGGCTATTCACAGAAGGGAAGATATGGTTCCCCTTTAAGAGGCTATAGACTATGTCCTTTGTGGACTGGCAGAACAGCAACTCCCTGATGAAATAGCCATCCAAGGTTTTGTCTCTGAGCTCTTTCTTCATAGTTGGTAATTAGCCAGAGCATCAGTACAGTCAAATCTACTATACAAAACATGACAGCCTACTGTGGCAGCATAGACGGAGTCTCAAGAAGGACCTCCTTGATATCAGATAATTGGTGGTCATAGCCGATCCAGGGCCTTTTTAACTAGATGAGACTGAACTGCAAAGAAACTAGATGAACAGTTGAAGGCCTTAATCTTCAGTGTAGCAGAGGACAGCATTTTCTAGTCACACTTGCCTAACTCCTGAAGGAACCATGTCAGGCAGCAAGGTGGCCAAATGCTGTGGTGTCTGGGTCCTATCAGAAATTGAAGAGATTACACTGCAGTCAGTTCTAGGTTGCTTGGTTAACCAGTGAAACCACTCAGCCAAGCCTTGTAAAGGACACCACCTTCTTGGGGGCCAACAGGGCAGTTAGGGGGTTTCTTGGTAAGTTAACTGCTGAAACTACTTAAAGAAGTCTTCTCAAGGGTATCTGCCTACGTCTGAATGAAGGGGCATTCTTAGATGTCTCTAGGCTACTTTAATAGCATCCCTTACTCTAGGGCTGTTCTTCCATACCACACACTTGTACCTACAGCCATCTTACACTCTCTTTTATTCTTGGGAAGGAACACAAGAGTTCAGAAATCTTTCCTAAGAAACTATGTCAGGTGTTTTTTTGGGGGGGTGGGGGTTAGGGCCAGTCTATGCCAGTTTTACATGCTTGTGGTCCTATCAGTAGGTATGGTCATCTGGGGATAGCAACCTTGCCTGTCTCAAGGACAATAGCCTCTGATATTAAAGATAATGAAAGAATATCCAACTGGACACAAGCACTTAAGATGGATGTTGATAATAAGCATACATAACATTACATTTATAAAGTGAAAGAAAACATTTCAAGTACAACACAAGTGAAAGACTGGAGTAAGGAAATCTGGAGTACGGAAATCCTCCCTATAAGGATACAAGCAGTTAGTAGATAGCAAGAGACTGCTGAAAACTGGCCAAAGAATCAAGATTTTGGAAGCAGTTTAGTAGGCAAGAGCTAAGAAAGCTGAATTGCATCCTACAGATAAAGAGAAGGCGAGAGGTACAAAGTGAATCGTCAGCACTGGTAACATTTTTGGTGGAAATGAAAACAAAGAATATGCAATTAAAAAATAAGTATAGCATACAAAATACTCCATGACAGCTATAAAATTAGTTGGAGGAGTTAAGGATGGAATGGGAGAAGAAAATTACCAAAGGAAAATAGGAAGAGCCTGTCAAGGCACTTAAAGACTGAACAGTTCGGAATATTTGGTGGAAGTGTCTACACATGTATTTTTACACCCCAAGCAGACTTCACAAGATTCTTCCTCAGAAGAAGAGTAGATTTTGGACATGATAAAGAAGAAAGTAGTAAGTGAGAACATGCATTCTGGAAGTTCAGACTTGACCCACTTTTTAAGAAGATACTCAAAATGTTTCAGTTAAAATGTTGGGTGAACAGGTAACTAAGTAAGGACATGATTTACCTAAGTTGGCATATAGAACTAGAAGTGCCAAGATATAGTAAGACTGCTGAGTTTATTGATGCTGGCAGCAAAAGAAAAATTTAATTTCTAGAAATCCATCCGCACACCCACCGACCAACCCTTTCCCATTTTTGCACATGGGTTTGGGGTGTCAGTTCAACAGTGACAATCATCTAGAGCCATGGTTCACAATCATCTAGAGCCATGGTTCACACTACCAGGTGGTTAGCCCTGCTGTGGCTGTTCTTTCATACCACACACATTCATACCTATGGCCATTTTAGAGTGTCCAGTCCATCTACTGCATGTCTTTGGAATGTGGGAGGAAACCAGAGCATCCAGAGAAAAATCCATGCAAACACAGTAAGGCCGTGCAGACTCTGCACAGAAGCCACACCAGCTGAGAACTGAATTGAAGAACCTCTTGCTGCAAGGTAACAATGCTATCTATTGCACCACTGTGCCACCTTTCATTCAATTTCTAGAAAATAGAAGTCAAAATCTAAACAAGTGTAAGAAGACTTATTGAATATTATAAAAAAGATACAGGATGAAGAAATAAGAAATATGAAAGGAAGGGTGGTAAAGTACACTTAAGTGGCAACAACAGCAATAATGCTGCAAAATAATGAAGAGAAAATATTTGACAGGGAATAGATAGGCAAGACTATTAAAAGGTGCTGCTAAAAAATGGAAGTTTGTGATGGATAGCAAAACTGGAAATTAACTGCATGCTAATCAAAAACATTTAATGAGCATTACTGATTGCATGAATATTTGCCATATTTAAAGTTTTTCAGATAAATATAAGTGTTAAGAAAACACATGCTCCTTAAACTCATCACAGTAGCTACAGTGCAATAGAGTTCCACAATCCCTATTAGTCATAACAGTAAATTAGCATACTATATTGTTCATAGGTAGGTACTAGGCTATTGGCCCAAGGGCCTACGTAAGCCTAGTCAGCAAGGTTCCCTGGCTTACACCACCCCGACGGTGAATGTGTAACTGACTGGCACTGGTTGCTAGAGAACCAGGAGCCAGAGCTTAATCACAAGCAAGTCAAGCACAGTGCATACTGAGGAAAGGCCTGCACTGGCCCATTGTAAAATTCAAATCAAATCCCCCAGGGCTGTGATCCTGTAACTACAACGTACATTACCCCCAAAATGTCAAACATATGCGTGATGCCTAAACCATGAGAAACGACTCCTGTCATGGGACAACCTGTGAGACTTTCTACAACTTGGACATGTTGGCCCAATTTGGCCTACATGGAAGGCCTGAGAATGGAGTTTTCCTGTTTTGAGCACTGGCTGACTGTGAATGGCTGACTGAAGAGAGAGCTCCCTGGGAACAAACTGATTAACCTTGGCTCCAGCTGACCATCTGGATACAGGATGGTGAAGGAATCATGGGATGTCTTCAATGTTGGGGCTGGGTATATGCAAAAGCACTCTTTCCAGGTCTCTGATCTTTAACTGATGTGAAGGGTGTAGGCTTGAGTCCTTGCTAATAAAGAACAGCTCAGCACTTGTAGGGTCCAGGTAGACAGTTGAACACTGGACTTGGCTCCAGCAGGGTTAAGCATCAACCTACTTTACGAATCTCTGCCTTTGAGGTAATGCTTCGATTCATGCCTGAGGTACAAGGAGGACCATCCCCACCAGTCCCCCCACTTTAAGATCTTGGTGATTGCTATCTTTATAGCTGTGCAGTAGCCCAAATAATTCTCCCTTCATTGCTTTCACTTTTAAATTTCTGGTATTATGTTCCTTGAGAGACAAAAAGCAAAACCAGAGAAGATTTGTGGGTTGCACAGACACTTTCTTTGCTGCTCATCAAGTATGAGAACATAGGATATTACCAATAATGGTAAGGAACGTGAACTATGTAAGCACTAAAAAAAGAACTTGTCACCTCCGAGATCTTTAGTTTATGAAGCCAGCAAGTGGACATTTCGCATGTGAGATCTTAAAAAAGTGACATACTATTATCAGTGAAGACAAACAAATTTATTTATCAGTCTTTTCATGGGGTTAGTCCCACTAGGCTAGTGGCCTCTTTTCAAGGGAGACCCGACGTGGTATTTATACTAACAGGGGAAATTTGGTCAGGGCATCAGTAAACTTCCACTACTCTTGGTAGTAGATGGAAGCATTTGTGTGTGACACAACAGACTTCCTTTTCCAGGCACAGAGGTGGCCTGGAAAAAACGTGGCTGATTTAGATTGTGCTGAAACTGGAATGAAAGTTGCTGAAAATGTAGTTAAAATGGTAGAATCGTTACCAGATTTTTTTTTCTGATGATGTGGGTGCAGAAAAAAGTGACATTGGAGAAAAAGGAGATTGTGAAGGAAAATGAGATTGTAGCTGAAACAGACATGGATTCAGAGGAAAACTTTCAGAGGATACTGTCTGAAGGAGAGGCAGTTACCTCTGAAAAATGCATAATTACAACCCGCCAATCGGGGGGTGGGGGTTGCGGGATGATTATTTGGAAGAAATGGTAAACCAAAGTGAGCCAGAAAGTGGAGCAGCAATTTCATGGTAGGACATCATGGAAAAATTAGAAGAGGAGACTGTGCCAGAAAAAGTTCCAGAAACAAAGCCTTATGCACAAACTGTTGGAGAAGGACCAAAGAAGAAATAAAAAAAGAAGAAAAAAAAAAGAACTATACAGTACGTGTGAACAGAAAAAAAGATTTAAGTCTGGACAGGTATGAGGTTTGGGACTTTGTCACAGCACCTCTGGGTATCAAAGTTAAAGAGGTAACAGCATTTGTTTTAATTAAAAAAGAAACTTTTTGTGACTTGATGTTTGAGACTGGGCAGGCCATGGAAAATGTTTTGGGTCCATATAAACAAAAGAAAAATATTTATCCATGGACAGAATATGTGGTGCAAGCTTTTTACAGAAAAAAAAGAATAATGATCCAGTTTAGAGATAAAGTTGAAGCAAAATAACAGAGAACATTTGTTAACTATATGTAAAGAAGTAATGGATATTACAAAAAATATATGATGAACGAGGATTACGGACTGGGGGATGGGAATGTGCAGTAATAAGGAAAATAGAAAATGATAATGTTATCCATGTGCCTAGTATTATTAATGTCCATGGTAACAGGGTTTTTTGAAATACAGGGGTCAACCAAAGACTTCTATTTTTGTGGAAAAATGATCACTTAATGAATGTGATAAAAAAGACGCTATTTATGTGGTAAAACAGGGCATAATGTAAAAAATGTGATTTAAATTGCAAAAAATGTGACAATACTGGTCATCCGTTGCTAGAATGTGAAACGACTGTGGAAGAAAATGAAAATGAAGTTATAGAGGAGAAAGACCAAATAATATGTTAGACAAGAAAATGTACAAGATGATGTGATTGATAAAGAGGTTATACATGAAGTTAAAGAAAGTAACAAGTAAAAAGAAACAGAAGAGACAAGTGAGGAAGAAGCTGACTGGCGCACAATAAGAAATAAGAATTCGATAGGGGAGAGAGTTAAAGAAAGGAAAAGAAAATTCAAAAATATAATGCTTAGAGAAAATAAGAAAGGAAAGGGATATAAACATAACTGTTCTTAAAATATGAAAATATTAGCTTTAAATGTGAACAGTATGAAAACTCTTAAGAGGAGAATATGTATATTACAATGGTGTGCTGCAGTAGATGCACATATTGTTTTAGAAGATATCAGAATATTAACAGAGGAAGAAAGAACAGAAACTGAAAAACTTTGGAATGGTATGGTAGTTTGGAACATGGGGAAAGAAATGTGCTTGAGCATATGTGTATTATGTCAAGAAAGCATTAAAATATTAGCTGTAACCATAGTGGAGCTAGGACAAATTGTAGTAATAGAAATGAGATGGAAAAATGTGGTACAGAATTATAGCTTTATATGTATATGTAACAAAAAAGGAGAGAGAAATGATACTTAAAAATATTCTTGAATATGTTTGTATAAATATGGACATTATAGTGGTGGGCGACTTTAACTGTAATTTAAGAAAAACTAAGAGCAATTGCTCGATGTTAAAATGGTTAAAGAAATTATGAGAAGTAGAAAGTTAAGTGTATGGGAGAATAACCACTGGACCTACAAAAGAAATTAAATTAGTACAGAAATTGATTACTTTTTAATATTTGACAGTTTAAAAGTAAAAAAAATGGAATTAAGTATGCTGGATTTTTCAGATCATGTGGCTATATGTGTTAAAGTACAGAAAAATGAAGAATATATAAAAGAATAGAAAAATGAATAAAGAGAACTAATGAAAAAAGAAACAGATTTAGAAGAGAAAAAATAACATGGATTTATGGAAAATTCATATGCATATGAGAGAGTTTTATGAGACTTGGACTGTTTGGTGGCTTAATTTTAAACAGAAATAAAAAAAAATCTCTCAAGAATGTACAAGGAAGAAAAAAAAGAGATACAAGATACTAAGCCAAGAAACATTCAGAGACTTATTAGAGAAGAAAATTTTGTTTTATGAAAATGAAAGAGAAATATATAACATTAATGAAATTAAAATTAACAGCTTGTTATATAAACAAAACTATTATTTACAAGGAAAAAAAGAAAGAAGAGGTTGCACCATATTTGAGTAAAATAAAAAAGGAAAAATAATAAGAATTAAAAAATAAGGAAGTTGAGCAAATAAGACAGCAAGAAAGAATATACGAAATAATTAAAGAATATGTAGTGGAATTATTTGCTAAAAGAGAAAAAACATAGACCAAATTTATACAGGTGAAAAATTAAATAATGAAGATGAGTGTTTAGAACAAAAAATAACTATGAAAGAATTGAATGAAATTCCAAAAGATATTAACATGAATTCTGCAACAGGACTGGACAGAACTGAATATGGTATATATAAAGAAATGAAGGCGTGCCCCTTTATACAAGTGAATGAATGGTTAGAAAGCGGAATTAAAAAGAAAGAGATATGTACAGGAGTTATAAAATTTATATTTAAAAAAGGAAATAAACAGGCGACAAAATATTGGAGGCCTATAACACTGAACAATACAGATTATAAAATTTTTATGAGAACAACAAAAAGTTTACAAAAATGGATAGAATATATGACCAAAATGTATTCAGGAGAAAAGGAAAAGGAAGCCAAGAGTTATTATGAATAATAAGAGAAAAAATTGATATCATAAATAAAAATGTAGAAGTGAAGGTTATGATAGATGATATAAGTAAAGCCTATGATAATATTCAATATAAATCATTATAGGGAATTTTGCAGTCATATAATGTAAGCAAAAAATATTACAAGTAATAAAATCTGTTTATGAAAGGAACTATATGAAACTAAATATAAATGCCTGAATTGGGGAAGAAGTAAAAATAGAACATGGAATAAAGCAGGGGTGCCCAGCTAGTAGTGTAATTATCTCATTAGTTACGAATGTAATAGTGAAGGAAATTAATAAAATGTCAAGTATTGGTGGATACAAAATGATGAAGCAAGTGCAACTGCTAATAAAGTATAATTATGTAGATGATACTGTAGTATAGATGGAAGAAGTAAATGAAAAATTAAGTATAAACTAAAAAAAATGGTTTAAATATAAATGAAGAGAAAAGTAAAGGATTTGGTTTTGAAGGTATGATAGGAGGTATTGAGTTCAATGCAAAATATATAGATATATCAGGAATAAAATCTGGAAAAAAAGAGTACAGAAAACATGGGATAATGTACTCAAAGTAAAGCAATATGACTTTTTTGGAAATCATATAGATTTTCATATAGAAAAAAGCAAACTTGTTGAACACCATGGTAATAAGAAAAAATGCTTATGTTGCTAACATCTATACAATTCCTATTAGGTATGAAAGGAGCTAATGACAATTACATTTTCTTTTATATGGGGTTCTAGACCAAATCCAGTCAAGAGATGGATTCTATATATGAGAGCAAGGAGGCTTGAGTTTAATAAATGCAATAGTACACACAGCATCTTTAATTTTATATAAGTTAATAAAAAGATAGAAATGATGCTATTTTACAAACACAAAAAACTGTGGGAAGGAATGGGAGTTAAAAAAAAAAAAAAAGTAAAAGCATTGCGAATGAATAAATGAAAGAGTACCAAAATAAAATTGTGTTACAGAAAATAAAAAAATATATATGTGAGAAAAATAGAAAGAAATGGTACTTAAATATTATGACAAATTTTACTGCTTCCATCCATGGAAAGATTTAGAAGCCATAATGGTGAGATATTAACAACTATAAAAAAGATTAAAGAATGTAAAGATTTTACAGAAATTGTCTATTAGAAAATTGACAGTTAAGGCAAATATGCCACACAAGAAAAAGCAAGACAGAATATGTAATAAATGTGAATATGTCATAAATGTGGAGATTTTGAGACTACTGAGCATGTGCTTTTGAAATGTGAATGAGTTAATTTGTGGAAAGAAATATGTAAACATAATAGGGAGAAAAGTTTGTTAAAATTTGAGCAAATAAATATGGACAGCATAGAATTTGGTTATTATGGTGCACAAAAACAGGAAGAAGTGAAGAAAATGGACAGAGTAATATTTTATGTTTCACGGATACAGTGGATATAAAAAGTGTACACAGCCCTGTTAAAATGCCAGGTTTTTGTGATATAAAAAAATGAGGCCACAATAAATCATTTCAAAACTTGTCCCACCTTTAATGTGACCTATAACCTGTACAATTCAATTGAAAAACAAACAAATCTGCTTGGGGAAAAATATAAAAAATAAAAAACGTACAATAAACTGGTTGCATAAGTGTGCACGCCCTTAAGGTAATATTTTGTTGAAGCACCTTTTGCTTTAATTACAGCATTTAGTCTTCTTGGGTACACACCTGCCATCAATTAAAGATACTCTGATTAACCCCAAATAAAGTTCGGCTGTCCTGGTAGGATTTTCCTGACATTTACTCAGTTGCCTGCTACAGCAAAACCCATAATTCACAGAGCTTACAAAGCATCAAAGGGATCTTATTGTTGAAATTTCCATAACATTGGATATACTATGAAACACAGTGAAGACTGTCATTAAAAAGGGGAGAAAATATGGGACAACAGTGCTGTTGCAAAGAACTGGACGTCCCTCCAAAACTGATGAAAGACAAAACAAAAACTGGTCAGGGAGGCTGCCAAGAGACCTGCAGCAACACTGAAGGAGCTGCAGGAATTTCTGGCAAGTACTGGTTGTGTACTAAATGTGACAACAATCTCCCGTATTCTCCATATGCCTGGCCCATGGGGTGCGGGTGCAAGAAGGAAGCCTTTCCTTACACATAAAAACATCCAGGCCCAGCTAAAATTTGCAAAACAATAGATCAAGTCTCCCAAAAGCATGTGGAAAAATGTGTTATGGTCTGCTGAGACCAAGGTTGAACTTTTTGGCCACAATTCCAAAAGGGTCATTTGGCACAAAAACACTTCGTATCACCAAAAGGACACCATCCCCATGGTGAAGCATGGTGGTGGCAGTATTGTGCTTTGGGGATGCTTTTCTTCAACTGGAACTGGGGCTTTAGTCAAGGTGGAGAGAATTATGAACAGTTCCAAATACCAGTCACTTTTGGGCCAAAACCCTCAGGTGTCTGCTAGAAAGCTGAAAATGAAGAGGAATTTCTCCTTTCAACAAGACAATGACCCCAAACATATATCCAAATCAACAAAAGAATGGCTTCACCAGAAGAAAATCAAACTTTTGGAAGGGCCCAGCCAGAGCCCAGACCTAAATCAGATAGAAAATCTTTGGGGTGACCCGAAGAGGGCTGTGCACAAGAGATGCCTTCGCAATCTGACAGATTTGGAGCGCTTTTGCAAAGAAGACTGGGCAAATATTGCCAAGTCAAGATGTGCCATGCTGATAAGACTCCTACCCAAGAAGACTGAATGTTGTAGTTAAATCAAAAGGTGCTTCAACAAAGTATTAGTTTAAGGGTGTGCATACTTATGCAACTAGCATATTGTAAGTTTTTTATTTTTTATATTTTTCTCCCCAACAGATTTTTTTGTTTCAATTGAATTGTACAGGTTATAGGTCACATTTAAAGGAGGAAAAAGTTTTATTACTGTGGTCTCTTTTTTATATCATAAAAACCTGGCATTTTAACAGGGTTGTGTACACTTTTTATTATCCACTGTATATGGAATGAGAGATTAAATGAAATTAAATACAACGGAAAATAGACTGACAAAGATTCTGGAGAAAATGTTCTGGTTGTGGATAAAAGAGTGGGGGATGCTTAAATTGAAGTTTATAATGTATGGACATTTGTAAATAGATGCAAATATGTAATGTATAGCAGTAAAAAAAATCTATAAATATATATATATATATATATATATATATATATATTCTTCATTGCTGTTAAGTGGGAACCATTTTTGGAGGAGTATTTCCTATTTCCATTTCATGCACAGAGGCAGCCTGGAGAAACAGGGAGGGAGATGGATTAATGAAAGTAAAGGATAAGAAAAACACTGAGACTGGAGAATGTGTGCAGGACTCTGAGGAAATGTTTCAAAGAAACATGTTTGATGGAGATGAATCAGCAAATGATGGATGTATAATTACACCCCTCCAATCAGGAGGGTTGTAGGATGATTTACTTAAAGAAATGGTGGCACACAGTGAGCCAGAAAAATGAAGGAGATGTTTCCTGGGGGGCCATTTTGGAGAAAATACAAATGGAAGATGCAGAGACAATCCTGAAGAATAGTGGAGAGAAAGAAAAGAAAATGTATACAGAGAAAGTAAAAGGCAAAAGTGGAGTAGCAGAAAAGAAGGCAGAAGAAAATGAAAAATGTAAATAAGTGGTAAGAATTCAAAGTAAAGAAGACAAAGAAATGGACAGGTATGAAGTGTGGGACAATTTAATAGCTCATTTGGGTTAAAAGCACATGAGGTATACGTTATTAACAAAGACCAATATTGTTGCACTATATTTGAGACGCTTTTTCAATGGAAAATTTTCTTGGAGAATATGAGAAAAAGAAAGACTAATTCATGGAATATTTGTGTGATAAATAAAAAGAAGATTCATGTACAATTTCGAACAGAGGTAGACAGCCTTTGAAAGGACATTTACAAGCTTTAGGCGAAGAAGTAGGGACACTGCATAACTTTATGACTAAAGGGGTTTACAGACTGATGCCTGGGATTGTAATATTGTGTTAAAAACAGAGAGAGAAAAATAAATTATACATATACCAACCATGATAAAAGTGGAGGGGAAAAGGAGTGTTGTAAAATACTGGGGACAACCCAATTTTTATTATTTTTTTATTTTTTGTGGAAAAGTACATTTGCTAAGTAATTGTGACAAAGGAAAATGTTATATTTGTGGGGAAATGAGACAAGATACCAAAACATGTGAATTGAAATGTTATAAATGTAACAAAATTAGACATTTCTGGATGGATTGCAAAAATGAAAATAACAGTAAGGAAAAAGAAAAAGAGAAGAAAATTAACAAACAATAAATTTTATAAGTAGTAGAAACAGAAGAAAAGTAGATGATAAAATAAAGAAGATAAAGAAAAAGCTTCTGAAATAAGTGACAAAGACGACAAACTGGGAGGTAGTAAAAGGGGAAAAAGAATTATATTGGCAAAAGGGAAAATGACAATTTAAAGGGATAAGTACAAAAGAAAAAAAGAAAGGAAATGGATGAAAAAAAATACAGCTGAGAATGGAGGTATAATGGTTAAGGTATTTGCTTCTTACCTTTGGTTGGAAAGGAAACAGGGCTTACAATGGTCTGTTAAGAAAGATAGCTGATTAATTAGGTATGAACATATGAAACCATGAATCCAAGGAAAAGGGAAAATGATAATTTTACAGTGCTTTCTGTAAATGTGATTATTATTAAGAATATAATAGGAATAGTAAGAAGAATAGGAATTTTGCAGTGGTGTAAGACGATGGAGATGCAATTATTTTAGAAGACACTATTTTTAACAAATGAAGAAAGATTACAGAGAAACTATGGGGAGGGAAAGACAATTTGGAATTTGGGAAATGACAGCTGTTCTGGAATATCCATATTCTCTAGAAATACAGTAAAAATATTAGATGTGATTAGCAAAATGGGAAGATTAACCACTTGTACATTTAAAATGGAAAGAAAAAGAGACTGTGATTTAACAGGCAAGCATAAGAAGAAAGGAAATGATAAAAGAAAAATGTCAGAAGTTATAAGATGTGGTAAGTTAACGGGACAAAACTTCATGGCCTTACAAAACGGGTATGTACAGAACTGAAATAGATTATTTTATAGCATCAGAATGTTTAGTTCTAGAAGGGTAGGTAGTTGAAAAAGGATTTTCTGAACATCCTGCAATATGGCTAGAGTGTTTCACTTCAGAATCTCTAACTACTGAAATATCGAATTTCAGTACCGCGAGACAGAAGTGTCAAAAATGCACTTGTGCATAAGAGCAGAATCCCGAAAACGAAAATGTTGAATCTGTGGTTGTGGAGGCGCATATGTGTCGTGGGATTCCCGGTGTTTGTGATGTGCGGTGTGGTATACGGATGTAGCTGGAGATTCAGGTAAGTGATGTTTTACTAGGGGTTTTGGCTAGGGATTTTAGTGTCTGTGTTTGGAGTTTTGAGGTGTGGGTTAGGGTAGGTAGGTAAGATTGAGTGTGCAAGTGTTGAGAGTGGTGGTATTTGTATGTATGTGATGTGTTTGTGCAATGGGAGTGTAATGTGTAGTGGTGTTTTTTGTGTGCTTGTGTTTTTAGTGCGACCTCAGAGTTAGTATATATAAGTAGCGGGGGTCCGCGCATGTGTTTTTGTTGTGTTTGTGTGTGTTTTGTTGGTTTGTAGTATAGGGAGGAAGGTCTGTGTGTGTTTGTTTGTGTGTAGAGTGTGTATGCTGGAAGTCGTGATTCTGAATTTCGTGCTTTTCGGGTTTAGTGTTTTTCAGTGTTTGGCTTTAAAGTCTCAAGATACTGAATTTCGATATTTCAGTATTTCGGGATTGTAAAGTGAAACCAGCTAGTGATAAAAAAAACAAGGAATATATAAAAATAAGCAAAGGACTAAAAAGGGCAAATAATAAAGCATGGAATGAAGAAGGAAAGAGATTAGTACTACAGTTATGGAAAGATTATATTACTATGAGAACATTTTATAAAAATTGGCCTGAATGGTGGATGATACTTAAGGAAAAAATTAAAAAAAATAGTTTTTTTTTACAGTGGCAATATTATTTGAGAAAAGCAGAGATACAAAAATATAAAAGAACATATAACTATGCATTGGAAGATTTAGAACCTAATGATAGAAATTACTTTAACAAAGAAAAAGATTTATACGAAAGAAATACAGAAAAATACAAGAATTGTTACATCAGCAAAGATATGTTTTACAAGGAAAAAGAGAAGTATCAAGTTACTTAAGCAGATTACTAAAGGAAGGTGGTAATGTAATGAAAGAAAAAATGTAAAAAGAGAAAGAGAAATAGAAAGAACTCATGAAAAGATTATTAATAGTGTAATACAATATGTGCAATAAATGTTTATTTTCCATATTTTTCACTACCCTTTTGATTTAAAGTTCACAGAAAAAAATTACGTAGTGGAACACTTGCATTTATAAGGAAGGAAGACAGAAGAGAATTAAAAACTGGAGATAAATATCATTGAATAATAATTATAAAATCTTTATGAAAATAATACAAGAGAAATTTGAAACTAAAATGGAAATTATTATGGTAGACAGCATATGGAATATACAGGGGATGGGTTGTCAAGAATTATTAATGACAGAGAAACTGTGGATGACATTACAAACAGAAAAGAAGTGAAAATCATGATAGGAGATCTTAATAAGGTATTTGACACAACTGGACATGAAATCTTGAGAATGTTTGGAAATTAAGTATGTCAGCGGATAGTAAATACCTTCAGGGTTAAGAATTCCAGTTCTATTAACATATGCAGATGACATTACAATAACTGCAAAAATAAAATTTTGGATAGAAGAAGTAATAACTTACACAAATGAGTGTCTAGAAATGATAGTGATGGCTTTAAATAAAGAGAAAAGTAAATGGTTAGGTGATGTAGTAAAGATTGGGGGCATATATTTTACAATGAATGACATTTCTGTGTTGGGTATAAAATTTAGGAATAAAGATGCAAGTAGAATTCAATGGAAAAAAAAACAGACGAAATTAAGTAAACATGTCTTTTCTGGAGAACATATAAATTATCACTCAGAAAAAAAATGCTTATTTGATAAAGTTAGTACTGATGGGAAAGTAGCATACCTATCAAGCGTGTTTATATTGACAACAGCATCTGAAAAGGAATTATTGCAGATAATTTTCTTTTATATGGGGTTCTAGATTAAACCCAGTAAAAAAAAAGAGGAGTTTTGTAGGTAAACAAAGAGGGAGGAGGTTTAGTGTTAATTAACCTAGTGGCATAAGCTGCTTCATTAAATTTATACAAATTGTTAAAGTGGATAAACAAAAAAGATAAGAAATTAATAGTAAAACTGTATAAATATATATATGATAAATGTTGGGGCATGGTAAATAAACAGTAAAAGAATAAAAGAGTACATCAACGAAGAAATAAAATGTTAAGAAAAAATATTTTTGTGGAAAATAAAAACTGATGACATAGAAAGCGATAGAGAAGTATGGTATTAGAATGTAATGATAAAACATTACTATGTAAACACATGGGAACATCTAACAAATGAAAAAAATTAAAGCTAAGAAGCAAATAGTGTACTCAAAGTAGGGTTACCACCCATCCCACTTTGCGAGGGACAGTCCCTTTCTGGGCAGTTGTGTTTAGTCCTGCAAAAAAATTGTAAAAATGGCAAATGTCCTGAGATTTTAGGACAAAATTATTTCCTATATTTTATGTAATAGTTGCATAAAACAGTTATTCTGTATCTGAAACACCTAAATATTATAAGAAACAGAATAAGCAACTAAAATACTACAAGTATAAGCTTTTATTTAGGCAAAAAAGTGATGTTCTGCCCTTTGTACTGGCCGTGGGTATGTTTTGCCCTGCAAAAACTGACATTTGTACCAAAAATGTCCCACTTTGGGCATTTGAAAAGGTGGCAACCCTAACTCAAAGTAGAATGTCAAGATTTTTTGTGGAGACTGGTAATAGATAAATTGCCAATAAAAGGAAATATGTCACATAAAAAGAAAAGTGATGGAATATGTTTTACATTGTCAAGAAGAAAAAACTACAGAACATGCGTTTTTGAAATGTAAAAGAGTAAAAAGTTATGGGGAAAAAGATTTTTTTGAAGATATAAAAGAAGTGGATAAAATAAATAAGAATATGATTAAATATGGATATTATAAGAATGGAGGCAAAAAAGATAGGTTAAAGAGTAGATCAAAAGTTATTTTATGTTACATGGGTTATATGGAATGAAAGAATAAATGAAATTATGTTTAATGGTAAATGGATTTTGGCAACAATATTAAGTAAACTCAGATGGTTATGGAAAAAGGAGTGGGGTCCAATAGGGATGAAAATGTAGCATGACTGTAAATGAAATTATGAATATGTGTAAACAGATTTGTATATTTATATATTTGTACATATGTAAATATTTTAAATATTTTGGAAATAAGAGTTATTTCTGTATGCAAATAAAGGAGCCCTATTCTTTTCAATACGTGCTGTGAGATAATTTACTCCCCCCGAGCTACCACCAACTCAAGCAGATGGGGCCCCAGTTTAATGCCCTATAAGTAGGGTGAATACAAGGAGGCATCAAGGTGGCCCTTGTTGCAGGTTCATAGGTTAGTTCTAAAGGACAATATCCTTGTGAAAAATCAAGTATGGTTTCCTTCAAATAAGAGCATTAAGCTTTAAGACTGTCTGAGCAGAGGTGATGACTACCAAGAACACTGTCTTTCAAAAGACAAAGTTTATGTTCAATGAATTTGCTGGTCCCAATGGAGACTGGATGAACCTGCCAATCAAGAAGTTGAAATCCCATGTAGTTGACAGGTAATTACAAAGTTGTGAGAAGATTAAAAAAATACTAAAGAACTGCTTAACCAACTAATGCCAATAATTTTTGCCTAACTACTAAGTCAGGATGGAAAGAAATCCCAATGACAGTACTGTGACATGCAAGTAATGAGACCCAATTTGCATTATGTGTCACACACTAGTCAAAATCATGAGCAAAGTTACTGACTTAGGCAGACAAGATACTTTTCCAGTCAAATGGACAACTCTTCTCATTAGCAGACTACATTTACTAAGTAGATGTTCTAGTCATCTCAGATGCATCACAACAGTCTGGCCAGAAGGTCTGACTTGAGCAAAGGAGCTAAGCAAAGAGTCAGGCCCTGGGTGTCCTTGCCTTCTTCATAACAAGCAGTATGTCGTCTTTGAAGATATTCCTAAAGGGGATTAGCCTGACAGCATCCAAGCTGCAAGCCTCTGTCTCTTCTCAGTGGGGTGCACCAATATCCACCCATTTTGGGTCAGTACAGAAAAAGTCAGCAAAAGATATCACAAACCTCCCTTGACTTAACCGGACTAACTACTATTAGGATGAGCCACAGCTGTCATGGTCATAGACAGTCTACCAACACAAGCCTGCCTTCCTCCCTCCTTGCTTGATGGACCTTGGGTAACAGAAATTGGCAAAAATGCATAGAGGAGCTCTCCACTTGAGGCACAGACATGCATTTAATGGCCATGTTTCCCTGCATGGGTACATTAATTAGAATCTCCTTAGTTTGTATTTTTCTTCTGATGCACACAAATCCACCCAAGAATTCCCAGCATCTTTACCACACCTTGGAAAATGCTGGGGTCTAACTTGTTTTTGACTACTGCAGATGATCTTAGTTTGCCTGCCACTACATTTAGATCTCAGTTGATACAGGCAGGTCTGTAGTTACAGATCCAGCTAAAAGGCTATATCACAGAATGTCACTGCCAGCCTGCATATGCATAAGAGTTGGTTACCCTTATCCCTTATTTGTGTAGAACATTAAAGTGATGATGTTGATGACCTCTAAGGGTGCCAGGATGCTCTAGTAGCCTGAAGACCTTCCATGGTTAAATAAAGACCATCACATCTTTAAAAACGGTATGCTTTTATAACCATAAATGGATTCCAAGTGCCCTGCAGCTTGAGGTTGCTACTGTGAATGCTTCAATTCAGATCTGATTCATTGGCAGTCAGCATCAGGAATCTTGTGAAACCACAAAGGGCATTACCAGTTCTTCAGTATAAGGTTGCCCAGTGCATGCCTACATTGCTCCTAAAGGATTTTCAGATAACACTGGCTCTCTGATGAGAGTCTCATGACCTAGAGGCACCATAAAATTGGATGCAGACACTTGCCTTAGGAATCTGAAAAACATTCTGTCAAACATTACCAACTTCTAATACAGACTCGAGAAGAACTGCCCTAAGTAGGTAGCTGTGACCATTGGCATAAACTCCCTGATCTGCACTGTAACCATAAGACCACTAGAAAAAGTTTTGTCTTTTCTAGGACAAGGTTTGAATTTGGCATGTTCAATGACAACTCCGGGATGGTGAGAGAGTACATGAAATAAGTTATGGCACTTTGCATCCAAACCCTTGAGGCTGCCTGAAGGAAACAGTCATTTGCATAAAGATAAACACGAATACCCAGAGTACAGAGATGTGCAGCATTTGGTGAACCTTTTGGGCAGAGCAGATAAATCAAAGGGCAAGAAGTGAAGTGGAAGTGTTTGCTGTCTGCTCAGGACCTTAGGAAGCACAGCTGTATAAAATCTTACCGTGCTTAGGAGTGTTGTACATCACATGCAGGCTCCCCACGCATGATGTTGGGCATGAAGGTGATGTACAGATGCAGATACTCAAAGCAGAAAATTCCCCAGGAAGTACAGAATACCCTTAAGGACAAAGAGGAACATGTGCATCCATAAGGAAAAATAAAAAAGGGAGAAGGGCCCCTCGGCCAGGAGGGCAACAGAACAGAGGGAAAAAATCAGGACAAATGGGAAAGGAAGAAGGGACAGAATACAGCAACAGTGAAGAGAAGGACATTTACAGTTAAGGTAAGATTTTACACAACTGCACTTTCCTTCCATATTACTGCTGCAGTAGTACAGCAGCTCAAGAAGAAGCCTGGGAGGAGGAAGGCAGAGAAGAGTCCTCCAGAAATGCCATGCAGGATAAGTTTGGCACAGCCTGCTCTGGCCCTGAACACAACATCCAACTTGTAAATGTTTAGTGAAAGTATGAACAGAGGACCAAGCAGCAGCCTCAAGGATAGAACTGGTATCCAGACCCTTGAAAAAAGGCACCAGGGGAGGCAACTGCCTTAGTAGAATTTGCCTTTACAGACGAGGAAAGATATCTGTCATGTAAAGAATAACAAAAGGAGATGGCCTTAGAAATCCAGGAGGAGATGCCAAACCCAAAGTCATGGGATGAAAAGAAATAGAAAGCTGCACAGATTTGTGAACAATTTTAGTTTTATCCAAATAGTACCTGAAATGTCTATGCAAATCCAAGGTGTGAAGAATCTTATCACTGTCAGTCTGTGGAAAAAGAAAAAAGGAAGGAAGATGAATACACTAATTAAGAAAAAACTCATTTCCCACCCTGGGCATAAAAGGATTAGTATGAAGAAACAGCCTGTCTCCATGAAAAACTAAAAAAGGAGGAATGGCCATGAGAGGCTGAAGTTCAAACACACTCTTGGCTGAAGTAAGAGACAACAGTATTCCAAGTACAATGTTATAGGGAGCCTGGGTCAACTTCTCAAATACAAAATTATGGTCCCAAGAAGGCGGAATAAGCTACCTGGGAGGACTGATATAAAGGACGTCTTTAAGAAATAGCTTTACCTCAAATGTAGAGACCAAAGGAGGAGTCAAGGGCAGGCAAGAAGAAACCGCTGACAGGTATAACTTTCACTGAGAAATATGTCAACCTAGCATGGAGCAGATCGGACAAATAAGAGAGAACCAGAGAAATCTCCACTGATAAGAGGATCTTGATGGTGAGAGAGGCACTAGATAGAACATCTTTCCCATTTAAACATATTTCCTGGTAGCAGGTTTCCTGGCCTCCTGCAGAAAAGTACAGTTTTGTACCTACCATAAATGTAGATGTTCGAGTGCTAATACAGCTGCAGTAATCACAGATGGGTTTTCAGTCAAGCGGTCCTCCCTCGGTCGGCCAAATTCCAAAGTCTTGGTTGGTCCCAAGGCCGTTGTTGTCGCTACTCTTCTGGCGTCAGTGAGGCCAGAGTATATAAGATACAGACGGCGCCATGTTCTTCAGTCTTTCTTGCCCCAGATGTCAGGTGCCCCCAAAAGGAAGGCAATACATAAATAATGCTTATACACATATACAAGCAATGCAATATAATCCAAAAAATCAGTGGATGCAAAATAAAACATAGTAGGATAACCCAGTCAGGTAGTATGAAGAGGTTGTTAGGCCCCATGCCTTTACCAAGTGAAGGAGGGAGGAAACCTGTACTGCAGCTGTAGCACTCGAACATCTACATTTATGGTAGGTACAAAACTGTACTATGTTCATCGTGCATACAGCTGCAGTAATCACAGATGGGTAGAGTCCCAAAGCTATGCATAGGGTGGTAGGTACTAGGAGGAACTGGGTTGAGCCAGAATACCCTGCAAAAAACAACAGCAGTGGCAAAGCTGCTCTTGTTCTGGAATTTAAAGGCAGGTGGTAGTGTTTTGTGAAGGTATGTACAGAACTCCAAGTGGCTGCCTCCAAAAATATTTGGTAGGAACTCCTGTGAGGAAGGCTGTAGAGGTAGCTGTGGCCCTGGTGCAGTGAGATCTGATACCTGTAGGAACAGATTGCCCATGATAGGAATAACAAAACCGCATGCAGTGGCCAATCCACTTGGAAATAGTCTGTTTTGTAACTGGTTTCCCTTGAGCCCCTACAGCATAGGACACAAAAGTTGTTCTGATTTCCTGAAGGACTTTGTTCTGTCCAAATAATAACGTAGCTGCCTATGGATGTCTAAAGAGTGCAACCTTTCCCTTTGTTTTGAGGATTGGGATAAAAGGGAGGTGTATGGCTTGATTTAAGGCTACCCTGGATACCACTTTTGGCATAAATGATGGGTTGGTAGGAAAACCCTGTCCTGATGGAAAATGAGGAAGGGCTGCACCACCATGAGGGCCTGTAGTTCAGAAACCCTACGAGCTGAAGTGATGGCCAGAAGGAAGGCTGTTTTCCAGGACAAATATTGCAAATCTGTTGAGGCAGCTGGTTCAAAAGGAGGCAATGTTAATTTTTCTAGTATGTAATTAAGATCCCAGGCTGGTATTGGTTGCTTCCTTGGAGGTCTTATATTCTTGGCCCCTCTGAGGAACTGTCATAAGAGTGGGTGAGAAAATAAAGGGGGATCCATGTTGAATTCTGCAGAAATGGCTGAGGCATGTATTTTTATGGAGGAAAATGAAAGTCCACTGTTCAGCAGCTCAGCTAGATACTGTAATACCTGAGGCAAGTTCAGTTTTCTAGGGTCCTGGCCTCTTTTCTCATTCCAAGAGCAAAACCGCTTCCATTTGCGGAGCTTTTCTAGTAGATGGCCTTCTGGCCTCCAAAATGACATCCTGCACTTCCTTGGAGAGTAGGGTCTGTGGTGTTAAGGTTAAAGAATTTTCATGCAGCGAGATTGAGTGTTTTCAGCTGACTGTGAAGAGTTTTGTAGCTGTGCTGAGTCAGCAGAAGAGGCATTAGCGGCAGGGACCAGGGAGGATTATGTGTTAGGCTCCTCAGGAGTGGGTACCAGTGTTGCCTTGGCCAATCTGGAGCAATCAGTATCATCCTCGGTTTGTCTGTTCTTGCTTTCAAAAGCACCTTGGGCAGAAGAGGCAGAGGTGGGAATGCGTAAACTGTCCATGCTGTCCAACTGAATGAAAGGGCGTCCACTCTCCAGGCCTTTGAATGAAAGGTCCTTGAACAAAACTTTTCCAGTTGATGATTCCTGTGGGAGGCAAAAAGATCTATGTCTGGCCTCCCCCACACTTGGATTATTTCTGTAAACACCTGAGGATGTAACTTCCATTCGTGTGGATCTGTCATATTTCTGCTTAGATTGTCTGCCAGTGTGTTTTCCAATCCTGGCAAGTACTGTGCTTGAAGTTCGATTTGTCTTTCCAGAGCCAAGTTCCAAAGAGTCATGGCTAGTCTGCACAAGGGGTATGAGTGTGTTCCTCGTTTGTTTATGTACCACATTACTGTGGTGTTGTCTGTTCTTATCAGTAATTGTCCTGAATGCAGGAAGTCCTTGAAAGCTGTAATTGCATTTATTACTGCTAGCATTTCTTTTTGATTGATGTGAAGGTGCTTTTCCTTTTGGGACCATCTGCCCTGAATGCACCTGTCCTTCATGTTGCCCAGGCGTAATCTGAGGCGTCTGTGGTTATGACTTGTTTTGCTTGAGGCTTGCAGAATGGGAGACCTGTGTTTACTTGGCATGCTTGGGCATAAAATGCTTTTTGAATAGAAAATTATTGCAAGTATTATTGTTTCCAAACTGTGACTGTGTTGAGACCATAGATTTTTTAGGTACCATTGAAGTTTCCTCATATGCAGCTTTGCACATGGGATTAAAAGAATGCAAGATGCCATGAATCCCAGAGCCTGCAGGATTTTCCTTGCAGTAAGCCTGGTACTTTTTGCTAATATTTTGAAATACTGAGATAGTTGCCCCTGTTTTTCTGGTGTAAGATATGCCATCTGGGTGTTTGTGTCCAAGTTGGCACCCAGGAAGGTTATTTTCTGAGATGGTGTTAGCCTTGATTTCTCTTTGTTGATTGTATATCCCAGAGAAAGCAGTAACCGTGTCACATATGCCAGATGTTCCAGAAGTATGTGTTTGCTGTCCGCTTGGATCAGGCAGTCGTCCAGGTAAGGGTAAATTTGTATCCCTTGAAGTCTGCAGTCAGTAGGCAATCACTGATGGCAGGCACTGTGAATACTCTGGGCGCAGTAGATAAGCCAAAGGCAAATGCAATGCAGAGAATTGATAGTGGATTGAACCTGCAAGAAATCTGAGGTATCTTCTGCAGCTTTGTCTGATTGGGACATGCAGGTATGCCTCCTTGAGGTCCAATGTTACCAGCCAAAACTCCTTGCCCAGCATGGGAAGAAGTTGCTGTAATGTGAGCATCTTGAATTTTGGTAATGCAGTAGAAATGTGTTTAGGATGGATAAGTCCAAAATGGGTCTCCAGTCGGTTCCTTTCCTTGGTACCAGAAAAAGTCTTGAATAAAAACCTTGACCTTGTTGCTAGGTACTTTGAATAGCTCTGTTTATGAGCTTTGAAATTTGCAGTTGTGCCTCTGCCCTTTGATTTTGTGTGGCAGGTTTGGCATGCCTCTCATTTTGGAAGAGTGTGAAATTGAAATTGTGCCTCTGTTTATAATGTCCAGAATCCATTTGTCTGTTGTGACAATATGCCAATTGCTTGCAAATAATGCTAGTTTCCTCCCAAAGGTGCTGCCAGCTGAGACATGCTTGGCATGGAAATGAGGGAGTCATTGGGTTTGCTTCCTGTATTGTTGTGCACTGTCTTCACCACCTCTTGGTGCTGGAGTTTGCCATTGTCTGCCTCTATATGATCCTTGTGATTGCCCTCTGCCCCTTGCGCCTGTATCTACCTCTTTGGGGCTTGTGGTGGCTGGAAAGGACCAGTTTTTGAAGGCCAATTTCTGCTAAAACGCGTGGTGGTTGGACCTGTAAAGAAAGCTTTTTGCATAGATTTGGCTTTTTCTTCCATTTTCCGTAGTATCTCCTCAGCATTAGTACCAAATAGTACATCCTTTTGTAAAGGAGCATCTAGGAGTTTAGCTTTCACATGATCAGGCAAATTTTGTTCCCTAAGCCAGGCATGTCTGCGAAATGAGATCTGATCCTGCTCTGCTGGAGGCCTCTAGAGCATCATAACCACATCGTAAGGTGTGTTTACCCACTTGCTCTGCACTATGCATCATATCCTGTAACTCTTTTAAATCTGGTTGTTCAGGTTGAGACATTTTGTTCCTTAATTGTGATAACGGGTACTGTTGATATTTAATCATATGAAACTGACAGTTACTGACAGTTAAGGCCCTCATGGCTAGGGTGGCGAGGTATATACCTTTTACCCCACCTTTCTAAAGATCTGGATTCCCTTTCTGCAGGAAGTGGATTCTTGGCAGTGGAGGCCTTCAACCTTGGGGCCTTGTGAAATGGTTTCAGGTTTCAGGGTCAGCATTATGGCTTTTGAAAAGAAATTGGTGAGAGCTGGGTACTCTGTAATACCTATCAGGTTTGACTGGTGCAGGAGGCAGAGAATCAGGGTTAAGACAAGCCTCCGAATAGACATCATCCAGTATGTCCAAAACAGGGGGTATAGCTAGAGGTCTGTGTTGCGGTAACCAAAGAAATTCCCTAAGTCTTTTCTTGGAATCTGAAAAGTCTTGGCCTTCCCAATGGAAGTGTTCCCTCAAGGTGTGCAAGGTTTCCCCAAAGGAAAAATCCTCAGGAGGGGATGGACTGTTCTGCATCCGAATCCTCAAAAGGAGAGTATGAGTGTTCCTCTGCATCAGAATGTTCTGATAAAATGGATCCCTGATCAGAAGAGGGAGAATCTTCCTCCACTCTGGGTCTCTTGTCTGGAGGGGGTTGAGAACCTCTGATAAGAGTAATTAAGTCCTCAGCCATTTTTAGCATCTGTTTTTTAGGCATGGGTCCTGAAGATGGGCCCTGTGCAACAGGCCTCGTGGGATGCCTGGCTGCTTTGGATTTAGTAAAGGCCTTAATTGAAAAAGAAGATGAGGGTCTAAATACACCATGGGTGGAGGTGGACCTGTCCACATTTGTAGGCGAGCATTAGCAGCAGGGGCTTCGTAGTCTGGGGAAGGGCCGAGGACCCAGCGGTCTCAGGTACAGAAGACACCGCCAAAGGAGTGTCGGGTAGTCAGGGACTGCAAAGGCGTCGCTGAGAACCGGACCATGTGTAGCCTGTTTTGGCGTGGTCGGGCGGGACCGCGGCCTCGCATGTCGATCCTTTTCATGCGTTTTGGACAAAACGGTAGTCGGAGTGTCCGGCGACATTTTATAATCAAAAGCTTTACCAAAGCAGTGTTGCGACTGCCCGGCGCTGTAATAGTGCGTTTAACGATGAACATCAGAAGCACATCCTCAGAAAAGAGGACCCTGAAAGGGATCAACCCCCCTCCCCTCTTGGTGACATTTGAAGAGTGGACAGGTGAGGATGGATAAAAGACCCCTTGTCTTGTGTGAGAAGACCCACCCGGTGAGGTAACTTGTGGTGATCGCCCCTGACCAAGTGAGAAAGAAGGGAGAACCAATTCTGTCTACGCCAAAAGGGAAACACAAGCAAGATTTTGGGAGAGTCCTGTCTGATTTTCTGCAGAACTCGTGGCAACAGAGGAACTGGGAGAAATGAGTGCAGAAAAAATAAGTTGTGTTCTTACCATAACGTTCCATCTGAGTAGTAGACTTCATTCTTCTGCACATATGGGTATACAGATCCGATTCAGATCCAAGCCGGCAAAACTTTTCAAGCATCAGCTCCGACCTCCAAGCCCCTCCCTTACCTATATTACATCACTTCCTCCTATCTATCCCCAAATCGAGTTTGCTGACACAAGTGGCAACATAATCGCAATCCTAAACAGGAAAAACCTGAAAGTGAGGGGGAAGGAGGGAGGGAAGTCTACTACTCAGATGGAACGTTATGGTAAGAACATAACTTTTTTATCTGAAGTAGTTGACTTCATTCATTCTGCATATATGGGACAGAGTCCCCAGCTACTATAATTCCTGGGAGGCCCTTATGGAAGGATATTCCTGAGCACCGCAGAGCCAAAGGATGCTCTCCCTCTAGAAATAAGATCCAATTTACAATGAGAAATGAATGTGTGCAAACTGGCCCATGTCGCTGCCGCACAGATATCATCTAACGGAACACGTGACCAGAAAGCTGCAGAAGTGGTCATTGCTCTAGTGGAATGAGCCTTCAATACACCAGGAGGAGATGAACCTTTGTCCTTATAAACCTGTGCAATACAGAGCGTGATCCACCTTGCTAAGGACACTTTCGAAACTGCTTTGCCCAAAAATGGTTTTGAAAAAGAGACAAACAATTGATCTGACTTCCGGAAGGGTTTAGTCTTATGGAGGTAAAAACGAAGCTGTCTATGGACATCTAATAAATGAAGCTTACGTTCACCTCTATTTTAGAAATTTGGGAAGACGACTGGCAAATTTATAGACTGATTAATATTGGCTGCTGAGGACACCTTGGGAAGAAAGGAAGGGTTCGTACGCAGTGAAACCCTAACCTTGTGGAAAACCAAATAGGGGGGCAAGGAGGATAAGGCCTGCAACTCTGAAACTCTCTTGGCTGATGTGATGGCGACCAAAAAGGCTGTCTTCCATGACACAAACTTAATCGGAACTGAACCGGCTGGCTCGATGGGGGGAGAGGTCAAAGCCTGAAGGACTAAAGTCAGATCCCAGGGGAGCACCATTTCTTTAACTGGTGGTCGCAATAAAAAAGTGCCCTTCAGAAAAGCTTTACACAATTTGGCAGAAGTCAGAGCAACCTTATTTTCACCCACATGAAAATTGGAGATGGCAGCCAGCTGAATTTTGATGGTAGAAGCACTTGCGCCTGATCGAAAAAGATCGGCCAGAAAATCCAGTATGACCGGAACAGGGGCTGTAAATGGGTTCAGATTGTGCTGAGAGGCCCAAACGCAAAAACGTCTCCACTTGCTATTGTAGAGTTTCCTAGTGGAGGCTTTAAGAGAAGCTACCAAAATATTCTTAACAGGGGACGAAAGTCCGGGAGTCCTGATGATCATGGGAACTGGAGCAGCCATGCCGTCAGCTTGAGTATGTCCAGGTTGGGCAGGGGCAAGCCCGACAGGTGAGAAATCAGATCAGGGCATGGATCTAGAGTCCATGGAGGAGCCAACAGGGGAGACCATAGAAAGGGAAACCACACCTGACGAGGCCAGAAGGGAGCTATGAGAATGACTTTGCATTGCAGCCAGCAAGCTCTCTGAAGGAACTTGGGAGTAACAGGTAACAGGGGATAAGCATACAGTAGCCATGGAGGCCAAGCATGGACTAGAACGTCCCTGGGGACATCCCCCGGAGGGGGGATCAGAGCGAAGAAGTTGCTGCACTTCGCGTTGGAAGGAGATGCGAAGAGATCGCAGCAAGGTTGACTCCAAACATGGAAGATCTTCTCCGCCACTGATTGTTTCAGAGACCACTCGTAAAGCAGAAGGATTGCCCTGCTGAGACTGTCCGCTAGAATGTTTGAGCGTCCCGGGATGTGCGTTGCTATGAGAAACTGGCTGGTGGCCTCGCGACAAAGGGGGTAGGATCGGGTCCCTCCCGGTTTCTTTATATACCAGACTACAGACATGTCTGATTGAATGGCTACCGTCCCCGGAGGTAGGACAGGGTGAAAGGCTCTCAATGCGAAAAGCACTGCCCTCATCTCCAGGACATTGATGTGTAGCTTGGTCTCTGGACGGGACCACGTGCCCTGGAAGTCCTTCCCAGGAAGTGCCCCCCACCCGAGCTGGGAAGCGTCCGTGGTCACCGTGGCTTGAGCCAGAGGGGCTAGAAAGCTGCGCCCCGTGAAAATGTCCACTGATTGAAGCCACCACTGGAGTGACGTTCTGCATGTCAGATTTATCCGGATGTGGAAATTCATCGGAAGGTCTAGCCAGGACCATTGAACTGCTAGATTCCACTGAAGGACTCTCATGTGAAGACGTGCAAGAGGGAGGATAGAGATTGCGGCTGCCATTGAACCCAGGGCCCTGAACATCAGCTACTGTGACTACCGAGTGATCCAAGACAGCCGATACATGGAGTCTGAGAGTTTCTATCCTTTCCGGAGGGAGAAAAATCTTGGACTGAATTGAATCCAACCATGCCCCGATGAAATCTATGATCTGAACCAGAGCCAGGTGGGACTTGTTGCTATTGATTGTGATGCCTAACTTGTGAGCCAGACCGAGGAAGTAGTGTAGGGCCTAACACAAGATGTTTGGTGGATGCAGCGAAGAGCCAGTCGTCTAGGTAGGGGAATACCTGAATGCCCTGAAGTCTCAGGTGAGCCGCTATGACCGCCATAACCTTGGTGAACACCCTGGGGGCTGTGGTGAGACCGAAGGGTAGGGCTCTGAACTGAAAGTGACTGGCCCCTAGCCAGAAGCGTAGAAACCTCCTGGAGCTCCTGTGGACCTTGATGCGATAGAAAGCGTCCTGGAGGTCCAACGAGCACATCCAGTCGCATTCTCTCCGAAACAGTAGAATGGACTGTAGAGTGACCATCCGGAATTTTTGTTTCTCTACCGACAGGTTGAAGATAGACAGGTCCAGAATGGGCCTCAGGTCCCCCGTCTTCCTTGGCACTAAAAAGAACCTGGAGTAGATGCCCGATCCGGACTGATCTGGGGGGACCGGCTCGATGGCTCATTTTTGCAGCAGCTTCAAAACCTCTAAGGCTGCAACCTCCCTGTGAGCGGGTGGAACATCTGGAATGCGTGCTGGGGTTATGGGACATGAAATGAAGGGGATAGAATATCCTCTGAATATGATGCTTAACACCCAGCGGTCTGTAGCAATGGACTCCAATGCCGCTGGATGTAAGGAAAATCTTCCCCCGACTGCCTCCAGAGTAGAGCAGCCGGGCAATCCCTCTGGGTTGCTGTGCGGGTCTGTCGGAAAAAGGTTCCCTAGACCCGAAGTTTCTGGGACCCCCCCTGCCTCTGGGACGGCGTCAGTCTTGTCCCCCTCTGTCTCTGGGGGACGAGTATTCCTGAGTGTCACGAAGAAGCGCGTACCTACCATAATCGCTCCATGTTAGGTTGTCTCTCCTACTTCTTCGTTTGATGGTTCGGAGCCCATCCTCGGTTCACTGCACTTGCTAAGTTCGAGTCACTTTACCAGCTCGAGGCAGCCCCCATATATCCCATGAGATGCAAGGCGTAAGTACCCAGATCTCGCTTGATGGCAATAGGCAATAGCACCTAGCATAAATAACTCCAAAAGGAAGAAAGAAGGAGAGAAAAAAGGGCCTGAAGGATGGTAGAGACCAGCACTGCATGGTCTTCAGAAGCATACTCCCTGTAGAGAGAAGTTATCTGTCCAGGCCTGGGAAGGAGGGAGGGTCGCAAGAAAGAAGGTAAGAGAAGACAACTGTCATGGAACGCTATGGTAGGTACACATAACTTCTCAATGTTGTTGTCAATCTCGCCTTCATTCTGCTTGATGGGACCTCACAGCCCTCAGCACCTCTATCCTGGTGGCTCTAAATGGAACAGACTCTGAGAACTGTAGAGCCAAACTGGCTCTGTCCCTGGAGGCCAAATCCAATTTGTAAATTGGGAAACAAATGTATGAGGAGGCCCAAGTGGCTGCTGCTGTACAAATAGTGTCTAATGGAAGTCTAGCTTGAAAAGCTGTGGAAGTGGCTAAGCTTCCGGTTGAATGCGCTTTTAGGTTTCTCGAAAGCACAAAGCTGTTTTCCCTGAGCGATAGATTTTAGAGATGACAGAAGAAAAGCCATCTAGACAAGGTCACTTTTGAGACAGGAAGGCCTTTCTTTGTTATCAGCATAAGAAACAAAGAGTTGATCGATTTCCAATTGTTTTGTTCTGTCCAAATAATATCTGAGTTGGCGGTGGACATCAAGATAATGTGTAATTTCTTGTCTGATCTGTTTGAATTATTTGGGGAAAAATACAGGAAGGTCAATAGCCTGATCTAAATTGTTCTTGAGGCCAATCTTAGGCAAAAAGGCTCTGATTAGTTCTCAATGATACCTGTCTTGTGGAAGACTAAATAGGCAACAGATAGAGCATGTAAGTTCAGACACCTCCTAAATATGTAATAGCAACCAGGAATAAAGTTTTCCATGAAAGAAATTTCTAGGAACATGAAACAGCTATTCAAGGAGAGTAAAGAACTGGCGATGTCAAAGGATCTAAATTTAGGTCCCATTGAGGAGGAGGACTCCTGGAGGTTTCCAGGAGAAAAATTCTTCTGGCAAAGGCTCTACAAAGCCTGTGGGATATAATGTTGTGATTCAAGTAACCCGACATGAAAGTTCTAGATAGTAGCCAAATGAACTTTGACCGTGAAGAAGAGGAGCCTGCATG
>NC_056728.1:1692477204-1692684809 GCF_019279795.1 Protopterus annectens
CAACAACCGAGACGACCAAGACTTTGGAATTGGCCGACCGAGGACGACTGCTAAAACCCATCTGTGATAGTGACATTTGAAGAGTGGACAGGTGAGGATGGATAAAAGACCCCTTGTCTTGTGTGAGAAGACCCACCCGGTGAGGTAACTTGTGGTGATCGCCCCTGACCAAGTGAGAAAGAAGGGAGAACCAATTCTGTCTACACCAAAAGGGAAACACAAGCAAGATTTCGGGAGAGTCCTGTCTGATTTTCTGCAGAACTCGTGGCAACAGAGGAACTGGGAGAAATGAGTGCAGAAAAAATAAGTTGTGTTCTTACCATAACGTTCCATCTGAGTAGTAGACTTCATTCTTCTGCACATATGGGTATACAGATCCGATTCGGATCGGAGCCGGCAAAACTTTTCAAGCATCAGCTCCGAGCTCCAAGCCCCTCCCTTACCTATATTACATCACTTCCTCCTATCTATCCCCAAATCGAGTTTGCTGACACAAGTGGCAACATAATCACAATCCTAAACAGAAAAAACCTGAAAGTGAGGGGGAAGGAGGGAGGGAAGGTGCAGAAGAATGAATTCTACTACTCAGATGGAACGTTATGGTAAGAACATAACTTCTTTATCTGAAGTAGTTGACTTCATTCATTCTGCATATATGGGACAGAGTCCCCAGCTACTATAATTCCTGGGAGGCCCTTATGGAAGGATATTCCTGAGCACCGCAGAGCCAAAGGATGCTCTCCCTCTAGAAATAAGATCCAATTTACAATGAGAAATGAATGTGTGCGAACTGGCCCATGTCGCTGCCGCACAGATATCATCTAACGGAACACGTGACCAGAAAGCTGCAGAAGTGGTCATTGCTCTAGTGGAATGAGCCTTCAATACACCAGGAGGAGATAAACCTTTGTCCTTATAAACCTGTGCAATACAGAGAGTGATCCACCGTGCTAAGGACACTTTCGAAACTGCTTTGCCCAAAAATGGTTTTGAAAAAGAGACAAAATTGATCTGACTTCCGGAAGGGTTTAGTCTTATGGAGGTAAAAACGAAGCTGTCTATGGACATCTAATAAATGAAGCTTACGTTCACCTCTATTTTGGAAATTTGGGAAGACGACTGGCAAATTTATAGACTGATTAATATTGGCTGCTGAGGACACCTTGGGAAGAAAGGAAGGGTTTACCTTAGAAACCCTATCCTTGTGGAAAACCAAATAGGGGGGCAAGGAGGATAAGGTCTGCAACTCTGAAACTCTCTTGGCTGATGCGATAGCGACCAAAAAGGCTGTCTTCCATGACACAAACTTAATCGGCACTGAACCGGCTGGCTCGATGGGGGGAGAGGTCAAAGCCTGAAGGACTAAAGTCAGATCCCAGGGGAGCACCATTTCTTTAACTGGTGGTCGCAATAAAAAAGTGCCCTTCAGAAAAGCTTTACACAATTTGGCAGAAGTCAGAGCAACCTTATTTTCACCCACATGAAAATTGGAGATGGCAGCCAGCTGAATCTTGATGGTAGAAGCACTTGCGCCTGATCGAAAAAGATCGGCCAGAAAATCCAGTATGACCGGAACAGGAGCTGTAAATGGGTTCAGATTGTGCTGAGAGGCCCAAACGCAAAAACGTCTCCACTTGCTATTGTAGAGTTTCCTAGTGGAGGCTTTAAGAGAAGCTACCAAAATATTCTTAACAGGGGACGAAAGTCCGGGAGTCCTGATGATCATGGGAACTGGAGCAGCCATGCCATCAGCTTGAGTATGTCCAGGTTGGGCAGGGGCAAGCCCGACAGGTGAGAAATCAGATCCGGGCATGGATTTAGAGTCCATGGAGGAGCCAACAGGTGAGACCATAGGAAGGGAAACCACACCTGACGAGGCCAGAAGGGAGCTATGAAAATGACTTTGCACTGCAGCCGGCAAGCTCTCTGAAGGAACTTGGGAGTAACAGGTAGGGGATAAGCATACAGTAGCCATGGAGACAAAGCATGGACTAGAGCGTCCCTGGGGACATCCCTCGGAGGGGGGATCAGAGCGAAGAAGTTGCTGCACTTCGCGTTGGAAGGAGATGCGAAGAGATCGCAGCAAGGTTGACTCCAAACACGGAAGATCTTCTCCGCCACTGATTGTTTCAGAGACCACTCGTAAGGCAGAAGGATTGCCCTGCTGAGACTGTCCGCTAGAATGTTTGAGCGTCCCGGGATGTGCGTTGCTATGAGAAACTGGCTGGTGGCCTCGCGACAAAGGGGGTAGGATCGGGTCCCTCCCTGTTTGTTTATATACCAGACTACAGACATGTCTGATTGAATGGCTACCGTCCCCGGAGGTAGGACAGGGTGAAAGGCTCTCAACGCGAAAAGCACTGCCCTCATCTCCAGGACATCAATGTGTAGCTTGGTCTCTGGACGGGACCACGTGCCCTGGACGTCCTTCCCAGGAAGTGCCCCCCACCCGAGCTGGGAAGCGTCCGTGGTCACCGTGGCTTGAGCCGGAGGGGCTAGAAAGCTGCGCCCCGTGAAAATGTCCACTGATTGAAGCCACCACTGGAGTGACGTTCTGCATGTCTGATTTATCCGGATGTGGAAATTCATCGGAAGGTCTAGCCAGGACCATTGAACTGCTAGATTCCACTGAAGGACTCTCATGTGAAGACGTGCAAGAGGGAGGATAGAGATTGCGGCTGCCATCGAACCCAGGGCCCTGAACATCGGCTGCTGTGACTACCGAGTGATCCAAGACAGCCGATACATGGAGTCTGAGAGTTTCTATCCTTTCCGGAGGGAGAAAAATCTTGGACTGAATCGAATCCAACCGTGCCCAGATGAAATCCATGATCTGAACCAGAGCCAGGTGGGACTTGTTGCTACTGATTGTGATGCCTAACTTGTAAGCCAGACCGAGGAAGTAGTGTAGGGCCTGACACGAGATGCTTGGTGGATGCAGCGAAGAGCCAGTCGTCTAGGTAGGGGAATACCTGAATGCCCTGAATTCTCAGGTGAGCCGCTATGACCGCCATAACCTTGGTGAACACCCTGGGGGCTGTGGTGAGACCGAAGGGTAGGGCTCTGAACTGAAAGTGACTGGCCCCTAGCCAGAAGCGTAGAAACCTCCTGGAGCTCCTGTGGACCTTGATGCGATAGAAAGCGTCCTGGAGGTCTAACGAGCACATCCAGTCGCATTCTCTCAGAAACGGTAGAATGGACTGTAGAGTGACCATCCGGAATTTTTGCTTCTCTACCGAAAGGTTGAAGATAGACAGGTCCAGAATGGGCCTCAGGTCCCCCGTCTTCCTTAGCACTAAAAAGAACCTGGAGTAGATGCCCGATCCGGACTGATCTGGGGGGACCGGCTCGATGGCTCATTTTTGCAGCAGCTTCGAAACCTCTAAGGCTGCAACCTCCCTGTGAGCGGGTGGAACATCTGGGGTTATGGGACATGAAATGAAGGGGATAGAATATCCTCTGGATATGATGCTTAACACCCAGCGGTCTGTAGCAATGGACTCCTATGCCGCTGGATGTAAGGAAAATCTTCCCCCGACTGCCTCCAGAGTAGAGCAGCCGGGCAATCCCTCAGGGTTGCTGTGCGGGTCTGTCAGAAAAAGGTTCCCTAGACCCGAAGTTTCTGGGACCCCCCCCTGCCTCTGGGACGTCGTCAGTCTTGTCCCCCTCTGTCTCTGGGGGACGAGTATTCCTGAGTGTCACGAAATGAGAAGTTATGTACCTACCATAACGTTCCATGTTAGTTGTCTTCTCTCGCCTTCTTTCTTGCTTGATGGGTTCGGAGCCGATCCTCGGCTCCGACTCGGCACTTGCTAAGCTCGAGAGTCACTTTTACCAGCTCGAGGCAGCCCCATATCCCATGATGCAAGGCGGTAAGTACCCAGATCTCGTTTGATGGCAATAGGCAATAGCACCTAGCATAAATAACTTCCAAAAGGAAGAAAGAAGGAGAGAAAAAGGGCCTGAAGGATGGTAGGAGGACCAGCACTGTATGGTCTTCAGAAGCATACTTCCCTGTAGAGAGAAAGGTCTGTCCAGGCCTGGGGGAAGGAGGGAGGGTCGCAAGAAAGAAGGCAAGAGAAGACAACTAACATGGAACGTTATGGTAGGTACATAACTTCTCAATGTTAAGTTGTCAATCTCGCCTTCATTCTTGCTTGATGGGACCGCGTCCCTAGCACCTCTATCCTGGGTGGCTCAATGGAACAGACTCTTGAGAACTGTAGAGCCAAAACTGGCTCTGTCCCTGGAGGCCAAATCCAATTTGTAATGGGAAACAAATGTATGAGGAGTGGCCCAAGTGGCTGCTGCACAAATAGTGTCTAATGGAAGTCTAGCTTGAAAAGCTGTGGAAGTGGCTAAGCTTCTGGTTGAATGCTTTAGGTTTGAGCACAGCTGTTTTCCCCTGAGCTGATAGATTTCAGAGATGACAGAAGAAAGCCATCTAGACAAGGTCACTTTTGAGACAGGAAGGCCTTTCTTGTTATCAGCATAAGAAACAAAGAGTTGATCGGATTTCCTGAATTGTTTTGTTCTGTCCAAATAATATCTGAGTTGGCGGTGGACATCAAGATAATGTAATTTTTGTTCCGATCTGTTTGAATAGTTTGGGAAAAATACAGGAAGGTCAATAGTTTGATTCAAATTAGTCTTTGAGGCGACCTTAGGCAAAAAGGTCGGATTAGTTCTCAATGATACTCTGTCTTTGTGGAAGACTAAATAGGGGGGGCGAACAGATAGAGCATGAAGTTCAGACACCCTCCTAGCCGATGTAATAGCAACCAGGAATAAAGTTTTCCATGAAAGAAATTTCAGGGAACATGAAACAGCTGGCTCGAAGGGAGGAAGAATCAAGGATGTCAGCACTAAATTTAGGTCCCATTGAGGAGGAGGACTCCTGATTGGAGGTTTCAGGAGAAAAATTCCTTTCAAGAAGGCTCTACAAAGCCTGTGGGACATAATGTTGTGATCTGCGAACCCGACATGAAAGTTCGAGATAGTAGCCAAATGAACTTTGACCGTGGAAGAAGAGGAGCCCGCGTGAAAAATTTCTGCTAAGAAATCCAAAACTGCTTGTACTGGAGCAGTGAAGGGATCAATATTTTTGGCTTTTGCCCAAAAAGAAAAACGTTTCCATTTGCTAGTATAAATCCTCCTAGTAGAGGATTTTAAGGAAGCTACTATGATGTCTCTAACAGGATTAGAGATCATAGGAAGCCTGGCTAAGGAAGGAAGTGGAGCAACCATGCTGTGAGGTTGAGAGAAGGAATAGACCGGTGCAGCTGACCCGATTGGTGAATCAGAAGGTCTGGCACTGGGTCCAGATGCCACGGCTGCACCAAAAGGTGATGATGGAGGAACGGAAACCAAATTTTTCGAGGCCAATAAGGAGCAATGAGAATCATTTTGGCTCTCAAAACGGTGGCTTTCTGGATTACTTGTGGAATCAGAGGAAAGGGAGGAAAGGCATAAAGTCGTCCCTGGGGCCAATCCTGGGTCAGAGCGTCTCTGGGGGGATGGCCTGGCAGTGGGAAGAGAGAGAAGAAGTCTGGACATTTGCTGTTTTGGGGAGTAGCAAAAAGATCGCAACATGGGCCCCATTCTAGAAAATCTCCTCCACTATAGATTGTTTGAGAGACCACTCGTGAGGCATGAGAATAGCTCTGCTCAATCTGTCCGCTAAAATGTTGGTTTTCCCAGGATATGCATTGCTACCAGAAACCGATGAGAGGAGATCGCCCATTGCCAAAGTCTGAGCTTCTCGACACAAGGGGTAGGACTTGGTTCCGCCCTGTTTGTTGATATACCATACTACAGACATGTTGTCTGTGTGGACTGCAATTGTCCCCAAGGGAAGAAAGTCGTTGAGGGCTTGCAACGTTAAAAGCACTGCTCTCATCTCTAGGACATTTATGTGCAGGTGGTATTCGAACGGTTGCCACATCCCATGAACCATCCTGCCCTGATAATGCCCCCCCCACCCGATCAGGGAGGCATCCGTAGTGACAGTGGCTACCGGGGCTGGGGGTACAAAGGGTCTGCCTTGGTGAATCTGGGGAGAAGTAACCCACCAAGAAAGATGATTCTTGCAAATCTGTGTCACCAGTATTTGGTGACGCATCGGAAGTTGTTGGTAAGACCACTGAGTGAACAACATCCACTGAAGAAGGCGTATATAGAAGCGGGCAGGGGAAGAAGGGTAATGGCCGCAGCCATGAGGCCCAACACCTTTAGAACCATTCTGGCTTGTACTTTCTTGCTGGCTAGGATGATTCTCACGTGATTTTGTATATCTGAGATTCTTTGGTCTGTGAGGGTAGCTGACATCCGAACAGTGTTTAAGTTTGCGCCTATGAAAGTAATAGATTGGCAGGGCAATAAGGAGGATTTTCCATAGTTGATCGAGATGCCCAATTGAGTGCAAAGATTTATTGTGTAATCCCTGGCTTGAAGAAGCTGATGCCTGGTGGTGGCTGAAAGGAGCCAGTCGTCGAGATAATGGAAACACCTGGAATCCTTGACGTCTCAGGTGAGCCGTGACCACTGCCATACATTTGGTGAACACTCTTGGGGCTGTAGTGAGACCAAAGGGCAGGGCTCTGAATTGGAAATGACTGGACCCCAGCCGAAAGCGGAGAAACCTTCTGGAGCGTCTGTGAATTTTTATGTGATAGTACGCATCCTGAAGATCTATTGAGCACATCCAGTTGTCCTTCTGTAAGAAGGGCAGAATTGACTGAAGTGTGACCATTCGGAATCTTGTCTTTCTCACAGACTTGTTGAGTCTGCTGAGATCCAATATTGGTCTCCAGTCTCCCGTCTTTTTGGGGACCAAAAAGAACCTTGAGTAGATTCCGGGCTCTGAATGGTCTGTTGGGTGGCTGAATGGCTCTTTTTTGCAGAAGTTTTAAAACTTCTAACTCTGCAATTTCCCTTAGACCGGGTGGTACATCTGGAAGGGAATTTGAGTGAGAGAAGGGAGTTTCCTCGAAAGGAATTTTGTAACCCTCGGATATGATCGACTGTACCCATCTGTCTTGAGTTAGGGAAAGCCAGGCTTCTGGGTACAGCGATACTCTTCCCCCGACTGCCTCCAAGGATGGACAGTCGGGCAACATCTCAGGGATGCTGAAAGGGCTTCTCAGAGAGAGGCTCTCTGCTTCCCTGGTTTTGTGGACCCCTCTGCCTCTAGAGCGGCGCCTGTTATTGTTACCCCTCTGCCTCTAGGGGTAAACTGACCACGTGAATCCGGCGTGACTCCTTGGGATTTGCGGAACCACATTTTGCCACCCTTCTGTCCTTTAGGGTAAGGTCTAGAAGGGGTGGAAAAATGGACCCCTATGGCAGAAAGAGTCTTGCCGTCCTGCTCACACCTGGTCAATGTTTCCTTCACTTGAGGGCCAAACAAAGCTGACCCATCAAAGGGAGAGTTTGTGAAGGACGCCTTAAAGGGATCTGCAAAATTACAGAGCCGCATCCAGGCTTGGCGTCTAAGAGCCACACCTGTACCTGCGGCCCTACTCGCTCCATCTGCTGCATATATCAGTCGCATGGAGGAGTTAGCAATAGAATTAAGGGTTCCTAGCTGCGAAGCAATTTTTTCTTGAGCCCCTGCAGCTGTGGGATCCTGTACTACTTCACCTAGCTCCTTAAGGATATCCCTTTGGAGTCTGGTGAAGTGACATAAGTAGTTCAGCGAGCGCATAGAAAAGGTCGCTGCAGAGAACATCCACTTACCATACCTATCCATGGTCCTAGAGTCCTTATTAGGAGGATGGACAGGTACGGAAGGATCTGCAAGTTCCTTCTTAGTGGCAGCCGCCACCACCATGGCATCAGCAGGGACACCTTTCGTAAGGAATTGCTTGTCCGAAGGGGCAGTAATAAATTTAGACGGCCTCCTAGGAACTGGCTCTACAGAGTCAGGAGCAGCCCAAGCCTTTCGAGCAATAACCTGCATAAGGGGGTCGAAAGGCGGAGACACCCAGGAGGTGGAGGGCCGAGATCCAAACGCCTCCAGGTATACCGACTCATCCTCAGAGGGATTATTGGAGGGCCAGTTTCCCCTCTGTTTAAGAAGTTCTAGGATGTCTGAAAAGGAGACATCCTCAGAAGGGGATCTTGGGGATCCCTCCGACTCATCTAAGTCGGTATCTGAAGTGATAGACTCGGGGGAGTCTGCGTGTTTCCTCTTACAGGTCCTCTTGCACGGAGAATCCCCTGACTGATCAGGAGAATCCTCGGAAGAGGGGGTTCTTCCCAGTGGGGAAACCTGAGGCGGAGGATCTCTGGGTCCGGGAGCAAGAGAGATGGCAGAGATATCGACAGGCACCGTGAGGGAGGAGCTAAGGAACAGACTGCTGGCTGAGTCCAGTGGCCAGCACACTCTTCATCACCTCGAAGGCTCCCTCCCAGGGAGGTCCGAGAGAACCCGTTCCGAAGAACCAGGAACTCCAGGGCCCACCGAAAGGGAAGGCTCCGAGGCAGATGTCAGAGCCGAGCTCACCAAGGCCGAGGCTCCAAGGGGAAGAGTGGGGTCGGACAAGGGTTCGATGCCACTCACCCCCTTGGAGGAGACCAGGGAAGCCCGACCACCGAATCCCTCTAAGGAAGGTCTCGAAGAGGAGATAAGAGTAGAGGCTGAGGGAGCAGAAGGAGGGGGTATCTGTCCCTCAGCCATAGCAGAAACTATTCCCGAAGACTCCAGCTCCAAACTCTGAGGTAGAGTTGAAGGAGGAACTGCAAGGGGGTGTGGACTAATAGTCGTCTGTTGAGACGGCCTATGTAGCATCTGGGCCAGTGCCTGTGATTTTAATAATCTACTGACCACCCTCTCTAAATCATGGTCAGAAAGCCTGGATGACCGGCTCCGATGGCTCCGTTCCGAGAGGAGAGGAGAGGCCGGAGCCGAGAGTATCAGTTCCAAGGAAGGGGACCTGGACCTCTTCCTCGAAGGAACCATCGGAGCCGACGAAACCATGGATGCCGTCGGAACAGACAACTTTTCGGCACCGACAGAAGGTCTCGATGCATCGGCTCCGGCCGGAGCCGATACAGACATAAAGGTAAGGGTGTCGGAGCCGGTCGGGGCGCCGAAGCCTGAGCCACATGGTGGTCGGAACCAATCGGAGCTGACACCGATGTGACCGAACCAGTATCGGCACCGATAGCCATCGGTGCCGAGGTTTTAACCAGGATCGGCTCCAGCCGGAGCCGATCTCGATTCTGAAAGAGTCGGAGCCGAGGCCGCAGGCTTAGACACAGAAGCCTGGGCCTTGGAAGACTTGGCAGTCTTACTGGCCGACTTAGCCAGAGCCCTCCGGTTTAAGTAGGCCCCTCAAAATCAATTTGTTTCTCCTCTCCTGCAGGACTCTCTGGCTAAAGGAATGACAAATCGCACAGGAGTCCTGCAAGTGGAGAGGTCCCAGGCAGTATAAGCAAGAAGTGTGACCGTCTGTCAGAGACATCTTCTGACAGCACGAGTCACACTTCTTAAAGCCTGAGACCCTTTCCTTGGACATGGTTGCAAAAACACACACACAACACAGTCCCAAGAAACAGTTATCCCAAAAATAATCAGATAACTAACCTCTCACACACACACACACACACACACACCCTAACAAGGGGTGGGGGTAGGTGAAGGCCTGACTAAAAAAATAAAGGAGTGAGGGATTTTCTAGTCAGAAAGGGACTTAATCTAACTAAAAACGTTAAAAATAAAGTGTTAGGATGAAAAAGGGGCAAAAATAGTAATATCTAAAAAACTTACCAGGAGCTGGCAAAAGGAGGACCTCATCAGCGAAGCGGCAAACGAGATCTGGGTACTTACCGCCTTGCATCATGGGATATGGGGCTACCTCGAGCGGGTAAAAGTGACTCTCGAGCTTAGCAAGTGCCGAGTCGGAGCCGAGGATCGGCTCCGAACCCATCAAGCAAGAATGAAGGCGAGATTGACAACTTAACATGGACTGTGATTTCCGGAACCACATCTTCTTTTGCCCCTTTTAGTTCCTGGAATAGGACCTCTGGGGGTTAGAGAAGTGGATTTCGACGGCTGACAAAGTCTTTCCATCCTTCTCACTGTGGGTTAGTGTGTCGTGTACAGTCTTCCCAAAGAGGGATGATCCATCAAAAGGGGCGTTGATGAAAGATGCCTTAAAGGGGTCCGCAAATTGACACAGCCTGATCCAGGCATGATGCCTCAAGGCAACGCCTGTACCAGCAGCTCTAGCGGCTCCCTCCGTAGCATGAGAGAGGAGACGCATAGAGGTATTTGTCACCGACTTCAGTGTAGTCATCTTTGCAGTGAAAGACTGCTTGTCCTGTTGAGACAGAGACTCCGGGGGCGACTCAGTTCTGATATAAGGTCTCGCTGCAGTCAGATGACATGTGCCAAGTAATTCAGCGCACGAATAGAAAATGTCGCTGACGAGTACATGCGCTTCCCGAAACGATCCATCGACCTGGACTCTGTCTGGCGGATGAACCGAGGAACTCTCCTGTGTCAGTTCCTTCTTTGTGGCAGCTGCAACCACCAAAGCATCTACCGGGGCTCCTTTGGACCAAGCCTGCCTGTCTGACGGCGGAGAAAGAAGTTTGTCTGGCCTTTTGGGTATATGCTCTACGGTGTCAGGATCCTTCCATGCCCTAGTGGTGATGAGGTCCACCAAAGGATCCGCTGGAGGGGAGACCCAGGAAGTAGATGGGCCCGCGCCAAAGGCATCCAGGAATACGGACTCATCCGCAGAGGGTTTGGGGGCTGACCAACCTCCTCTTTGGCGGAGGATCTCCATAATGTCTCCGAATGAGACGTCCTCTGAAGGTGATCTGGGGGAATACTCTCCTTCCTCCAAGTCTGTATCAGTGGTAATGGACTCAGGGGAGTCCAAGTGCCTCCTCTTACACTTGCGCTTACAAGGTTCCTCTCCAGTGGGACTCTCTGGAGAGGATGTGTAAGCCTCTGGGGGTTCCCTGAGGGGAACAACCTGGGGATGCTTTGGCAAGGGCTGTCTGTGAGACAGGGTAATGGGAGCAGAATGCAAAATCATAGGGGTCTGGGTAGGATCCGAGTAGGTGAGCTGTGGTCTCAACCCCTGGGAGAAAACCTTTTCCACTGCCTCAAATGCCGATGGAGAGCACACCTCCGTAGAATGCAAGGAAGAGGCTCTCCCCGTCACCGAAGCAGGGACCGGAGCCGACAGAGGGGTAGTCCGGGCACCGAGGATGGGATCCGAAAGAACGAGATCTCGATCCTCGGGTCCGACTCCCCGACCACTGCTCCTAGAGTCTCCTGGATCCGAGATCGGATCCGAGGAACTCAAGGTGATGGCCGTTGCCGGGGAAACGAGAACCATTGGCGCCGACCCCACAGCTCCGAAAGGTCTTGGACCCGAGAGCCCCGAAGCGTCGGATCGGGGAAGGATCAATAGGGTGGAACATAGTTGAAGGAGGAGGACCCTCTCCAATGGGAGAGGGCCCTGGGCAAGACCCCCATCTGAATCTGGTTCTGGATGAACCTCCTCATTAGCCTGTCCATATCCAGGTCAGAGACCGTCTGAGTCGACCTGGAGGAAGCGACCGACTTGGGTCTGGGCTGGATCTGAGGGGAGTGCCTCGGCTCCGATAGCTCCAGCGAGAAACGAGGAGAGTGGAGCCAAAGAGAACGAGACCTGGGTGCCTTTGAAGAGGGGCTGGAGAAAGACTCCCTGTCCGGTGATCTTTTTCTGGGCCAGTCCCTCTCCTTGTGGCACCTCTCCTTGTCCCTTCTGTCCCTACCTCTCTGGGACGACTCTGATGAAGCAGGCCTGGCAGGAGGTTGAGTCCCTGCCTGCACAGTGTCACTGGCTGGAGAAGAAACCGAAGCAGACTCTAGGGCAGAAGCAGGTAGCAGACCCTTAGCCACAAGCTTAGCCTGGCGATCCTTCAAAGCCCTAGGGTTAAAGCCTGAACAAATGTCGCAAGATGCAGACAGATGGGAGACCCCTAAACATAGAACACAGAGTGTGGCCATCGGCTGGTGAGAGCTTGTGACCACACTCTGTGCATTTCTTAAACAGAACCTTAGGCTGTTCAGCCATAGTAGAAACAGTATAAGCCCTAACGGCCCACTCACACACACACTCTAACAGGGATTGGGTCTAGGCAGGAAACCAGAAACACAAACACAAAACACTTATAACTTTTTTTTTACACTAACATGACGATCGAAAGCGAAGGGAGGAAAAAAAGGGAAAGGTATTCACACAACTAGCACAAAAAGACCAAAAAAAACCTTACCACCTAGCTTAGAGCTCAGAGACCACGATGCTGACTCAGAGTGGCAAACGAGATCTGGGGATAGATAGGAGGCAGTGATGTAATATAAGTAAGGGAGGGTCTTGGAGCTCGGAGCTGATGCTTGAAAAGTTTTGCCGGCTCGGATCCAAATCGGATCTGTATACCCATATGTGCAGAATGAATGAAGTCAACTACTTTAGATCATCCCCTTCCAAGGAAAAGGCAGTGCGTCTACTTTCCAAGCCAGAGGACTTGAGACTATGGAACAGAATAGAAGTTTGTTCAGAAGGAAAGCAAAAAGATTTACCTGGGGAATACCCTGCCAATGGACACTGTCCAGGAACACATCTTTGTGAAGCATCCACCTGTGAATGTGTGCTAGTCATGCTACTAGACTGTGCTCTAACAGAATGTAAACTGCCAGAAGAGTCACTTGATACTCAATAGCTAGATTCCAGACCTGAAGAGATAGTCTGCAAAGAAGACAGGAACTCATCCCCCCCAACCCCCACTTGTGGACGTGCAACGTCACTGTGCTACTGTCTATGAATACTTTGAGCGGCTTGGGATGAAACAGGGAATTAAAAGCTTGCAGACCCAGAAGCAGAGCCCTCATCTCTTTTATGCTGATATGGTCTGATCTCTGACAATGAGGTCAAAGATCCTGAACCTTCAGAGGGCCATAGGAGGCACCCCCACCCCCTGTCTGAGCCATCTGCAAAAAGCTCCCAAGTGGGAAATGGAGCTTCAAAGGGAAGCCATGGATTGAAACAGAGTTGATTAATCTACCACTGAAGCTTGAGCATGAAAGAAAAGGCACTAGGAACTCTGGAGGGCGGCAATGTTGAAGCCATACCGATATGAAGTACCACTGAAGTTTCCTAATATGGAGCTTAATGAGATGGAACATGTGAATGGTGGAAGCCATGAACCCCAGGATCCTGAGAAATTCCCTGGCCATGACAGATGCCAGACGAAGAAGGGGGTGGAAAAAGGTCATCAGAGACAGAGCCTTGGGAACAGGGAGAGATGCCAACATGGGAATCGCCTGAAGCCTGCATCCAAGGAAAATCTGATCCTGGGAAAGAGTCAGAACAGATCTCTGGAGGTTTGTGGTGATGCCCAGACTGTGTAATAGTCAAATAGTAAACAGGAGATCCTGAAGCATAATGCTGGAAGAAGGAGCCTGAATAAGATTGTCCAAATACGGAAAAAATATGAATACTTCGAAGCCTGCAAAAAGCAATGATAGAAGCAAGGCATTTGGTGAATACCCTTGGGACAGTATAGAGGCCAAAGGGCAAGGGAGAGACAGAGAAATGTAAAAACTTCCTGAAAAAAGGAGGGATGAGGATGTGAAGGTAGAGATCCAGAGACACCAGAACAGCCTGAGGAAGCAGAAGAGGAAACAATGTCTGATGGGATAACAGCAGAAAGGAAGGAATCTCGAGAAATGTGTTTAGCAAGGAAAAATCAGAAATGGTATCCATGTACCTCCTTTTGTGGGACCAAAAACATTCTGCAATAGAATCCCTTCTACACATGGGTGAGAGGTATGGCTTGAATGGTGCCCTGATACAAAACAGAGTGAAGAGCCCCTGGGAAATGAGAAAAACGTTCCTGAGAAGGTTGAGGAATGTCAGGAAAGGGAGGAAGAGACATTCAAACCATAAAATATCCCTGACGGTTAATGGACAGAACCCAAGTGTCTAAGGAATTTACCAGCAGTGGGGTCAACTAAAACTATAGTTTCTGGGTAAAAAGTTTAGGAATAGCATACAAAAGCTTAGACTAAAGAACTTTTTACATCCCATTTGCCTTACTGGGGGAGGCTGGCTGATTATCAGGAAAACTGCATGCAGTAACACACACACACACACACACACACACACACACACACACACACACACACACACACACACACACACACACACACACACACACACACACACACACACACACATCCTCTAAAGCAGACAGAACAGGAGGAATGGGTGTAGGTTCTGAAAATTCCTTGTTTAACAACTCACAGTAGTTTGAGGGACTGAGAAACCTAGAGCTCTCCCACTGGAAACACTGGCACTTTCCAGCAATAGTCTCAGAAAAAGAGAAATTCCCAAAGACAGAATCAGAAGTGGAGCTCACCTCTGAGCCAGAATCAGAAATCTGAGGAGAAAAATTACAGTTGTATAAAATCTTGCAGTATCAGTCGATGTCCTTCTCTTCACTGTTGCAGTATTCTTAACTGCACGGATCTCCTGACAAGGACAGCTCAATATCCAGCCAGTATACCAAAGCCTTTAGATCTTGTATGTGCCATATGTCACACGTACGTTTCCCATACAGAACACAGGTCATAAATGACAAACAGGCGCAGTTACCCAAGATGAACTGCCCCAGTAGAGAACAATCTCCACTGGACAAAAAAAGAAGTTATGTCTTACCATAACGTTCCATCTGAGTTGTTGATCTTCTTCCAGTCATAACTAATGGGTTCTGTTCCGAATCCTCAGAACTGAGTCAGCCTTATACCAAGCTTGCATGCACCAAAATCTCTCGAGCTAAGCTGCTACCCACAATGCCCTTTACTCAGTTACCTCAGATCGAGTTTGCATGCAACATATAGTAGTAGAAATAGGTCAGAGGCCATCTCTGCACAGAAACCCTAATACACCAGAAAGACCCAGAAGATCCACCAGGAGCCTTTGGAGGGAGGCCGGTGGGAGGGTGCAATGACTGGAAGAAGAACAACAACTCAGATGGAACGTTATGGTAAGACATAACTTCTTTATCTGAAGTTGTTAATCTTCTTCCTATTCATCACTGATGGGACCAAGTCCTCAGCTAATTGGAGAACCTGGGTGGCCCTTATGGAAGTACATTCCTGAGAACCACTGAACCAAAGGCCGCTCTTTCCCTGGAGATCAGATCCAATTTGCAATGTTTAATGAAGGTGTGGGGCTTGGCCCAAATGGAAGCTGCACAAATGTCATCCATGGAGGCCCTAGCGTGGAAGGTAACAGATGCTGCAACAGCCCTAGTTGAGTGAGCTTTGATTTGGCCAGGCTTAGATCCCTCCATAAGCAAATATGTGAAGGCAATGCAATCCCTGAGCCATTTAGACAAAGTAACTTTCGATACTGCGCCTCCCATTCTAGGGCCAGCAAAGGAGATGAAAAGCTGGTCTGACTTGCGAAAGGATTTAGTTCTGTCCAGATAGAAACGTAATTGTCTATGAACATCCAAGGAATGTAGGCAATATTCTCCCTTGTTAGAGTAATTTGGAAAAAACACAGGGAGCTCAATGGACTGGTTAATCAAAAAGTCAGAAACCACTTTGGGAAGAAAGGATGGGTTAGTACAAAGTGATATTCTGTCCTTATGAAAGATCAGATAAGGGCTCTTGATACATAATGCTTGTAATTCAGAAATTCGTCTGGCTGAGGTTACAGCCACCAGAAATAAGGATTTCCATGACAGGAATTTTAGACCACATGTTGCAGTCGGCAGAAAAGGGGGCAGAGAAAGAGACTGGAGAACCCAGCAGAAATTCCATGTCTCCACCGGCTACCTGATGGGAGGCCTGCTGTGGAAAATACCCTTGAGGAAAGTCTTGCAAAGGCAAGAGGAAATAAGCGGGACTCCATCTGACCCATTATGGAAGTTGGAAACAGCTGCTAGATGAACTCGAATGGTGGAAGCTGAGGCCCCACTGTCGAACAGTTCAGCCAGATAATGAATAGTGGCTACAGGAGCGGAGAATGGGTCTAGCTTCTGATTATGTGACCAAATAGAGAATCTTTTCCATTTGTCCCTGTAAAGTTTCCTGGTGGATGGTTTATGAGAGGCCAAGATAATTTCATGTACGGGTTAAGAGAGGTTTTCCTGCCTGGCAACTAACGGAAGTGGAGAAACCAAGCTGTCAGCTTGAGAGTGGACAGATTCAGGGGAGTCGGCCCTTGTGGGTGAGATACAAGGTCCTGACGGGTGTCTAGGATCCAAGGAGGTTGTAACAGACGAGGTCGAAGGAAGGGAAACCACACTTGACTAGGCCAGAATGGGCAATGAGGATCACTTTGCTTCTCAACCGAATAGCTTTCCTTAGAACAAGGGGGATCAGAGGAATCGGGAAGATAAGCATAAAGGAGACCCGTGGGCCAATCGTGAATGAAAGCGTCTCTCGGTGACTTCCCTGAGAGGGGGAAAGAGGGTAAAGTAGCTGCTGCATTTTGTAATTGAGGGGGAAGCGAAAAGGTCGCAACATGGCTGGCCTCAACGGCTGAAAATTTCCACCGCCACACTTGGATCGAGAGACCATTCGTGAGGATGGAGAATACATCTGCTCAGCCTGTCCGCAATCACGTTGGAGCTCCCAGGGATATGCGTTGCGATCAGAAAGCGGTTGGAAGCTATCGCCCACTGCCAGATTCTCATGGCTTCGCGACATAGGGGGTAGGATTTGGTCCCTCCCTGTTTATGTACCAGACCACGGACATGTTGTCTGACTGGACAGCAATTGTTCCAGACGGAAGGAGCGGATGAAAAGCTTGCAACGCCAATAACACTGCTCAACTCCAGGACACTGATATGCAAGTTGACCTCTACATCGGACCACGTGCCTTGCACTGACTTTCCCTGGAAGTGTCCCCCCCCACCCCATCCGGAAGCATCCGTGGTCACCATGGCACTGGGCTGGGGAGACTGGAAGGGGCGACACCAAAGATTTTCGTCTGCACTCATCCACCAGAGGAGATCTTGTTTGCAAGTGTTGGTGATGAGAATCTGTGAGCTCAGGGGGTGAAGATTGGGTATCCACTGGGCCTGAAGGAGCAATTGTAGTAATCTCATGTGTAGTCTGGCTAAGGGAACAATAGGGATGGCTGCAGCCATAGACCCCAAGGCTTGGAGAACTTCCCTTGCAGACACCTTTCATCGACAGAGTATTACTTGAACTTCTGCCCTTAGTCTCTGATGCCTGTGAAGAGGAAGTGAGATCAGGCTTGACTGGGAGTTGAATATTGCCCCTATGAATTCCAGTTGTTGTGAGGGTTGAAGGTTGGATTTCTCCCAATGTATGGGGATGCCCAGTGACTCCGCTAGAACCAGGGTGTAGCGGAGGGCCCTGACCAGAAGACGCTTGGTGGGGGCGGAGAGGAGCCAATCATCTAGGTACGGAAACACCTGGAATCCCTGAAGTCTCAGATGAGTGCTTACCACTGTAAGGCATTTCGTGAACACTCTGGGGGCTGTCGAGAGACCGAAAGGCAGGGCTCTGAATTGGTAGTGATTGGCTCCCAACCGGAAGCAAAGGAGGCTCCTGGAGCGCTTGTCCATCTTGATATGGTAATACACATCCCGGAGATCTAATGAGCACATCCACACACCCTCCCGTAGAAAGGGAAGGATGGCTTGAATCGTGACTATGTGGAATATGGTCTGAACTACCGATTTAATTCGTTGGCTGAGATCCAGAATGGGCCTCCAGTCCCCTGTTTTCTTTGGCACCAAAAAGAATCTTGAGTAGAACCCTGATCTGCACTGAACTGGGGGGACCTGTTGGATGGCTCGTTTTTGACACAGATTTCATATTTCGGAAGCTACCTCCTCCCTTTGACTGGGTGGAACATCAGGAAGGGATTTCGGAGGTCTTGGATAAGATATTAGGGGAATATGGTAGCCTCTGGTAGGGATTCTCTGCAGCCACTGATCGTTTGTAATGGAAAGTCAGGCAGCTTTGGTGCAGAGAAAAACACGTCCCGACTGCTTCCAGAGGAAAGCAATTGGGAAGCGCTTCAGGAGCGCTGATACAGTCTACCCGAGAAGGAATCTCTGGAGCCCTGGTTCCGGGGACCCCCTCTGCCCCGAAAGGGGCATCTTCCATTATTGGAACACCCTCTGCCTCTGGAGGAGTCCTCACCACGTGCGTCTCAGAAAGGACTTTGAGACTTCTTGTGCCACATCTTCCCGCTCCTCTGATTCCTGGAGAAGGAACGCTTATGTTTGGAAAAGCATAGGCCAAAGGCAGACAAGGTCTTCCCGTCTTGCTTGCACCTGGCTAATGTATCCTTGACCTTAGCACTAAACAGAGCTGATGGTTTGATAGGGGCATTTAAAAAGGAAGACATGAAGGAGACCACGAGGTCACAAATGCGCATCCAGGCATGGCGTCTCATGACTATGCCTGCACCAGCAGCTCTAGCTGCTCCTCTGGTTGTGTGTGTCAGCAACCTCATGGATGAATTGGATATTGACTCAAGAGTGGCAAAGTTGGGAAGCAACTTTATCTCATGCTCCATCCGATACTTGGCCTGCGAGGGTTCCGGAGAGTTCGAAGATAAGATCTCTCCGGAGCCTCATAAAATGCGCCAAAAAGTTCAGAGACCTAACTGCAAAGGTCACTGACGCCAAACCTTGCTTCCCTAACCTGTCCACTGCCTGGGACTCTCTGTTGGGCGGGTGGACTCCTTTTTCATGGCTGCCGCCACCACCATTATAGCGTCCACTGGCAAACCTCTAGACCAATGGGGTTGATCCTCTGGAGGGGAGAATAACTTGTTTAATCTCCTGCGGATGGCCTCAATGGAGTCTGGGTTCTTCCATGCCCGCTGCACGATGGAGCTTAAACTCATCGATGGGGGGTGGGTCACCCAAGAAGTAGAGGGCCGAGAGCGAAAGGCCTGCAGGAATACGGATTCCTCCAAGGAAGGATTGGAGGGCTTCTAGTCACCCCTCTGTTTTCAAGATTTCCATAATGTCTTTTAAGGAGACATCGTCAGGGGGTGACCATGGGGATCCTTCCCCATCATCGTAGTTCGTATCTTCTGTGAGGGACTCCTCTGGTGAGTCCATGTGTTTCCTCTTACACACCCGTTTCCGAGGGTGTTCTTCGGTGGAAGCATCCGAAGAAGACTCAGAAAGGGAAATACCCTGGGCAGGGGTTTCCTGGGCCTTGTGCTCTCGGAGTCCTGGGGGGTGGCCTTTGACAGCTGCGGCTCAGGAGGAACTGGGGGGATAACCAACGGAGGAGGATTGCTAGAAGAAGCAAGCACCCTCTCCATACCCCGGAAAGTGGGCCTGCCTGAAGAGAAGTGTTAGCCCGGAACCGAAGAAGACAAAATCGGAACTGGGATCACACCCCACTCCACACGGTCCATCCCCTAGGAAGGAGCCTCAAGCAAACTCAAGAGTGTTAGTCACCCTCGGATCCGAAGTCGGGACAGACAACACAGTCGGAACAGATACCGAAACCAGAGGTTACACTCCCCTAAGCATGAGATTGAGGGTGGGTGGGTTCCGACAGAACCGACACCCAAAGGGGCCTCAGGACACTGTCGCTGTCAATGCAGAGGAAGGGGGTCCTCTAGAAAATGTCAGATATATGAGCCTTGGAACAGAGGGGATCCAAGGGAGCAGAGTATGTAGGGGTCACTGGAGTAATAGACCCAAAGCCTGGAGTGGGATAGGGTATAGGCAAATTTGAAATTCACCTGGCGGTCAGCAGCTGGTCAAAAAGGTGCACCACATCCAATTCTGAAAGGCTCCTGGTGGATCTCACCAATGCCCCTGAGGGGGAATCAGACCAGTCCAAAAATGGGCTGCAGGCTTGGCCGGCAAAGGGGTCCAAGTATTGGGTCTGTGGTGTATCACAGAACGGCACAGATGATTCCAATTTAGAAACCGGCAACAACGGTATGGTTGTAGCAGAGAACAGGCTCGGAACCGAAGTCACAACAGGTGTGGATGTCAAAAACGGCTCCGAAGTTGTTGTCGGAACCGGCATCAGAGTGGAAATGGGCAACATTGGTGTTGAGATGGAGATAGACAAACTGATCGGAACCAAGGTAGTAGCTGGCGCCGTAGTTCTCGGTGCCGGGGTAGGAGCCGACGAAGCGAACTCGGTAAGCTTTGCTGGAGCCAAGCTCGGAACTGATGTAGTCGGAACCGAGAAGGCAGTACGGTGCTCTGAGGAAGACTTTTGGGCCTTGTGCTTATGGCTTTTACCTGTCACCAGCCGGTGAAGAGGGGTCTGGGCGAGGACGTTTCTTGTCCACAGAAGGAATCACATGAGACCTCCGTTGCAGAAATAGCCTCCAAAAAAGGCGAAGCAAGCAGGCCCTTCAAAATCAATTTATTCCGATGTTCATTCAGCATCCACTGACTGAAGCTAGCACAAATATTACACGGGGGTTTCACCAACAAATGTGGAGCCCCCAAACAGTACACACACTCTTCATAAAGGTCACTATTTGGATGTTTACCACTGCAAGAAAAGCAGTGTTTAAACCCCGTAGTTCCCTTCTTCTCAGACATAACAGAACACACTCTCACACAAAAGGGAAAGAGTGAGGAAAGTGGAGGAAAAGAAGTAAAGAGAGAAAGGAAATACCAACAATAGTAATAAAATACCACAAGGGGAGAAAGTTCAAAAATACCAACAATGGTAAGAAAGAGATAACCTGTGGGTAGAGCTGAGAATATAGAGATATCAAAGATCAAACTATAAACGGGAAAAAAAAACTTTTACAAAACTTGTAAATGTATAAGATAAATCACTTAGCTGGAGAGCTTGGTGAAATGCTGCTATATGGCTGTGTGGCAAACGAGATCTGAGGAAACTGAGTAAAAGGAATTGTGGGTAGCAGCTTAGCTCGAGAGTTTTTGGTGCACGCAAGCTTGGTATAAGGCAGACTCTGTTCATAGGTTCTTACTAGGCTATCTGCCCTAGGGCATTTATAAGCCTTGCCAGAATGTGTTTGGCTTTCGCCACCATTTTAAATTTATTTTGCTATGCCCTTTTCGAGGTTAGTATACTGTGCCTTTGTCTAACAGTGACACAGAAGTGATACCCGGGGTAAACCTACGATCTCCCATCCACTCATCAAGTTTCATCTTGAAGAGAGTCAATGGGAGACTCTGCCTAACCTGGACTGGGATTTTATTCCAGAGTGAAGGGAGCCTCTGGGTTATGAATCTGTCCCTCCAGTATGTCCTATTTATTTCAGTGCTGAGGTTCAAGTCTCTCGAGCGCATAGCTCGATGGGATTTGGATTTTCTGAGGTGCAGCATGTCCATTAATTCCGGGTTGGACATAGCTTTATACGTCAGGCACAGATCACCTCTGAACAGGCGGTATGCCACTGAGTACAGCTGGAGTTTCTTTAACCGGGCAGCATATGGCATCTGTTTGAGCCCTTTGATCCTCTTGGTGAGGTACTTTTGGGGTCTTTCCAGTTGCTGCAGGTGTCTGGTAAGATACATCCCAAAGGGCATTGTACTCAATTATGGGCCTGATGAGGGATGAGTAAAGAGGCACGATGACCTCCCTGATCTAGATGTGAATCCCTTCATGATTAGGTGGGCTATATAAAATGTTTTCGAACCACTTTGGCCACGTGGTTATCAAATGAGAGATTGCTATCAACTTGGGTCCCCAGGTCCCTAATTACTTCTTCTGTACTTAATGGATTACCACCTATGTGGTAATTTGTGGGCACTTTGTTTTTGCCAAAGGGGATGACTATACACATTTTGGCATTTAGCTTGAGGCCATGGCTCTGGCACCAGTTGTCTGTTTCTATGAGGCCCTTTTGGAGGATGCTTGTGTCAGCTGGAGAGTCGATTATGGCGCCCAGTTTGCAGTCATCTGCGAACTTGGTCAGCCAGTCCTTCCGTGTTGGCCTGTACCTCAGAGAAATATATACAGAACAAGAGAGGTCCCAGGACTGAGCCTTGTGGGACACCACTTGTAACTGGTTTGGAGTCTGACATGGCTCCAGCAATTCTAACCATGTGGGTTCTGTCCTTGAGCCAGTTTGCAATCCATCTAGTGACATAGGGGTTTATATTTAAGCTGGTGAGCTTATCTATAATGCCCGAGTGGGGTATTGTATTGAAGGCATTTCCGAGGTCCAGGTAGGCTGTGTGAACCACCTTCCCCTCGTCAATGGCCTTGGTGACTGTTTCAAAGAAATCAACCAGGTTTAAGAGGCAGGATCTGCCCTTAAAGCCGAACTGGGTAGGATCCAGTGTTTGTAGGTCACCAATATCTTTATTTATGAGGTCCATGATGATCCTTTCCATAGCTTTGTAGACCAAGCTAGTCAGGCTTATGGGGCAATAGTTTCCAGGATCCGTTGAGGCACCACCTTTATGGAGAGGGACCACTGTTGCTGTACGCCACTCTTTGGGCACATATCCTGTAATAAGGCTGAGATTGAACAGTAGTTTTATGTTTGGGTTTAGCTCTTCTTGGAGTTCATGTAGGACGCAGCCCGGGACACCATCTGGTCCCATTGATGCTGTGTTTTTTGCTTTGGAGAGGGCGGCTCTTACCTGAGCATCTGAGATGTCAGGGGGCAGCACTCTGCTGGGATAGATATTTGCCCTTTTGGTGGGGAGGGGAGGGAGAAGTTTGTGCTGAACCTGTCAGCTAGGATGTTGGCAATGTCTGTGAATTCGGTGTATTTTTTGTCATTTTGGACCAATTCTGAGCATATCTGGGAATTACCACCCAGGTTCCTAACATAACTAAAGAAAGCTTTGTGATTATCCTTAGTGTCCTGTGCAATTGTTCTCTTGAAGCTGGCCTTAGACAATTTTATGAGTGCCCGTAGTTTTTTGCTAATACTGATCAGTGATGCCTTCCCTTTTTGGGATTTTGCTCCATCATTTAGTAGCTTCCTCCTTCTATTGTATAGTTTGTTTATGGCTGGGGTCCACCAGACAGGAAGTCTGTCTTTGGAGGATTGGGTCTTGGTTTTATTTGGGATTGCATGATCCATGCATTCCTGAAGGTGTTCATAGAATGCGTTTATAAAGGATTCTGCGGTCTGGGCCGTATTTTCCACAGGCCCGGGGGCTTTGAAGGATTCCACCTTGGTTTTGAGGAGTGTGAAATTTGCTTTAGAGAAATTTTTCACTGTGGTTTTCTGGGCAGGGGGTGGGGTCGGGATGTGAATATCCAGTGAGATTAGTTTATGGTCTGATCTTACCAGTGAGGGATACACTTCTGGTCTGGAGCATAGAGTCCCCATGTTGGTGATGATCAGGTCCAGTATGTTTTCCCCTCTTGTGGGAGTGGTAACAAGTTGTTCCATAGCATTTGAGTTTATAAATTCTAGCTAGGGTGTTGGAGCTAGAGTAATGCTCCCAGTCTATGTTTGGGTAGTTGAAGTCGCCCAATATAATGGTGTTTGGAGAGAGCTTCATATTTTCCAGTGTTCTCAGGAAGGCTGAGTGGGGTTCCTGGGTTTGGGAGGGTGGTCTGTAGCAGGCTATAAACTGGAAGGCAGCTTTACCCACTGTTAGTTGCACATGGATAGTCTCTGATGTTTCATGTTTTGCCACCAACCTGGAGGTGTGGGTATCTTTGATGAATATCGATACTCCCCCTCCTTTTGTGGTTCGGTCCAAGTTTTGGGGCTGAAAAGCATGGTATGAGGTATAACCTGGTAGTGCTGGGGTGCTCTCGGGAGCCCTGAACCAGGTTTCTGTTACTGCACAGATATCGATGTTCTCCATGCTAAGGAGAGTTTGAGTCGTGCATCTTGAGGTTTAGACTTCTGGCGTTGAGTAGCATTACTCTTAGTTTCTTATCCCTTGTGATACCTATGGAGGTGGGTTTGTCTTTTGAGCCTTGCCTAAAAAGGCACTATGGGGGTAGCAAGAGCCTTTGCCAATATCCGAACGCCCAGGGGTGACAGGTGCAAGCCATCCCTATCGAAGCATCGTGGCTTGTCGAGCATATCATCCCAAGCTGACAGGCATTGGATCCCCTTTGAATGACACCAGTACTTAAGCCAATTGTTGAAATTGATGATCTTGTCTTCATATTGTGGCATCATTCTTGGTGAGGGTAAGATGCTACTCAAGGTCAGGGTCATACCGGCCTGGGCTACATGCTCAGAGAGCTCCTCTGTCTCTTTTCATGTAGTCCAGGGAGGTACGTCTCGGGTCATTCACATCAGCATGGACAATGACGGAGTCATATTTGTACTTGCCTTGGAGTGACCTGAGTGCTTGTGTTACGTGGTGGATCCTAGCGCCAGACAGGCTGCTCACCGTGACCCTCTCCTTGTTCAGCCTGGTGAGCGGGACGTCAGTGTGCCTGACGATAGAGTCACCTATTACAAGTGTATCAGGTGTGTTGTTTAGTCTTAAGGGCTGTGACTGTTTGGCACACTGGCTTTGTGAGATATGTGTTGCACGTGTTTTGTTTTGGGGTAGCGGTTGCTTGGGTGTCTGCTTTGGAGGTCTCTGCTGCTTAGGCAGATCTTTATTTAGAGCCTCCGCGTATGTTTTTGTGTGATTATGTGTTTGGTTTGCTGTCGTGGTAGGTCTATGTGAGACTGGAATTGTAGTGAGTGTGGTTTCCTTCTCCTCCTGACTGGTTATGCCAGTATTGAGTTGAGAGCTTAGCCTCCAGTTTGGCTATATGGTTGCATCTCTCACATGTGTTGGAATTTGTTGGGAGGAGGAGAGGGTTGTCTGTGTACATGAGGCAGTTGTAACATTGCCTCAAGATTCCCAGATTCAACAGCTGGACCAGAGAGGAGATTGACAACTGACCTGTGGACATGCTAGAATAATATTGGGAATTCCTTTATAATTGAAAACAAGGGCCAGTGGGGAGTGAGGGTGTAGTGCTTTTAACTTTTAGTGCTGACTTATATAATTGCTTTAGTGAGCAAGTGCCAGGTAACTTAAGTGCAATGTGTTACAGGTAACTTAAATGCAAAAACGACAAACAGTAACTTTCTTTCAAGTGAAAAGTACAGTTTTGTACCTACCATAAATGTAGATGTTCGAGTGCCAATACAGCTGCAGTCATAACAGATGGGTTATCCTGCCGTCAGGCGGGTCCTCGGTCAGCTGAATTCCAAAGTCTAGGTCCAGCGTCGGTTGTCGTCGCTTCTTCCTTGACGTCAGTGCGGCAGGGGTATAAAAGAACCTGCTGACGCCTTCTTCTTCAGTTTTTCTTGCCCCAGATGTCAGGTGCCCCCAGAAGGAAGGCAAAACATAAACTTATGTAATAATGCAGTGTAAAATAATCAAAAAACAGTAGTTTGCAAGCAAATACACCATAAAAGAATACCCCAATCAGGTTGTACGAAGAGGTGTTTGTCATAAGGCCTGTCCCAAGAGGGGATGGAGGGAGGGAAACCTGGACTGCAGCTGTATTGGCATTCGAACATCTACATTTATGGTAGGTACAAAACTGTACTATGTTCATCGTGCATACAGCTGCAGTCATAACAGATGGGTAGAATCCCAAAGCTAAAAAGGGGTGGCAGGCACTAAGTGGAACTAGGAGGAGCAAGGATGCCCTAGACTGCTGTGGCAAAGCCCGCTCTAGATTTAGAGTAAAGTGGAAGGTGATAGTGCTTGGAGAAAGTGTGCACAGAACTCCAAGTGGCTGCTTCCGAAATGTCCTTGGTAGGAACCCCCCTGAGGAAAGCTGCAGAGGTAGCTGTGGCCCTTGTGGAGTGAGATCTGATGCTTGTAGGCACAGTTTTTCCATGAAATGAGTAACAAAAGCGTATGCAGTGGGCTATCCATTTTGAGATTGTCTGTTTGGAGATGGCCTTTCCTTGAGCACCTGTAGCATAGGACACAAATAGTTGCTCGGATTTTCTGAATGGCTTTGTCCTGTCCAAATAATAATGAAGTTGTCTGTGAATGTCCAAGGAATGTAGTAGTCTTTCTCCTTTGTTTTGTGGGTTAGGATAAAAGTTAGGCAAGTGGATAGTCTGATTCAAGGCTACACTGGATACTACCTTTGGCATAAAGGAAGAGTTGGTTCGTAAGGAAACTCTGTCCTGATGGAAAATGATGAAAGGTTGCACAGCCATGAGGGCCTGTAGTTCCAAAACCCTGCGTGCTGAGGTGATAGCCAGAAGGAAGGCTGTTTTCCATGACAAATATTGCAGTTCTGTTGAAGCAGCTGGCTCAAATGGAAGGCAGGGTCAGTTTTTCCAAAATGAAGTTGAGGTCTAAAGCAGGTACTGGTGGTTTCCTTGGGGGTTTTATATTCTTAGCCCCTCGGAGGAACTGTCTTAAGAGAGGATGAGAGAATAAAGGAGGATCTGTGTTGTAATGTGCAGAAATGTCTGAAGCATGGATCTTGATGGAGGAGAAGGAAAGTCCACTGTTTAACATCTCAGCTAGGTACTGTAATATTTGAGGTAAATTTAGTACCCAAGGATTCTGACCCTTTTTCTGATTCCAGGCACAAAACCGTTTCCATTTGGCGGAGTAGGCTTTTCTAGTAGAAGGTCTTCTGGCCTCCAAGATGACATCCTGCACCTCCTTGGAGAGGAGGGTCTGTTGGGAAATCAAGGAATCCTCCATGCGGCTAGATTGAGGGTTTTCAGCTGACTGTGAAAAGTTTTGAAGTTGTGCTGGGACAACAGAAGAGGCACTAGAGGCAGGATCCATGGTGGGGAATGCGTCAGGCTCTTCAGGAGTGGATACCAGTGTTGTCTTGGCCAGTCTGGAGCAATGAGAATCATGTTTGGCCTCTCTGCTCTGGCTTTTAATAGAACTTTGGGCAGCAGAGGGAGAGGTGGAAAGGCATAGACTGTCAATGTTGTCCAATTGAAAGTGCGTCCACTTTCCAGGCCTGTGGATGATAGGTCCTTGAGCAAAATTTTTTCAGTTGGTAATTTCTGTGGGGAGCAAAGAGATCTATGTCTGGCTGTCCCCATGCCTGAATTATCTTTGCGAAAACTTGAGGATGCAACTTCCATTCGTGTGGATCTGTCATATTTCTGCTTAGGTTGTCTGCCAGTGTGTTTTCCTTCCCTGGCAGGAACTGTGCTTGAAGTTGGATTTGCAATTCCAGAGCCGTGTTCCAAAGAGACATGGCTAGTCTGCACAGGGGATATGAATGAGTTCCTCCCTGTTTGTTTATGTACCACATCACTGTGGTGTTGTCTGTCCTTATCAATAGCTGGCCTGGATGCAGTAGGTCTTTGAAGGCCATAATAGCATTTTGTACTGCTAGCATTTCCTTTTGATTGATGTGTAGGTGCTTCTCTTTTTGGGACCATTTGCCCTGAATGCACTGATCTTTCATGTGCGCCCCCCAGGCGTAGTCCGAGGCGTCTGTTGTGATGATTTGATTTGCTTGAGGCATGCAGAAGGGGAGATCTATGTTTCTTTGGCATGCTTGAGCTCACCACAGAAATTCCTTTTGAAGACATGGAATGAGTGGTATAATTGTTTCCAAACTGTGGCTGTGTTGAGACCATAAGTTTTTTAGGTACCATTGAAGTTTCCTCATATGCAGCTTTGCACATGGGATCAGCAGGATGCAAGATGCCATGAATCCCAGAGCCTGCAGGATTTTCCTTGCAGTCAGCCTGGTGAAGGTTGCCATTTTGCTGAAGTATTGAGATAGTTGCCCTTGCTTCTCTGGCGTGAGGTAGGCCATCTGGGTGTTTGTATTCAAGCTGGCACCCAGGAAAATTGTCTGAGAGGGTATTAGTTTTGATTTCTTTTTGTTGACTGTGTATCCCAGAAAGTTCAACAATTTTATTACAAACACCAGGTGTTTCAGAAGTATGTGCTTGCTGTCCGCTTGGATCAGGCAGTCGTCCAGATATGGGTATATTTGTATCCCTTGAAGTCTGCAGAAGGCAATTACTGATGCCAGGCATTTTGTAAACACTCTGGGTGCAGTAGATAAGCCAAAAGGCAATGCAGAGAATTGATAATGGGTTGAACCTGCAAGAAATCTGAGGTATCTTCTGTAATCTTGTCTGATAGGGACATGCAGGTATACCTCCTTGAGGTTCAATGTTGCCAGCCAAGACTCCTTGCCCAGCATGGGAAGAAGCTGCTGTAATGTGAGCATCTTGAATTTTGGTACGAGTAAATATGTGTTTAGGATGGATAGGTCCAAAATAGGTCTCCAATCTTTGTTCTTCCTTGGTACCAGGAATAGTCTGGAATAAAAACCTTGACCCTGTTCTTTTGCAGGTACCTCTTGAATAGCTTTCATGTCCATGAGAGCTGAAATTTGTTTTTGTGCCTCTGCCCTTTGATTTTGTGGCAGGTTTGGCATGCCTCTCATTTTTGGAAGGGTGTGAAAGTGGAATCTGTAGCCTCTGTCTATAATGTCCAGGATCCATTTGTCTTTTGTGACAATATGCCAATTTTTTGAAAATAATGCCAGTTTTCCGCCTAAATGTGCCGCTATTAAAGCTTTGCTTGGCATGCAAAGGGGAAAGTCATTGTGTCTGCTTTCTGAATGACTGTGATCTATCTTCTCCACCTCTTGATGTAGGTGCTTGCCATTGTCTGGCTCTGAATGATCCTTGAGATTGCCCTCTACCCCTCGGGCGCCTGTATCTGCCTCTTTGAGGTCTGTCCGTGGCTGGAAAGGACCAATTTTTTGAAGGCCAGTTTCTGCTGAAACGTGGAGGTTGTACCTGTAGGGAATCTTTCACTGTTTGCATTGATCTTGCCTTTTCCTCCATTTTCTTTAGTACCTCCTCAGCTTTAACACCAAACAATACATCTTTTTGAAGAGGTGCATCTAGTAATTTAGCTTTGACATGATCTGGTAAGGTTTGCTCTTTGAGCCAAGCATGTCTACGTATGACAGACCCTGTAACAGCAGCTATCAAAACCACACTGCAAGGTATGTTTACCCACTTGCTCTGCACTATGCAACAAATCCTGCAACTCCTTTAAATCTGGTTGCTCAGGTTGTGTCATTTTGCTTTTCAACTGAGATAACAAAAACTGTTGATACTTTACCATATGGATCTGACAGTTTAATGCCCTCATGGTTAAAGTGGCCGAGGTGTACACCTTTTTCCCCCACCTTTCTAAAGCTCTGGAATCTCTCTCTGAAGGTAATGGGTTTTTGGCAGTAGAGGCCTTAATTCCCTTGGGACCCTGTGAAATAGTTTCTGGGTCAGCAGCATGGCTTTTGTATAGGAATTGGTGTGAATCAGGAACCCGGTAATACCCGTCAGGTTTAACAGGAGCTGGAGGTAAAAAATCTGGGTTGAGGCTGGCTTCTGTGTACACATCATCTAATATATCCAAGACAGGAGGGATAGCCAGAGGCCTGTGCTGGGGAAGCAAGAGAAAATCCCTGAGCCTTTTCTTGGAATCTGAGTAATCTTGGCCTTCCCAGTGGAAGTGTTCCCTTAAGGTATGTAAGGTTTCCCCAAAAGAATAGTCCTCGGGGGGGGACCGAGGGAATGGACCCCTCAGCATCAGAGTCTTCAAAAGGGGAATATGAATATTCCTGGTCCTCAGAATGTTCTGAGGTAATAGAGGCTTGATCTGAGGAAGGGTAGTCTTCCTCCAATCTGGGCCTTTTGTCCGAGGGGGGTTGGGAACCCCTGATTAGAGTAATCAAATCCTCAGCCATTTTGTTTTTTAGGCATGGGGCCTTGAGAGGGGCTCTATGGACCTTGTCTTTTAGTTTACATGGCTGCTTTAGATTTTGTGAAAGCCTTAATGGAAAAGGAGGAAGGCCTGAAGACACCTTGAGAAGTGGCAGGCCTGTCTAAACTCTGAGTTTCCCCGCCAAGAGTGGCATCGGTATCTGTAGTCGGAATGGGGGCAGAGGAGCCTGCGACCTCGGGCACAGAAGACACCGCTAAAGAAGCGTTATCGGTACTCAGGGGCTGCGTAGGCACCTCGCTGAGAACCGGAGCACCAGTAGTCGGCTTTAGCGTGGTGTCGGTAGAAGTCGCGGACCTTGTATGTCGGTCCTTATCTTTGCATCTTTTATTCAAAACTGGAGTCGGAGTATCCGATGACATAATGTAATTACATTTTTTACCAAAATAGTGTTGGGCGAACTCCGCCCGACGCTTAATAGTGCGTTTGTTGAATCTAGCACAAAAACGGCAGGCTGAGACGTCGTAGTCTGGGCCTAAGCAAGGAATACAGAAAGAATGGAAATCCTTATGCGGTATTTGCTTCCCACATGAAATGCAATTATTAACTTTGTCTGACATCAGTCTGAGGCAAGAAAAGTTTCCCCAACGGGGTACTTAGCTTTCAAGAAGACTTCGGCTGAAATATTTTCGTAAATCTCAGGAGCTGGCCGACCGGCACTTGCGAACTACTTCTGCTTCGGGCACCGCGTGGCAAGAAAGACTGAAGAAGATGGCGTTGGCTGGTTCTTTTATATCCCTGCCGCACTGACGTCAGGGAAGAAGCGACGACAACCGACGCCGGACCTAGACTTTGGAATTCAGCCGACCGAGGACCCACTTGACGGCAGGATAACCCATCTGTTATGACTGCAGCTGTATGCACGATGAACATCAAGGAAATAAGTACAGTAAGCAATGCAGATATCACTAGTGATCCACAGAAGCGTTGAGAAGAAGGGCGAGGGCTCAGAACCGAACCCATCAGTGATGAATACGAAGAAGATTAACAACTTCAGATAGGAGGTTATGTACAGCCAACTGGAGAAAATGCAAAATGAAAAAGGGGACCTCGTCCAGCAGGGTAACAAAATTAAAACTCAAAAGAAAAAAAAGGGGATGGAGTGAGACTGAATGCTGCAAAAGTGAAGAGAAGGTCATCTACTGTTATGGTAAGTGTGACGCCCATGCACCGGCCCGGCAATCAAGGAGCCTCAATGCTCACCACTAACACCAGTGAGGGGCGTCCACATTGGGAAGTATAACAAGTTAACAAGTACACACAGTGAAGTACGACTTCCCTTAAGAGCACACAGAGATCACAGTCAGTCAAGGGCTGGTTTCCTCCCTTTCTCTCCAGATCCCCAATAAGACTCCTCACTGGCACAGCTATAGAGTGGGATCCTTAGCCAGGGTCTCAAGCCAGGTCCTCCTAGCACTCTCTCTTGTCCAATCAGTGCTTCGTGTCCCTGCCCAAGTAGCTCGCTCACACACACACACACACACACACACACACACACACACACACATACTTTGAGATATGATTTATGTTCAACCACACAGACACTCCTGGGGAATGCTGGCACAGGTTCACTAGCTGTGCCCCTTCTGTCTAGGCTATAAGGTAGTAATCACTGCCACCAGGACCCTTACCATCAGCTACTAAAAAGGCCCTTACTAAAGGGTGTCCAATTATTACTGTGCAATATTATTATCCAATTAGTAAGCATGACCGGAACTTTTAAGGCTTATTGGAGTGGCTTGGCCAGTATCACTATATACATGCAATGTACTCTAGAGCTTAAATTATCTCTACACAAAACAGCCACAGTTGAAAGGTTTAAAAATATTTAATAAATAATGAAAACACAAGACAATACTTCTTACTACACAGTCCTAGTCAAGAGTGCAAAGATCACAGGAAAATGCTTAAAATAATACAGTAGAATAGTTCTGACATCAATACAGCAAAAAAGCTAGACTAAGCTTACTATTTTCTATCTATTCCATAAGAGAAACGCTAAAGTCCAAGATCCTACTTACATACAGACAGAGCAGGTTCTGGCCTAACTTTACCACTTCCCACTCCGTGTCCTAAGTGACCTCTGCCATACCCACTTGACACTTACTGGGTTTAATGGTTAATCCTGCCCTACTTAATCTATCCAAGATCTTCCTCACATCTTGGTCTGCAAATGCCAGTGGCATTGTCTTCAATGTAGAGGTTAATCTCTCCACAAGACCATTAGTCTGGGGATGGTAGGGGTGGTCTTTACATGTTTCACCCCACAATGCTTCCACAGACAAGTCAGCAGGTTTGACACAAAGTTGGCACATCGGTCAACCAGGTATTTCCCATGGAAAACCTACTCTGCTGAAGATTTCTAGCAAAGCATTTGCCCCCTTTTCTGCCTCAACAGATGACAGAGCCGCCTCAGGATATCTGGTAGCACAGTCTAGTACCACCAAGATGTATTTCTTTCCTGTAGAACTTGGAGACCTCAGGATTCCCACATTATCCAGGGCCACTCTCTGAAATAGCTCCTCGATAACAGGCAAAGGCATTAAAGGAGCCTTAGCCTTGTCCCCTGCTTTACCAACTTTTTAGCACTGTTCAGAAGTCCTACAATTTCTTACCACATCCCTCACAGTCCCAGGCCAATAGGTGTTTTGCATAATACATCTCGTGATACATCTTATGCCCATATGGCCTAAGAAAGGAATGTCATGTGCTACTGCTAAAAGTGGCAGACAGTAAGTTCGAGGCACTACCAACTGCCATATTACTTCACCTTCTACCCCACCTCCAGGAGTCCACTCTCTGTACAACAAACTTCTCTTCCAGGACACAGACTCCCTTCTTCCTTGAGCCTCAGGTGCCTTGTTAGCCATCTTCCTCAAGCTTTGTAACGTAGGATCCGTAAGTTCAGCCTGTCTCAACTCTACCTATGTGACCTTCCCTAGCTCCCCTTCTGCAGGAAGCCTAGTCACGTCTGACAGGTTTCTCGTTAGCCATCTTCCTCAAGCTTTGTAATGTAGGATCCGTAAGTCCAGCCTGTCTCAACTCCACCTACGTGACCTTCCCTAGCTCCCCTTCTGCAGGAAGCCTAGTCACGTCTGACAGCTGCGCCTTGCTGTCACTCTGGGTACCACCACTCACCTCTGTCCTCGCAGTCACAGTGTCCAAGGGAACATCAGTACTCACCAGCAGCTGTGGCTCACATTCAGACTTACTATCAGATAGCACCTTCTCTGAAACAACCACCACACCAGTCCCAGCTTCATGTATGAGAACTTTCTGGGTCTCTACCAGACCTACATGCCTTTCTCCAAACCTGACTGCATGTCACTACATGTATACACGGTACTGCATCATCAAAGTCATTCCTAATCAGGACATCTGCAGGAATATCCTCAAAACACACCTACTTGTTTGCTTCATCTTCCACTCTCCCAGTCAAGATGAACCCTAGCCAAAGGTATGTGGAACGGGGTCCCTCCCAACACTCTGACTGGAGTGGACTGCCCAAGCAAGTACTGCTCTTCTCTAACCACTGCAGGCCTCACAATGGTTATATCAGAAGCTGTGTCCTTCTTAGCAGTTACCCGTTTAACATATACTAAGACAGGATATAAATTTTGGCGATAATTTGGCATCCCAGTTGTTTCTGAACAACTTACTACTGGCAGTTTTTCATCCACACTTATGGGCTCCCTCACCCATTTCTCACCTTGCCTTGATGGACATTTGACTGCAATGTTGCCCCTCTGGTTACACTTGAAACATCCCTTTTTCTCCCCAACTCCTCTGCAGAGTTGCAATCACAGTCAGCTAACCAGACTCTCATGTCATCAGGCAAAGTACTGAGAGCTTGTTCCCTCACCAAAAGGTCTGCCAGTCCCTCAAAAGTGGTGACCGGACACACACTCGCCCATCTGTGAAAGTAAGTACTTACGTCAGCAATATAATCACTCATCTCCCTTGCGTCTATGTCCACAACATTTTTTTCTATATGCCTCAGGTGCAAGTCTGAAACAGTTAAGCAAGCAACATTTCATTTTGTCATAATTCAAACAATCTACATCATTTAACTTTGTTAGAGCCTGGATAGCTTTACCATGGAGTAAGGGAGTCAGGAGCCAAACCCAGAGCTTACAGTCAACATCATATTGTCTACATACCCTCTCAAAAACATGAATAAAACTATCAAAGTCATCTCCATCCCTGTACTGAGGAAAAAATTTACTGAGCTTTACAGCTTCTGGGGTCCAGCTATTTCCTTCCACATTACCTCCAAGACCCTCTCAAAAGGTAAGAAGCTACACTTTATGCCGACACCATCTCATTCTCCTCACACTGTCTCATTGTCCTCCGCTTCTGAATGCCTCAGTCTCTCACTGGTCTCCAGCCCTTTGGTCTCCAGTTCATATTGGCAATGCTTCTCCTCAGCCTCCAGTCGTTGCATTCACTCCCTGGCCTCCAGTTCCAATCTCCTTAATTCCAGATGGATTCTCAGGTCCTCCGAATAAAATGTGGACTGTCCTGTCTTGGCAGGCAGCACATCGCCAACACCAAACTGGATATCCTCCATATGGTTGGTCTGAACTGTGGCTGCAACAAAGGCTAAAATAATTGCTTCCTTGGTCACGTTGGCATGCACCAATCCTTTGGCGCATGCACTAATCCTTTTGCGTCACACTCCTTGGCCAACTAGATCTTTGTCAACTTGCTAAAATCTTTTGCTGACATCCTTACCTGCTATCCCTGACTAACTAAAAAAATAAAACTGTGGCAGATTGAAATTCTGAATGTTTCGCTTGTGGTGGTCAAGAGTGCACACCTTAATGACAACTACCCACAGGCTACTGAAATCCAATTAAAAATCCCACTGAGCTACCACCAACAATATGATGTCCCTCACTTAAAACCCATGTCAGTAATTAAGGAACCTCAATCCTCACCACTGACACCATTGAGGGACCATCACAGAAAACACCACAGCACAGAGCACACGAGTAAAATTCCACAATCATCCTTAACAGCACAATAGGAACAAGCTCTACTTTCGTGGAACTGGACTATATACCTCTGTCCAACCCAAATGTAATCCTTTATTATACACTTCAGGACAATGTACTCCAGTTTAAGACCTCTGACTCACTCACACTCAAAATAAATTTAAATCTCACACACACCAACGCATATAGGAAGCCAGGCAGATTGCCAGCTGTGTCCCCTCCCCAATATAAATGGTAAACGCTGTCACCAGAGTCAGGCAGGTCTACATGCCCTTCAAAGGGTGATCAATTATTAAATATAAAAATAAATGATGGCTATGACCAGAAGCAGCCAGGCATTTGATGTGACCTGGGGAATATCAAACAAGTATAAACACTCTCTAATCTCTAAAGAATACACTGATTTCACTACTTTACATTGTGGCTGGACAAACATTTAATAATAAGTAAATGATTACAAAAATGTAAATTAATAGCTTTCAATAAACACCAGAATTCAGTCACCAGAAATATAAAATTAAACTGTAGGATAGAAGTCCATCATTTTAGAAAAGCTCTATATAACTAAACTTTCCTAATCTAATTAGAGAGCAATGTCCCTGATCTAATCTAAAATATAACAGCAAGGCAAAGACAAGCTTACAATTTTTGGCGAGTCTTTTTTCTTGGGTATCACTGAACAGCACTGTAACTGACCAACTCTTCACAAACTGCCTACAGGTTACTGACTTGAAACTGTAGTTTTATTGGCCATTTTGGGTCAATTCCAAATTCCTTCATCTTCCACTCTTAAAACCTGGTTGCCTCGTGGTTTTGGCGTCTTTTCAGGCTTGTTGGCTGTTGGTGAAGCACCCACCAAGAGGAGAAAACGCTGAGAGAAGAAAGGAGCAACTTTTGAGATTTTACGTATTTTTCCTCTGTTTATTTGCTAAGTTTTTCTGCATAGCTGCCTATTTTGAGCATTTTCTGGCTTGTTAAACTTGATTTCTGCATTAGTAACTGTATTTAGAGCACAACCTAGAGCTGTTTACTGAATTTCCTGTTTGCACTTATTTTTTAAATCGTTTTTTTCTCAAAACTTGCATTTTATCTGTCTTTGGCCTAGCACTCTTGTGCGGGGTCATTTACTGCACTGTTATAACTTGTTGATACTCGAGAACTTCTGCTATCTCTGAAAAAAACAAAAAAAATCTTGCTTTTCCCCCCACTTTTCTGAGATTTACAAAAGTTCAGTTACAGGCTTGCTGTTCTTGAACTGTTTGTAAGTTTCTTGGAGGCCATTTTTTGCTTGGGCTAAAGGGAAGTCTCTCTGTTGATCAGTGGCAGTGAAAAATATTGAGCAGCCTGCCTGCCCCTGTGGGAGTGGTTACTGACTTGAAACTGTAGGTTTTATTGGCCATTTTGGGTCAATTCCAAACTCCTTCATCTTCCTCTCTTAAAATCCTCTTTTGCGCGTTTTTGTGCATAGCGCAACAGCGGGCAGCGCCGCCTAATTGGGTTTAAACTATTCCTGGCTCCACAAAGTCTGCTCTTCACTTTTTCTGTTAAAACTGCTCTATCTCTCAATTTAAACACCATATTCTCATTCTAAGGCCCTTCACTGGTCCAATTAAATAATCCTACAAGTTAGCACTATTAAACCATAAGCACTACTTACTCTTATACTCTACGATTACCCTGTCCTCTATTGGTCCGTCTTAAATTCAGTTTCCCTATATTACTCTAGCATGTCCAAAGGTCAGTCAATGGTTTCCTCTCCAGTCCAGCTGGTGAATCTGGGAATTTTGAGGCAATGTTACAACTGTCTCATGTACACGGACAACCCTCTCCTCCTCCAAACAGGTTCAAATATATGTGAGAGATGCAACTATTTAGCCAAACTGGAGGCTGAGCTCTCTCATCTCAAAACTGGTGTAACCAGTCAGGAGGAGAAGGTAACCTCACATAACACAATTCCAGTATCACACAGTCCCACCACATCAGCAAACCAAACACATAAATACACAAAATCATACTCAGAGGCTCTAAATAAAAATCTACCTAAGCAACAGAGACCTCCAAAGCAGACATCCAAGCAAACGCTACCTCAAAACAAAACACGCACAACACATAGCCCACAAAGTCAGTGTGCCAAGCAGCCAAAGCCCTTAAGGCTGAATAACACACCTGATACTCTTGTAATAGGTGACTCTATTGTCAGACACACTGAAGTCCCGCTCACCAGGCTGAATAAAGAGAAGGTCACTGTGAGTTGCCTGTCGGGTGCTAGGATCCGCCACATAACACAAGCACTCAGGTCACTCCAAAGCAAATACAAATATGACTCAGTCATTGTACATGCTGGTGTGAATGACCTGAGATACTCCCTGGACTACATGAAAAGAGACAGAGGAGCTCTCTGATCATGTAGCCCAGGCTGGTATGACCCTGACCTTGAGCAGCATCTTACCCTCACCTAGAATGATGCCAAAGTACAAAGACAAAATGATCAATTTTAACAACTGGCTAAAATTTTGGTGTCATTCAAAGGGGATCCAGTGTCTGTCAGCCTGGGATGACATGCTCGACAAGCCACGTTGCTTCGCTAGGGACGGCTTGCACCTGTCACCACTGGGCTTTCGGATATTGGCAAAGTCTCTTGCCGCCCCCATAGTGCCTTTTTTAGGCAAGGCTCAAAAGTCAAACCCACCCCCATAGACAGCTCAAGGAACAAGAAACTAAGGGTAATGCTGCTTAACGCCAGAAGTCTTAACCTCAAGATGCACGCACTCGAAGCTCTCCTCAGTATGGAGAACATCGATATTTGTGCAGTGACAGAAACCTGGTTCAAGGCTCCAGAGAGCACCCCAGCACTACCAGGCTATACCTCATATCATGCTTTTCGGCCCCAAAACCCGGACCAAACCACAAAAGAAGGGGGAATTTCCATATATATCAAGGATATCCACACCTCCAGGTTAGTGGCATTGCACGAAGTATCGGAGACTATCCATGTGCAACTAACAGTGGGCAAGACTGCTTTTCAGTTTATAGCATCCTAAAGACCACCCTCTCAAAGTCAGGAATCCCACTCGGCTTTCCTGAAAACATTGGAGAACATGAAGATCTCTCCGAACACCATTATATTGGGTGACTTCAACTACCCAAACATTGACTGGGAGCACTACTCAAGCCCCAGCACCTTAGCCCAAAAGTTCCTGGAAATTATAAACTCAAATGCTATGGAACAACTAGTCACCAATCCCACAAGAGGGGACAACATACTAGACCTGATCATTACCAACATGGGGACTCTATGCTCCACACCAGAAGTATATCCCTCATTGGTAAGATCAGACCATAAATTAATTTCACTGGATGTCCACATCCCGACCCCACCCCCAGCCCAGAAAACCACAGTGAAAAACTTCTCAAAAGCGAACTTCTCACTTCTCAAAACCGAAGTGGAATCCTTCAAGGCCCCAGGGCCAGTGGAAACTACGGCCCAAACTGCAGAATCCTATATAAACGCATTCTACAGACATCTCCAGGAATGCATGGATTATGCTATCCCAAACAAAACCAAGACCCAATCATCCAAAGGCAGTTCAGTCTGGTGGACCCCTGCCATAAATAAACTGTACAACAGAAGGAGGAAGCTACTACATGATAGAGCAAAATCCCTAATAGGGAAGGCATCTCTGATCAGTACTAGCAAAAAATTACGAGCCCTCATAAAATCCTCCAAGGCCAGCTTCGAGAGAAAAATTGCACAGGACACCAAAGACAATCATAAGGCTTTTTTCAGTTATGTTAGGAACCTGGGATGCAACTCCCAGACTTGTTCTGAGTTGATTCTAAACGACAAAAAATACACTGAACCCACAGACATCGCCAATATCCTGGCAGACAGGTTCAGTGCAAACTTCTCCACCCCCTCCCCCCAAAAGAGCAAGTATCTATCCCGGCAGAGGGCTGCCTCCCAAACATCTCTGATGCTCAGTTGAAGGCTGCCCTTCTCCAAAGCAAAAAACACTGCTTCCATGGGACCAGATGGCATCCCAGGTTGCATCCTACATGAACTCCAAGAGGAACTAATCCCTCAAATAAAAAGTACAGTTTTGTACCTACCATAAATGTAGATGTCCGATAGGTATGCATCTGCAGTCCTTACATATGGGTTGTCCTGCCTCAGGCAGCCCTTCGGTCGGCCGGATTCCAAAGTCTGGGTCTGGCGTCGGCTGATGTCGCCCTTTCCCCGTCATCAGAGCGCCTGGGGTATAAAAGAGTCAGCCGACGCCATCTTCCTCAGTTTTTCTTGCCCCAGATGCCAGGTGCCCTCTAAGGAAGGCTAAATTTGGAGAAATGCAAAATATTCCAAACATGCACAGTAATAAAAAACAAATACACCATAATAGATAACCCCAGCTAGCTATAAGAGGGATATGTACCCAAGAAATACCACAGAGGGGAAGGAGGGAGGGAAAACCTGACTGCAGATGCATACCTATCGGACATCTACATTTATGGTAGGTACAAAACTGTACTATGTCCTTCAAGGATGCATCTGCAGTCCTTACACATGGGTAGAATACCATAGCCAAGCTGGGGGTGGTAGGATCTAAGAAAATGATGTTGTAGCTAAAATGCCCTGCAGGACTGCCGTAGCAAAGCCTGCTCTGGATCTGGAATATAAGGGCAAATTGTAATGCTTGGAAAATGTATGCACGGAGCTCCATGTAGCAGCTTCTAAAATGTCCTTGGTAGCCACCCCTCTTAAAAAGGCTGTGGAGGTGGCTGTGGCTCTGGTGGAATGAGGCCTGATGTTAGCTGGCACAGTTTTTCCATGATAAGAGTAGCAGAATCGAATGCAATTTCCTATCCATTTTGAAATTGTCTGTTTGGAAATTGCTTTGCCTTGGATGCCTGCAGCATATGCTACCAACAGCTGGTCAGTTTTTCTGAAAGTCTTAGTTCTGTCCAAGTAGTAGCATAACTGTCTGTGAATGTCCAGGGTATGCAGAAGTTTTTCTCCCTTGTTTTGTGGATCTGGAAAGAAGGTAGGCAGGTGAATAGCTTGGTTCAATGAGACCCTGGATACCACCTTTGGCATGAATGAAGGATTGGTTCTCAAGGAGACTCTGTCCTGATGAAAAATAAGAAATGGTTGTACTGCCATGAGTGCCTGCAATTCAGATACTCTTCTTGCTGAGGTTATGGCCAGAAGGAAGGCAGTCTTCCAAGACAGGAACTGTAACTCTGAAGATGCTGCTGGTTCAAAGGGAGGTAGAGTCAACTTTTCCAACATGAAGTTAAGGTCCCATGTAGGCACTGGTGGTTTTCTTGGAGGATTGATGTTTTTAATTCCTCTTAGAAACTGCCTTAGGAGAGGGTGAGAGAAGACAGGTGGATCAGTATTGTATTCTGCTGAAATTGCTGAAGCATGAATTTTTATGGAAGAGTAAGAAAGGCCATTGTGGAGCATTTCTGCCAAGTATTCCAGGATATGTGCCATGCTCATCACTGTGGCATCTAGGCCCTTTGCGGTGCTCCAAGTGTGGAATCTTTTCCATTTTGCTGAATATGTCTTTCTCGTGGAAGGTCTGCGAGCTTCCATGATGATATCCTTCACTCTCTTGGATAGCTTTTCCTGGTGAGGAGTCAAGGTATCCTCCAGGCTGTCAGCTGCAGGGTTTTCAGGCTGGAGTGCAAAGTTTTGTAATTGTGTTGTGTCAGAAGGAGTGACCATTGTGGTAGAGGCCACGGTTTCGTGTGTGACAGGCATCGTAACAGTGGGTACCAGTGCTGCCTTGGCCAGTCCGGGGCCATTAGAATCACTTTTGGCTGCTCTGTCCTGATTTTCAGTAAGACCCTGGTCATTAGTGGAAGAGGTGGAAATGCATACACTGTTAGAGTATTCCAGCTGAAAGAGAGGGCGTCCACTTTCCATGCTTGTGGGTGGTATGTCCTTGAACAGAATTTCTTCAGCTGATGATTGTGGTGGGAGGCAAAAAGATCTATGTCCGGCCTTCCCCAAAATTGTGTTATCTGAAGGAAGATGTCTGGGTGTAGCATCCATTCGTGTGGATCCATGGTATTTCTGCTTAGGCTGTCCGCCAGTATATTGTTTTTCCTGGCACAAACTGGGATTGCAGCTCTATATTGAGTTTTAGGGAAAGTTCCCAAAGATTCATTGCTAGTCTGCAAAGAGGGTAGGAATGGGTACCTCCTTGCTTGTTTATGTACCACATAACTGTGGTATTGTCTGTCCTTATTAGCAGGTGGCCTTGATGTAGAAAGTGCTTGAAGGCCTCGATTGCATGTATCACTGCCAGCATTTCCTTTTGGTTTATGTGCATGCAATTCTTTCTGAGACCATAGTCCTTGGATGCATCTGTCCTCCATGTGTGCTCCCCATCCATGGTCTGAAGCGTCCGAGGTAATGGTTTGGCTGGTTACTGGTTTGCTGAAAGGCAGACCCTGTTTGACTGGCTTGCTTGGGCCCACCACAGGAATTCCTTTTGAAGGCATGGAATGAGTGGTATCAAAGTTTCTAGGCTGTGATTGTGCTGAGACCATAAACTCCTTAGGTACCATTGTAGTTTTCTCATATGCAGCCTTGCTTGTGGAATCAGAAGAATGCACGATGCCATGTAACCCAGGGCCTGCAGGATTTTCCTTGCAGTCATCTGAGTTTGTTTTGTCAGATTTTTGAAGTAATCCGGTAGTTGTCTTTGTTTTTCTTCTGTGAGAAAAGCCATTTGGGTGGATATATCTAGTTCCGCACCCAGAAACGTTATTCTTTGGGATGGCACAAGTCTTGACTTGTGAATGTTGACTGTGTATCCCAAGGCCTGCAGAAGGCGGATGGCATAATTCAAATGTTTTTCCAAAGTTTGTTGGCTGTCCGCTTGTATAAGGCAGTCGTCCAGATACGGGTATATTTGAATCCCCTGAAGTCTGCAGTGTGCAATTACTGATGCCAGGCATTTCGTGAATACTCTGGGCGCAGTAGATAAGCCAAAGGGCAATGCTGAGAATTGATAATGCTCTGAACCTGCAAGAAATCTGAGGTGTCTTCTGCAACTTTGTCTGATAGGGACATGCAGGTATGCCTCCTTGAGGTCTAGAGTTACCAGCCAAGACCCCCTTGCCCAGTATGGGAAGGAGTTGCTGTAGGGTCAGCATTTTGAATTTTGGCACAATGAGATAAGTATTGAGTGCGGACAAATCGAGAAAAGGCCTCCATTGTTTTTCTTTTCTTGGGACAAGGAATAGTCTGGAATCAAATCCTTGGCCTTGTTCTGCGAGAGGAACCTTTTCTATAGCTTTCATTTGCAATAGGTTGGCAATTTGTTTTAAAGCCTCTGCCCTTTGATTTGGTGGCATGTTTGGCATTCCTTTTCTTTTTGGTAATGTATGGAAATGGAACCTGTATCCTTTGTCTGTTATTTGCAGTGTCCATTTGTCCCTTGTAATACTGTGCCAATTTCTTGAGAATAAAGACAATTTTCCACCCAAAGGTGCTTCTAATTGAGCCCTGGTTGGCGGGATCAAGGTGAAGTCATTGAGTCTGTCCTTGTGCAGCAGTTGTTGGTCCTGCACTACCTCGCTGGTTAGGAGGCTGCCATTGACGTCCCCTGTAGGTGCCTCTAGCTTGCCCTCTAACTCTGTCACGCCTGTTCTTGCCTCTTTGATATCTCTCTTCTGGAAAGGACCAATTCTTAGAAGGCCAATTTCTGCTGAATCTTGCTGGTTGTACCTGGAGGAAATCTTTGACTAATTGTACAGATTTAGCCTTTTCCTCAAATTTCTTTAAGACCTCCTGAGCAGTGGAGCCAAATAACTTTTGCTTTTCTAGTGGAGCATCCAGAAGCTTAGCCGTAACATGATCTGGCAGAGATTGTTCCTTCAGCCACGCATGTCTACGTATGACTGCACCTGTCATTGCTGACATACATGAAGCTTCCAATGCATCATAACCACACTGCAAGAAATGGTTGCTAACCTGTTGTGAATTATGTACCAGATCCTGAAGTGACTTATGGTCTAGGGGTTCAGGAGAAGACAGCTTTTTCTGCAATTCATCCAACAAATACTCTTGGTACTGTATCATATGAAATTGACAATTTAAAGCCCTCATAGACAGAGTGGAAGAAGTATACACTTTTTTACCCCATCTCTCTAAAGTCCTGGACTCCCTTTCAGAGGGGAGTGGATTTTTAGTAGTGGCAGCTGCAACCCCCCTTTAGGACCATGGGAAATAGTTTCTGGGTCAGCAGAGTGGGCCTTGTAAAGGAAATGATGCGAGTCCGGGACCCTGTAGTACCTATCGGGTTTAACAGGAGCCGGAGGAAGGGCGTCAGGGGTAGTGCTAGACTCAGAATACACATCATCAATGACACTTAAAACAGGAGGAATAGCCAAAGGTCTATGCTGAGGTAAATGAAGAAAAGTTCTTAATCTCTTCCTGGAATCGGAGAATTCCTGGCCCTGCCAATGGAAATGCTCTCTCATGGAGTGAAGGGTCTCCCCAAAGGACAGCTCTTCAGGAGGGGAGGCAGAGGGAATGGATTCCTCTGCATCAGAATCCTCGTAGGCCATGAAGGCCTCCTCCTGGTAATCTGATAGAGCAGAGCCATCAGAGGCCTCATCAGAGGACTGAGGATCAGCGGACTCAGCCCTGGGCCTTTTGTCTAGAGGGGGTTGAGAGCCCCTGTACGGATGAGGCTGGGATCCCCTGATTAAGGAAACAAGATCCTCAGCCAAACTTCGTATCTGTGAACCTGTAGTGGATCCCTGAGAAATAGTCTTGGGAGGCAGAGTTTTTTGTTGCTTAGCAGCTTTAGCCCTAGTAAATGCTTTAATGGACATGGATGCAGGGGGCCTGGCTGCTCCACGTGCTGGGGTAGTCTTGTCTAAGGGAATGGTGTTGGTAGTTTCCTGAACACCGGTTTCCGAGGGTAAATCCATAACCGACTCTGAGAAGCCTCCGGGGCCGAGGCTGTCGGTTATACCGTTTCCACGGTCAGAAGTACCAAGGACTCGGTTTCAGCCGAGACCGAGACACTCGCGGTAGGCCTAGGCGTGGTTTCAGCCGAAACCACGGTCCGCGTGTGTCGGTCCTTGTCCTTCCGTTTTTTGGTTAAATGAGAAGTCGGAGTCTCAGACAGCATTTTATAAGAGAAACTAGCCCCAAAAATATTCCTCTGCAAACTCCGACCGACGCCTAAGAGTGCGTCGATTAAAGGAGGCACAGGCAGAACAGGCCGAGACATCGTGGTCTGGGCCTAGGCAAGGGAGGCAGTAGGAACGGAAATCCTTATGAGGTATTTGTTTCCCACAAGTCAAGCAATTATTAACTTTAAGCGTTTGATCTGACATCGGCTGAGGCAAGAAAGAGTCCCCAACGGGGTACTTAGCTTTTTGAAGTCTTCGGTAGCTGAATTTACAGGAGCTGGCCGACCGGCACTTGCGAACTGCTTCTGCTTCGGGCAACACGCGGCAAGAAAGACAGGGGAAGATGGCGTCGGCTGACTCTTTTATACCCCAGGCGCTCTGACGTCGGGGAAAGGGCGACATCAGCCGACGCCGGACCCAGACTTTGGAATCCGGCCGACCGAAGGGCTGCCTGAGGCAGGACAACCCATATGTAAGGACTGCAGATGCATCCTTGAAGGACATCAGCTATACAATCTCAGCCTCACTACAGGATATGTGCCCACAGAATGGCGTACAGCAACAGTGGTCCCACTCCACAAAGGTGGAGCCTCTACGGACCCTGGAAACTATCGCCCCATAAGCCGGACTAGCTTAGTCTGCAAGGCTATGGAGAGGATCATCATGGAGCTCATAAACAAAGACATTGGGGACCTACAGACACTAGATCCTACCCAGTTCGGCTTTGTCAAGGGCAGATCCTGCCTTTTGAACCTGGTTGACTTCTTCGAAACAGTCACCAAAGCCATAGATGAAGGTAAGGTAGTCCACACAGCCTATCTGGACCTTGCAAAAGCATTTGACAATACCCCACTTGGGCATCATAGATAAGCTATCCAGCTTAAATATAACCCCCTATGTCACAAGATGGGTCGCAAACTGGCTCAAAGACAGAACCCACAGAGTGAGAGTTGCTGGGGCCATGTCAGACTCTAAACCGGTCACAAGTGGCGCCCCACAGGGTTCTGTCCTGGGACCACTCTTGTTTGGTATATACTTTTCCGAGGTACAGGCAAACGTGGGAGGACTATGGCTCACCAAGTTCGCAGACGACTGCAAACTGGGTGCCATAATCGACTCTCCAGCTGACACAAACATCCTTCAAAAAGGTCTCACAGAGACAGATAACTGGTGCCAGCGCCATGGTTTAAAGCTAAATGCCAAAAAATGTATAGTCATACCCTTTGGCAAAAACAATGTACCCACAAATTACCACATAGGCGGAAACCAATTAAGTACAGAGAAAGTTATTAGGGACCTGGGGACCCAAGTTGATAGCAATCTCTCCTTTGAAAACCACATTGCCAAAGTGGTTAGAAAGACCTTCTACATAGCCCACCTCATCACGAAGGGTTTCACATCTAGAGAGGTAATCGTGCCCCTTTATTCATCCCTCATCAGGCCCATCATAGAATACAATGCCCCTTTTGGGATGTACCTTACCCGACACTTGCAGCAATTAGAAAGACCCCAAAAGTATCTCACCAAGAGGATCAAGGGTCTCAAACAGATGCCATATGCTGCTTGGTTAAAAAAACTCCAGCTCTACTCAGTTGCATACCGCCTACTTCGAGGCGATCTATGCCTGACATACAAAGCTATGTCAAATCCAGAATTAATTGACATGCTCCACCTCAGTAAATCTAAATCCCTTAGAGCCACATGCTCGAGGGACTTGAACCTCAGCACAGAAATAAATAGAACTTGCTGGAGGGACAGGTTCATAACCCAGAGGCTCCCTTCGCTCTGGAATAGAATTCCAGTTCATGTGAGGCAGAGCACCTCACTGAATCTCTTCAAGAAGAATCTCGATAGGTGAATGGGGGATCGTAGGTTTGTCCCAGGGATTACTCCTGTGTCACTATTAGACAGAGGCACAGTAAACTAAACCTTAAAAAGGGCACAGTATACTCAAATCAAGGGGTGGCGTAAGCCATACAGAATCGGGCTAGGCTTATAATTGCCCCAGGGCAGATAGCCTAGTATGAACCTATGAACAACTGACTTCAGCAGTCTCTTTTATAGTACAGGTTAACAGTCGCAACTGCCTTATTTTAAAATAACAATCAGCTGTGTGAAAAAGTTCTTTTTCCTGTCAATGATCTGTTCAAATAATCACCTAGCAACCAGGAACATTTTAATAACATCACCTACTAATCAGCTGATTCTCCACAGACAGTTTATACTTAGAATCTCCCTCACAAATGTGCAATTAGAAATGTATCAAAACAGTGACAGATTCTTTAAACATTTTATATAAATAGGGAAATACTCAACATTTTAAAAACGTATTTACATTTTCACAAATAGGCATGCTGGCATACACATTTAATCTGAGAATATACACAAATTTCCTCCCAGACATGCCAACCACAGATGACAGTGTTTTCATTTTCTTCACAGAGGAACAGGTTGAATAGTTCCATGCTCCACCAGAGACGCAAGAACCTCTGAGAAATAGGGAAGCTGCTCTCGAGGAGGTTGAGGAATCCCTGATAAAGGAGGGGATAGACTCTCACACCATGAAGTAACCTTGATGGATGATGGACAAAATCCAAGAATCTGAACTGATGAATTGCCAGTTTGGAAGACAGAGAGCAGAAGGACCAATGGAACCTTGTTGAAGGTAAGGAGGGGTGCAAGACATCAAAGATAACCAGGCTTGTCAGATAAAGGAGGCTTTTGGTCTACACAGCAGCCTGAGAAGATCTAGCAGGAGGAGCTCGACTACCAACCTTCCTGTCTTTTGTGGCCTCACAAGGCTGCCGACAAACAAAAGCAGACCTAGTAGGATTGCTCCTCTGAAACTTAGGGATGGGGGACACTAAAATATGTTTAAGGCCCTGTAAAGCTTTACCTTTTTTTTTTTGGAAGAGACAAACATATTAGCATCAGCAGAACCAGACAGACTTTTATTATCCAAAGGAGCATCCATCAACATGGCCTCAATGTCTTCAGGTAATGACTGCAGACCAAGCCAAGAATAATGCCTCATGACAGAGCCAAAAGAATCAGTTCTGGAAGAGGCATCAGCAGCATCAACAGCTACACTTAATAGAGTGGCTAACCACCTGAGAAGTAGAACCCAAAATAGAGCCAGCAAAGGACTTTCCTTCAGAATCTGGGAGGTCAGAAGTAACCTACAAAGCCAGGGCAATGAGGGCTACAGCATATCTGGTCATGTGGGTCTGGTAATGAATGGCCTTAAAGGCCAAGGTGGCAGCAATTCAGACCTTCTTTCCAATCCACGCCAGAGCCCTGCTATCCTTATCTGAAGGCAGAAGGCTGGTAAAGGGAAAAAACTTAGGCTTTTCAGAGGAGACCAACACCACAGCAGGATCAGCAGAAGGACACAACCAGGAACCGACCAGCCTCAGGAACCTTCTAGAGCCTGTAAAGTTTCTTAGGAGCAGGGGACTGAGAATCATATGTCTTAAAGGCAGCTATAGAGGTATCCAACAAAGCAGCCAACACAGGAGTAATTCAGAAGGTTTAGGTGCGTCTACCTGAAGCAACTCATAACAGCTCTTGTGGATGTCAGACACCTTGGAAGAGTCTCAAAGTATACCAACATTTTGGCCACTGTGTTCCCAGAGGACAACTCCTCCAAAGGAGACTCGGTGCTAATGGATTCCTCTTCATCAGATCCATAAGCCAAAGGGGGAGGCATCTGGGACCAGTAAGACAAAGGCCCTTCATCATATTCCGAATCCTCATACTAGGAATCAAGTTCCCTAGGCCTTTTGAAAGTAGTTGAAGTCCATGGGGGAGTAAGGACAGAAACCCCCTTGAGGAGGCTTCTGGGCCATTAAGGCATTAAACAGGCCTTGAGTAAACTCCTGACATTCCCTTTGAAGGTCCTTAAGACATATAGAAGAATGTTTAGTCTTCTGTTGCTTTTTTTTTTGGTAGGGACATTAGCCCTAATAAACGTCAGAGGTTCGAAACCCTGACGAGATTAACTAGAGTACTCAGAACCTCTTCCCTAACCAGAATCTGTGGAATCCCTCTAAGACCCTCTGACATAATCAACCATGGTTTCTCCTTGACATCTGAAACAGACACCTACAAATCCTCAGAGACAATGTGAAATAAAGGAGCCATGCTGTCCTCTGATAGGGTCATGCCAGTCTGAAATTGACACCAGATGGCCTACAGAGCTATCACCCACATTTACAGAGATATCTAGTGGAGGCCTGACAGCAAAAGAATCAGGCCAGGATTTCTTGTCCTTCATGCTTAATGGAAGTACCTTGGGGTTAACTGATTCCGCCATGTTACCCTGTGCTAACTGTTTAAGTCTCTGTTTTTTGAGATAGATGGCCAGGGAAGATAACTGGCTTCTAAGAGTCTTAGGCACAAATGCCTTACAAATACTACAGGAAGTATAGCTGTGGGAAGCACCCAAACAAAAAAAGACACTGTTCCTGATAATTACTATGGGGAATCTTCCTCCCACACTGACATTTTCCCTTCTTGGATAACATGACCTCCAGGTAACTAAAGGAAAACAAGACCAACAGTAAGAAGAAAAAAGACCCCAACAGGGCACTTATCTGACAGCTGGGTATTCAGCACAGCAAAGTGAGTTCGGACTGACAAGCAATGGTGTGTTCGGACTGGCAGCAAAACATTCTGGGTAACTGTGTCCATACATCACCTTTATGCTCTACGTCCTGTATGATTGTATGGTGCATACAAGATCTAAAGGCTCTGGTATACTGGGCAGACGTTGAGCTATCCTTGGCAGGAGATCCCTATGGTTATGAATACTGCAACAGTGATAGAGATGGACATCACTGTATGTGTCCCTTCATCTTCGTGTTTAGATTCAGAATCTTGAATCTCTTCAAAAAAAAAAAAGATGTATCCCTCTTTCTTTTGCCAGAAACTACTTTACAAGGGGGAACAATAACCTATCAGACCCAGTGTGAGTGTAAGGAAATTTGAGGGGGAGTAGAGACGTGCATAGTTTTCGGTTTCCTTTTGACAAAAAAAAAAGAGGCCAACTGTGTTAGTAATGGTAGCAGCAGCGTCCCCTGGGGTGGACATAATAGGGAAGCCTTCCCTATTCCCTCTCCAGGAATGACAAGAGTGGCTCTCCCTTGTCCACTGACGGGACTCCAGCAGCTGCAGAGGATGTGGCTAATTCCCCTGTCCATAGTGGCTGTAACTGCTACAACAGAAGAATCCGAGGGGTAAAAGATGAGTAATGTGAGGTACAGCAAATGGCCAAAACAGTCACCGACCTGTGGTTGAGGCAAATTGCTAGCCTGCTGTTGTGGCAAATTAACTTTTTCTTTTTTGTGGTGAGGACAGATCACAGGTCAGGAAGTTTACTCCATGGTCAAGCTGAAAACGGTGCCCGTTTCCCCAGGAAGACAGAAAAGCACAGTACAAAGCACTGATTCAATTTACCATCCCTCCAAAAAGTAAAATAAACAATTTTCCCACAGAAAAAGGAGTTTTCTGTTACTTTACACAATTTTTAAACTGACAAGAAAAACAGCGCTTCCACTTAAAAGTATGATACAGTTTTAACAGTCCGTTAAGGCAGTAAATTCCTGAAGAAGAAAGTGACAGAACACACTTTTTACAAAAATGAAGTTTTTTCCCCCAAAGGAGAACTTACCCTGCTCAGTAAAGGAACAACATCAAGCTGACCGTCAAGCCTTGAAAGCCTTAATTGAGCATACTCTTCAGCAGCAGTAAAGCACAGAAGGGTTTGGCAGCCAAACTCGTCTTTCAGTCAGGTCAGCCCAGCTTGAGCTGCCTGATAGTTTGGGCTTGTGTAAGGTGGTCTGAAGCTTTGGAAGCTGTTTATTATATTCTTAGCAGGATATAACCCAAACAGCTAAGACTACTGTAAGAATGATCAGTATGATGAATCTCTCTCTTTACTACTCCACAAGAGAAAAGGAATAACTGATTTTCATTCCTAGGAAATGATGAAACAGTCTGAAATGCATTTTATAGCAATAGACTACAAATTCCCTTATTGACTCGTGCAATGCCCATCTGAGAAAATTTTCTTTGAAGACAGAAAGCCTCTCCCCCTGGGATATGAGGAAGGCTGGGGACTTCAGAAGCTTCATCAATATTAACCCTTATAATCTTGGGAAGGAGATTTCTCTCCCCTCCTTCACCTTGTTATCTGCCTTTGACATTGCTCCATGCATATTTTTTCTACTTGCACTTGTTTGTCTGATTGTTACTTATATAAAGATCACTACTTCACTGGATAATGAAACAATTATGTATGACTGGGTGTGGGTAAATCCTGACAGCTACACACAGGACTGGATTACTACAATTATGTTATTTAAAAAATTGCTTAGCATTCTTAAATAATGTCTTTGTATAATGACACTTCAGTCTTCTTCCATGTTATTTTCTATAGGCTGATGTACAGCGCATGTGTATGGAACTTATATTCCCACACTTGCACAGTACGTCAGTGTAGTGCAGAAGAAACAAGAGTGTAAAGAAAATCTCCACTGCCATTTCTTTTTTTTTCCAGTTTAAAAAAACATAAGGTTTTAATAGAGAGAGCACAGAAATACAAGGAAAATCAGGTATGCTTCTGTTTCTTCAGTTCTGCAGAACGTACCTGATTCTTCTTGCATTTTGCTCTGTCCCCCAGAATATACCAACAGAAAGTCTGGCTGTTCAATTTACAATAGGCACACTACTTGGGCTGTCCAGAGTGCATGTTTTGGAATACTAATGACCTCTCTTACTGTATAATTCCTGCTACTATTACGTACTTGAGGGTGGAATATCTGCTTTACTGACTCCCCTGGCTTAACCTTTTCCTCTAATCTTGTGGGTACTTTGGGGGGGGGTACACCATCCTATCAATGAAGAGGTACCCAAAAACTGCCCCTTAATGGCATCAGACAAGGGCTGAATCTTTAGCCAAGTCATGTCTGTGCTCCTGGTACAGGCTACTTGGACATTATAACTATATTCTGCTGCAAGCACGTCACTCTTGAAGGGTGTCTCACGTTAGCCCAGTGATTCTGTTCTTCACAGCTTCAGCAGAAATTTATCTTGTCCTATTGTCTATTTAACCGGACCTTCTTGATATTTTAATCACAGGTTGACAATTTACAACCCTAAATGCCAAGGTTAAAAACATGTACACCCCCCCCCCCAGCACTTCTTTAGAATTTGGCTCTCAGTATTATTTGGGAGCATACTGAGTCCTGAAGTTAGTTTAGATATCTTTGAAGTACTCCTGTAAACCATCTATTGATTGCTCACAAGTTTTTTTTTAATGAAAATATTCATAGGCATCTTCCACTTTGAAAAATGTATTACACTTTTTAGCAGCTGAGGGTTGAAAACTTGGTTCTAAAGATGCCATTCCAAAGGGTCCTCAAAGTCTTGTTTCATAGGTGAGGCAGCCACTGGCCTGAGATTCTCAATCATCAAGAGATGTAGGTATTTCTTTTTCTTCTCAACACATCTTTATTCAACAGTATCCATCTCAAAATATGAATGACTTGGAACACACATTGCAAAAACACATTATAAACTATGTAACATTAAATATAAAAAACTAAAAAAGAAGTTATGTACTCACCATAACGTTTTGTATGTGTTGGTTCATTTTCATTCTTCCTCAACAGTTGGGTTCAGATCCAACCCACGAATCGAACTTGGCCGTTATCTTAGCTCATGGTCACTTACCAAACTCCTGAGTTCCTCCCTTACCCATAATGCCCTATCCTCTAACATACTTCACATCTTATCAGAAGAGATCGGTAATCAAGGGGCAACTGGTAAGGGCCGCTCGAATTATCAGCTTAGATGTTGATTTTTTCAGCGAGTGTGATTTACTAACCAACATGTTTCTACATAGAGGTTACCCACCCCAATTATTAAAAGAATTGGTGAAAGAAGTAAGGAATAAAAGACTTGGAGGTTTTTACCAACCTATTTTGAATACGGGTACCCATGTGGAGGGCAATATTAATTCTAACTCTACTTCTAACTTAGGCAATAGCAGTCAGGGCTCAACATTGATCAATAATCCTAGACTAATCTTGACCTACCATATCAATAGTTACTTTTTAATTGACATTATTAAAAAAAACTGGGAGATATTTAAAAACAACTCTACAATGTTTAGTAAGGTAGGTTGCTGTCCTGAAATAACTTTCAGGAGAGGCAGGAATATGAAAACTCTACTTGAATGTCCTACCGGTAATTCCACACGAACCCCAGGTATGTACAAATGCCAAAACTGTAACTATTGTAAGTATATATATGAGTCTAATAGATTTTGTATAAACAGGAAGTGTTTTGAATTGCGATGTAGAGCTAACTGTAACACCTGCATGGTAGTATATCTAGCCCAATGCCAAAAATGCCCAGGATTCTATGTGGGGAAGACCGAGCGGAAGTTACGCGAACGCATATATGAGCACCAATATGCAATAAAAAAGAAAAAACAAGAAAATGCACTGGCAAAACATACTATATCTTTCAGCGACCATTCTTTTAAGTTTATAGTTATTGATCAGGTATTAGAAAACAAGAGAGGTGCTCCTTCACAGTTGTTACTTGAAGAACTAGAACTTAAATGGCAGATTAGATTAAACGCTTATTCATACCCAGGATTGAACGATAGTTGTTCTATTAGTTGTATATTGAAACTAAAGAGCCTTACAAGGTAGGATATTTGGTAGGGAATAGATTTTATATATATTAAATTTATATGTTTGATGTTGCATTGTAATTTATTATTTTTACGTCAACCAAACTATATGTATTTGTATTAGTGTTTAGTGATTGACGAAGTAAATTTAGTTATAAACATTTATATACATTTACAATGCAGCTTTTGTATCAAGTATTTCCCTACACTAAGTAGTTACTCTGAGATTTATTTGAGCATATCATGAACATACTGCAAGACCGATCTTGGTGTATGTATTCTTTGGTGCTATATTAATTTAATGAGCTTACAGGTGTTCAATTTATGTATTGATGCCTTGGGGCATGAATTTAGTGTAGATATAGTCATTATGAGAGATATTTACTATCTGTATATGCTTATGGCGTGTAAATATACATTCTCAGGTGTACTTAAGTCAATATTACTGGCATTTCAATGCCTTAATATATTTATTAATATGTACATATTTATGTCATTTAATATTCTTATATATTTTTTTAATATATTATTTTTAGACATATATTTAAAGTTTTTCATGTTTTTAAGATGGCTTAAACTGATGCAAATTGTTTATATTTAATTTTTATATGTTTATATTTAATTTTTATATTTATTTTTATTTATGGCCATTCATTTAATTTAATATTTACTAGATAACATTGGCTAGGATTTTTACTTGACTATAAATGAAGCTTAGTGGGGTTTAGCTACAATTAATTGATGAAGCTAGTTTTCTCTAATTTAACTGGGAGTGTTTAATGAGTAATTAATTGTGTCAATTTAGTGATTCTTTTAATATATAAAGCCCGTTGGTGTATAACATATTATGTCTGAAGAAGTCTGCTTCTTAAGCAGACGAAAAGCGCTTCACAATAAAGTTTCGTTCGTCCTGTGGCTTATTTGTTTTTTGGAGAAAGTTGACTGCTCCTGTTCTTCTTGTTTTCTTAGTTTGCAGTTTGAGTTTTGTAGTAGTCTATGGCGTCGGGAACGGAGAGCATTGTCAGCAATTTTTCGCCTAATAACACTCCAGGTTTACTGAGGAGCTGCGATAGTGCTGTGGCTACAGCACCAGCTGTTAATGTTATGCCAGATCAGGACTCCTTCTTCGATTCTATCCTTTCAAGAATGGACTCGCTGTGTGTGAGACTCGACCGTTTGGACTCCCAGCAACAGGAGATGAAAAATTTGCTTACACCGCTGCCAGGCAACTCTGGACAGAGTTTAGCCCACCCCACGGCAGCGAATTCATTACAAAAATCTGGGACAACTAAATCAGTGCTCCAGGCTGTAGATTTCAACGAGCGTGAGCTACCCGGAACTGTGGGTTCTATCTCAAATAACTGTCCAACGCCAGTGTTAAATATAAACCAACATGGAGCGCTGGAACCTGATTTAAATAACTTTTTGCCTAATACTGTGGAATCATTAAGAGGCCCTAATGTTGAAGCTGCAAGAGGGCAAACTCAACCTAATTTACATATGGGTGATGGTGCTTCAAACAGCCTTCCTATACTAGGCAACTGGTTCTCTGAAGGTTTTTCACTATCCAGGCATGACAATACAGCGAATCGCGAACAGATGCCCTTCAATACAGATGGGACTGAGGTAAATACCACTACTGACATTGTTTTGAAACTTAAGGCATTTGATAGAATATTAGTTAAAACTAAAAAGCTACAATTAGAGATATCGTATTTTAAAGAATGCCTTTCATGTAAAGTGATACCCAAAGGTCTAAGGCATTTTCAGTATCCCACTGGGTTGGTTCCCAACTCAGAATTCCACAAAGAACTTATTGTGTTATTTGACAAGCAAGGCTCGGAATTACTTGAGCTTATGATTAAACATTACAGTATATGGGTGAATGATTTAATAAATGAAGCAACAAGTTTGGATTCTGATATTAAACAGCATGAAGAATTTGCTAGATATAAGTTTGATTACAGCCATAGCTTCAACAGCAAAGATCACTACCTGAATAAATTAACAGCAAATAAAATTAAGAAATTAAACCGTGACTGCAATGCCTATGAGCAAGGCAAGGCCTACCCTCTCCCTGCAACATCTCAAATATGGCAGACCTCTAAACCAGCCCATGGACGTAACACTATAAACAATGGTGCTATTTCTAACCAATCTGATTTTCCACCCAGTACTACTGTTACATCTGAGCTGGACTCATTTGAGGTCGAAGCACAACCTGAACAGGTAATTAGGAGAAGTGACAGACTGCAGAACCGCAGAGCTCAGTACACTAACAGAGGTCAACCTATGCCCATAGGTTACCAACAGGGTTTTCAGGATGCCAACTGCTCAGGAGCAATTCCCAAGCAACGGAACAAACCTTACCAGAACCAGGGGACTTTCCAAAGATTTCAACAGCGCAGGCCATGATAGAGGCACCAGTCAGCATTGCTAATTACCACCTTATATGTCAAGATGAACGCAATGCTGAACTTGCTATTGGGGATATTACAGATACTTCAGTTACTTACATTGAACATCATTTTAATATTAGTAATGTTACTGAAGAATGTAATTCAGAATTTGGCAACAGTAGTGGTGCTTCTGTTGTGGACTATGACATTGGCTTTGCGAAACCTGTAATAACAACAACTAGTTCTGGTGATTTCAATATTTATAACTATTCTGATGTACCAATATGCAGTGAGCTAGCTGAATTTTTGGCTAAAGGATATACTTATGTACCCAAACACAATTTTGATCTAGTGAATACCATACTTGATATCAAATTGTACACCCGTAAACTTAATTTCAACTTAATGTTTGGCAGCAACTCAAATAACTTTAACAACGACATACTTAAGGTACCCAGTACATTTAACCCCCCATTGCACCCTACAATTCAGTGTTTTGAGAATATGTGTGAATTGGACTTAAGACAAATCCCCAAATCACTATATTATACTAAGCAAGATAAGACTTCAAAGCAAGAAACTGAATTAATCGAATTTGTGAAATCTCACAATTTACGTGTTTGCAAACCCGATAAGGGAGGTGGGGTTGTGGTTTTTGATAAGGTTGACTATTTTGATCGAATGTCAAGATTGTTGGACAGTAATTCTTATGAATTAAGTTCAAAATCCGAAACCAAAAAAGCTCATTTTATAATAAAAAACAGCCTTGAAGATATGTTTATAGATGGCCGTATTCAAAAAGACCAATATAACTATCTAACTATCGTATATCCAAGGTATCCATGTATATTTGGGATTCCTAAAATACATAAGGGGTTAGAAAATCCATCTATGCGCCCCTTAGTGGATGGAAGAGGATCACCAACCTATACTTGTGCCAAGTTAGTAGACTCTATTCTACAAAAATATTTGGTCCAAAAAGACCAAATATGTAAGGATTCGTGGTCATTCCTGGCAAAAATAGGAGAACTTAACTTCGACCCTAAATGTAACTTTTTAACGGTCGACGTTAAAGATTTATACACCTGTATCCCTTTGAATATAGCTATTGATTGGGTGGGAATATCCCTAAAGAGGTACAATGCGACAGCAACTGAAATTGCACTAGTGATAGAACTATTGGATTTAATATTATACAAGAATTATTTCATGCTAGGTGACAATTTCTATCTCCAAAAAGTTGGGGTGGCCATGGGCTCACCTTGTGGAGCCAGCATAGCCAACATGGTCATGGCCCACTGGGAAAGAGAGTTTGTCTTCAATAATGAGATACTGATGGGGAAGATAAAGTATTACACCCGCTACTTGGACAATATTTTTATACTTTTTGAAGGTGAAGAACCAGAAGGTATAACAATTTTGGATTGTTTAAATACCTCCACAGATTTCCTGATATTCACTTCTTCCTTCAGTAACACCGCCATTGCATATTTAGATATATGGTTGATCAAAAATTACGAATTAAAAGCATTTGGGGCGAACATTTATAGGAAAGCTACACACTCCAATTCTTTCCAACATTATAACAGCTGCCATCCTGATTATCAGAAGAGATCGGTAATCAAGGGGCAACTGGTAAGGGCCGCTCGAATTATCAGCTTAGATGTTGATTTTTTCAGCGAGTGTGATTTACTAACCAACATGTTTCTACATAGAGGTTACCCACCCCAATTATTAAAAGAATTGGTGAAAGAAGTAAGGAATAAAAGACTTTGAGGTTTTTACCAACCTATTTTGAATACGGGTACCCATGTGGAGGGCAATATTAATTCTAACTCTACTTCTAACTTAGGCAATAGCAGTCAGGGCTCAACATTGATCAATAATCCTAGACTAATCTTGACCTACCATATCAATAGTTACTTTTTAATTGACATTATTAAAAAAAACTGGGAGATATTTAAAAACAAATCTACAATGTTTAGTAAGGTAGGTTGCCGTCCTGAAATAACTTTCAGGAGAGGCAGGAATATGAAAACACTACTTGAATGTCCTACCGGTAATTCCACACGAACCCCAGGTATGTACAAATGCCAAAACTGTAACTATTGTAAGTATATATATGAGTCTAATAGATTTTGTATAAACAGGAAGTGTTTTGAATTGCGATGTAGAGCTAACTAACACCTGCATGGTAGTATATCTAAGCCCAATGCCAAAAATGCCCAGGATTCTATGTGGGGAAGACAGAGCGGAAGCTATGCGGAATGCATATATGAGCACCAATATGCAATAAAAAAGAAAAAACAAGAAAATGCACTGGCCAAACATACTATATCTTTCAGCGACCATTCTTTTAAGTTTATAGTTATTGATCAGGTATTAGAAAACAAGAGAGGTGCTCCTTCACAGCTGTTACTTGAAGAACTAGAACTTAAATGGCAGATTAGATTAAACGCTTATTCATACCCAGGATTGAACGATAGTTGTTCTATTAGTTGTATATTGAAACTAAAGAGCCTTACAAGGTAGGATATTTGGTAGGGAATAGATTTTGTATATATTACATTTATATGTTTGATGTTGCATTGTAATTTATTATTTTTACGTCAACCAAACTATATGTATTTGTATTGGTGTTTAGTGATTGATGAAGTAAATTTAGTTATAAACATTTATATACATTTACAATGCAGCTTTTGTATCAAGTATTTCCCTACACTAAGTAGTTACTCTGAGATTTATTTGAGCATATCATGAGCATACTGCAAGACCAATCTTGGTGTATGTATTCTTTGGTGCTATATTAATTTAATGAGCTTACAGGTGTTCAATTTATGTATTGATGCCTTGGGGCATGAATTTAGTGTAGATATAGTCATTATGAGAGATATTTACTATCTGTATATGCTTATGGCATGTAAATATACATTCTCAGGTGTACTTAAGTCAATATTACTGGCATTTCAATGCCTTAATATATTTATTAATATGTACATATTTATGTCATTTAATATTCTTATATATTTTTTAATATATTATTTTTAGACATATATTTAAAGTTTTTCATGTTTTTAAGATGGCTTAAACTGATGCAAATTGTTTATATTTAATTTTCATATTTATTTTTATTTATGGCCATTCATTTAATTTAATATTTACTAGATAACATTGGCTAGGATTTTTACTTGACTATAAATGAAGCTTAGTGGGCTTTAGCTACAATTAATTGATGAAGCTAGTTTCCTTTAATTTAACTGGGAGTGTTTAATGAGTAATTAACTGTGTCAATTTAGTGATTCTTTTAATATATAAAGCATGTTGGTGTATAACATATTATGTCTGAAGAAGTCTGCTTCTTAAAAGGACGAAAAGCGCTTCACAATTAAGTTTTGTTCGTCCTGTGGCTTATTTGTTTCTTGGCGAAAGTTGACTGCTCCTGTTCTTCTTGTTTTCTTAGTTTGCAGTTTGAGTTTTGCATACTTCACATCTTGTTTGCTCGTTTACCTAATATTAATATACTGGCAGAAGAAACCAATATCTGGAGCTCAACATAAGGAACAGTGGTACCCTTATAAGCTCTCGCTCTTCCAGAAATCATCAGATGAAAAGGAACGGGAGTTGAGGAAGAATGAAAATGGACAACACAGATGGAACATTATGGTGAGTACATAACTTCTTTATCTGTTGTCAATATTCATTCCACAACAGTTGGGACAGAGTCCCCAGCTACCTAAAACCCTGGGTAGACTCTAAAGGATATTCCTGAGCATAGCTGAGCCAAATGTTGCTCTTCCCCTCGAGACCAGATCCAAACTGTAATGAGTAATAAAGGTACAAGGATTAGCCCAAGTTGCAGCCGCACATATGTCATCCACAAAGTCCTAGATAAAAATACTGAAGATATTGCCATGGACCTGGTTGAACGGGCTCTTAAAGATTTTAGTAAGGATAGACCCAGCTTGTTATAGATTAATATAATCTATAAGCCATCCAGCCGCAGTTACTTTTGTAACCGGCTTACCCAATTTGGAATCTGCAAAGGAAACAAATAATTGATCTGTTTTTCTGATGTCCTTTTTTAAGTAAATAGAAACGTAATTGTCTATGAACGTCCAGGAACATATATTCACCTTTGTTTGTAAAATCTGGAAAGAAAACTAGCAGATTAATGGATTGGTTGAGGTTTGATTCTGACACCACCTTAGGAAGGAAAGAAGGATTGGTTTGTAATGCCACCCTATCCCACCCCCAAAAAAAAAAATCAAGTAGGGAGGTTTAGAAGATAATGCTTGGAGTTCTGAACTCCTCCTAGCAGAGGTGATGGCTACCAAAACAGTCTTCCAGGTCAGAAACTTCAGATCACATTTTGCTGCTGATTCACATAAGGAATAAATTAAGGCCCATAGTATGAAATTTAAGTACCACGGAGGAGATGGATCCTTATGAGGACTCAAAAGAAGGGTACCTTTCAAGAAGGCCTTACAAAGTTTTGATGAAGCCAGGGTGGAGTTCTCGATTTTAATGTATAAATTAGAGATGGCAGCTAGTTAAACTCAAACAGTTGAGAAGCTAGCTCCTTCGTTGAAACTTACTGCCAAAAATTCAAGGACACTAAGTAAAGGAGCTGAAAAGGGGTCAATGCATCTCTAATGTGCCCAAAAACAAACCTTTTCCATTTACTTCTGTAAAGTTTTCTGGTGGAAGCTTTGCGAGAAGACAGAAGTACATGACAGACCAGGGAAGAGAACGTATGTTGTTTGGCTATCAATGGAAGTGGAGAAAGCACTCTACAGCTTTAGGTTTGAGATATCCCTGTGAATCATGTCCATCGGGTGAGACAGGAGGTCTGGAATCAGATCTAGAATCCAAGTTTGGTAGACTAGATGAGGCCAAAGAAAGGGTAACCAAATCTGTCGAGTCCAGTAAGGTGCAATGAGGATGACTTTGCTCTTCAACTGGAAAGCTTTCTGCAAAAATTGAGGATCAAGGGAGTTGGGGGATATGCCCAGAGGAGATCGGGGGGGCCAATCCTGTATTAGAGCATCTCCACGTGATTCCCTCAGTGGGGAGGGGGGGGGATTAGTGCAAAGAAGTTGGTGCACTTGTTATTTAGGGGATATGCAAAGTAGTCACAGCAAATCTGGTCCCAATGGCAAAAAGTCATTTCTGCCACCTTCATGTTGACAGACTACTCTTAAGTAGTAGAATGGACCTGCTCAATTTTACTATGATATTGGACTTCCCCAGAATGTGCGTGGCTATCAGAAATTGGGTGGAAGAGATCACCCATTGCCACACTCTTAGAGCTTCTCACCACAAGGGGTAAGACCTGATTCCTCCTTGTTTATTGATGTACCAAAACCACTGATATATTGTTGGTCTGAACTGCAATTGTCCTAAAAAGGAGTGTGTCTTGGAAGGCCTCCAACACTAACAGTGCTGCTCTCACTCATTTCTAGGACACTGACATGCGTATTGGCATTTTCAGGGGACCAAGTGCCATGGACTATTTTCCCCAGGAAGTGCCCCCCCCCCAACCTGGGAAGTGTCCGTGGACACTATGACCTAGGACTGAGGAAGAATGAAGGGACAACCTTGCAGAACCGGATATGATTGAATCCACCACAAAAGGTATCTTTTGCATTCCTGGGTAATCCTTATCTGGACGGACATGTGTTGATAAAGAATAAACTATTGTGTCGCCAACATCCACTGAAGAATTCTCATGCAAAATCTTGCCAAGGGAACTAGAACCATAGCTGCAGACACTGATCCCAAGACTTGTAGGATCAAACGGGTTGAGAGTGAAATAGTGAATAATCTTTCTGACATGTAATCTGATAGTCTGTACTCAAGAGAGGAAGTGAAGCTGTCACTGACCTCGTGTTGAAAATTGCACCTGCCCGAGTCCGTTCTAGCTGAGATTTGTTGTAATTTACCTAGTCTTGAGGTCTTATCAGTAGATGCCTGGACAGGACAGAAATGAGCCAGCTGTCCAAGTATGGAAACACTTTGAATCCCTGCACTCTAAAGTGAACTGCTACTACTGCCACTGACTTTGGTGAACACCCTGAGGGCTGTGGTGAAGCCAAAGGGCAGTACTACGAACTGGTAATAACTAGCTCCCAGCCAGAAGTATAAATACCTTCTTAATTGTTCATTTTTTATGATCTAGTACACATCCTAAAGGTCTATTGAGCACATCCAGTTGGCCTTGCACAAAAAGGGCAGACTGGACTGAACAGTGACCATTCAGAACTCAGTGTGCTGAACTGATTTGTTCTGACTGCTGAGATCCAAAGTTGGTCTCCAGTCCCTGTTTTCTTTGACACTAAAAAAGAATCTTGAGGAAGTTCTGGATTCTATCTAGTCTGATGGGACCTTTTGGATGATTCTTTTTTTCTAGCAGCATTTGTATTTCAAGTGCTACTGCCTTCGTCTGACTGGGTGAAACATCAGGAATTTTGCATTACAGGTGGAGGTGGTAGGAAAAAAGGAATTATATAACCTCTGGAAATAATAGTCTGTACCCAAGTATCTTTTGTAATGTCTAGTCAGGCTCTCTGGTGAAGGTACAAACTACATTCAGCAAAATAGCCAGCACCAAAGTGTTAAAAACACACTTTTTATTAGCAAATAAATTGTAGCTCCAACTATTCCATTTAATTTATACCGGTTTCGGCATCATTGCTTTCCTCAGTGAACAAACCATATTAACAAAAACCACAAGCATATATATATATATATATATATATATATATATATATATATACATACATAGATACACACACACACACACACATATATACATACATAGATATACACACACACACACATATATATATATAAAACTAGGTATTTACTACACCCTTCCTGTTGCATCATATCTCCAATAAGGAGCATGCCTCTAATAAGGAGCATGCCCAAACCCACTCATAATTTAGACCAGGGAAAAAAAGACCCCCTAGCCTAACAATCCACTTTTTTTCTTTATAATTAAGGATGGAATGCCAACCAACTTTATTACTCCTGTCTCCCTTAATCTTATCTATGACCATGAACATGACTTTAACAGACTTGTGGGACCTATGGTGTCTGTACAGGGCATTAGTCATTTTTTTGTTACGGACATCACTAAAATGTTCTGACATACGTGTTCGTAAGGGACAGGAAGTTTTACCAATATAGAAGGCCGAACAAGTACAGCAGGCTGAATACACAACCCAGTCTGTTCCACAATTAGCAAAAAGGTTTGTCATAAACCTGACCAGTATTCTTATTGAAAAATTGTTTAGACTTTAACTTACAGAAGGAACAGTGCCCACAAGGGAATGATCCCAGCAGTTTGTCCCCTGTGATTGTTAACTGGTGACTCAAAGGGCCACTTATACTACCATGTTCACAGTGCAAAAAGTATGATCCCAGGGTCCACCCCCTCTGAAAGGAATACAGACACCTAGAATGCAGCACCTGACTCAATTCTTCATTAGCTAATAATATATTCCAGTGCTTGGACACCACATTTTTGAGTAAATTAATACTTCATCCATAGGTAATTACTTACCTAATATTATTACTCTCCTCATTCAGTGTTTTATTTCTGTATTCCAACAACTGAGATCTTTGTTTGGAGGCCCAATCTCTAGCCGATGTTATATCCCTTTGTCTATAGCTCCTAACCAAGAATCTTTGTGATGAATCTTTCTGATAAAAGTCAAAATCTTCCTGGGTGGAACAAATTCTCTTAATACGAAGAAATTGGGATTTGGGTATATTTCTGATGGTGTGGGATGGATGTAAGCTGGAAGCAAATAAACTATTATACTGGGGATGCTTCCTATAGACTTGAGTTCTTAAAGTATGATCCAAATTTCTTAAGATAGTAACATCTAAAAAGTTAATTTGTTGAACATCACAAGTCAGGGAAAATTCTATCCCCCATTTGTTATCATTCAAGTGCTGGACAAATTCCACTAAGTATTGACTAATCCGCCCGCCACACCAACTAACAGGAACCTCCTCCAAATATCAATCTCTGACAAATAAATGTTATGTGCATCATTATGTATCAGATGTTCCTCAAGGTACTCCATGAATAAATCTACATAGATGGGGGTAAAAGATGCTCCCATCGTGGTACCTTGTACTTGCCAATAGCAATCCCCTTGGAAATAGAGAACATTTTTTGTTAAAACATGTTCGGCCATACAGATCAACAATGTATTGAAACCTGGCAGATACAAATTGTCCCTCTCCAACCAGTATTCCAATGTCTGCAGGCCAGCCCAATGGGGTATATTGGTGTATGTACCTTAACATCCAATGTACAAAGAAGCCATGTGGGTTCTAATTATGTATCTGTAAAGATTTTTACAAATTGTGTGGTGTCCTGTATTCTGGCTGTTATAAGTTTTAATTAATAACGGCTTCAGATATTGAGTCAGAAAAACAGACAAAGGTTCTGTGAGTGAACCAGTTCCTGAAACTATCGGTCTGCCTTGGGGCTTTTCAAAACTTTTATGCATCTTAGGTAATAAATAAATAAAGATACTGTTTCCTGGGATCACTAACCATAAGATGATGCACAACCAAATGCCTAATAATCCCCTCTTCTGCCACCCATTTGAGAAATTGGTCAATATCCCTCTTGAAGTTATCTCTGGGGTCAATGTGCATATGCATAAAATACTGAGGGTTAGACAACTGTCTATTTCCCTCAGCCAGATGATCTGAATTCATAATTACCACCACCCCACCCTTATCTGCTGGTAAGATGACAATGTTGTTGTGTCTTTCGGCTTATCCTGGTTAGGGGTCGCCACAGCGGAACTCCGGTCCGCTAATGTTTGGTAGTGGATTTTTACGTGCCGAGTTACCAGCCCTGACGCACAACGTTCAACGAAGTAGTATTATTTCGAAGATCCCTGAGAGCCTGCTGTTACCCTACTGTCAAATTATGCCCTAACATTTGTGAATCACACAATTTCAAGTGTAGATCTTTGAGCACTTCCTGTTGGAATATGGAAACATGTTTGTTCATTGGTGGTGTAAAATCCGACTTCAGAAATCTAAACTCAGTAGATCTTTCAGTCTTCCCTGCAACCAAAAAATAACCTTAAGTTAAGTCTAAGACAAAAAGCTAATATATCATTAACCAAATCACTTTCATCAATGAAGAAACCAGGAACAAAATTCAATCCTTTATTGAGTAGTTTCTGTTTATCCGTCAAATCAAAAGTGGAAATATTATGAATATTATATTGTTGTGTTAACGTGTTATTAATGACTGAAGACGACCTTCCACAGTGTTTGTTCCTGTATTTCTGCCCACCCCTATGTCTGCCAAATCCAAAGAGTGGTCCAAACTACGATGTTTTTTGGGGTTGGGGTATTCATGTGTGTTAGAACCCTCTGTGTCCGTGGCTGAAGATTCAACTCCTGAGGTACTGACATACCCAGTCCCTGATTTCTTTAATATAGATCGGGGTCTCTTTTCTAGAAATAGCCACTGATTTGTCAGGGACTAAATATTTTACATTATTCTGATACTCAAATGACTTCCCCCTCTTGTAATCCACCAAATCCCTGTTGAATTTATGTAGCTTTTTGTCTTTAGTTTGATTCTCAAATGCTAATAGGTCCTTGGTGAGTTTGTTTAAACAGTTGACACAATGCGGCTGTCCCTCAAAAGGTTTAAGCTCCTCTCAAACTTTCTTAACCTTCCCAAAATTCTCAATTACATGTTCATAATAATAGGACAAAATATTAACAAAAGACATGGAGGCTTTTTGTTGAGCTAAACTCCATTCATTCATCAATATGTTATCCATTTTGACAACAAGGGGTTGTATTTTAACCCTCAACCCCCTAGGGGTTATATATTTTTATTTTGATAAGCTTTGAATAGCTTAAGATGCCATATATTTGTGCATAGCATTTTCATATTCCTGCTCAACTTATTAAATAATAGATTGCAGCCGTCAACTGGATCCATATTGTCCGTGTTGGCTGTCCCATCATCAGGCGATGCAAAACCAAAGACCTGTATATCATTCTTGTTGGCACACAAGCCCTCTAATATTGTGTTCAGATCCATGACAATAAGCTCACAATCCTCACCATATAAAATAGCTCCAAAATTCCACTTGTGATAATGAAGCACCAATTAGCTCCAAAACTCCACTATGATGAGCAAAGAAAACACTACTACTTTTGTACTGAAACACCAATTTGTACATTAAATCACTCAAAAAAAAAAAAAAAAAAACAATAGGTATCTAAAAGCCATTCAAATAGTTCCAAATGAAACCTCCCCTAATATATCCTTCGGGGAACAAAATCCAGTCAGCTGTATAAAATTAAACCCATCAAATAGTCCCACAGTCAAAAAATCTTTATCTTGAATTTACTAACATTGGTTCAATAATCGCTAATGAGAACAAACATTTGGTAATAGAATATTCATGTACCCCCCAAAAAAAACACATTGCACATGAATTCCAATAATTTGTCAACACCAATTTTGATTCTACAACACAGTCCCAAGCAATATGAAAGTCCAAAGCAATGTGCATATAATAATATCCCATTCACAAGAAATAATCTTCCTTAGTAACTCATGTTAGTTAGGAAACGTGTTCCATCATAAAAAAAAAAACAGTTCCAAACATTTGCGATAAATGTGTGCATAGAATTGTGATGGGATACAAGCCAAGCTTCGCACATCGGCCCACAAAAGAACCCAGTCCCAAAAATTGCTCCTTTATTTCCGACCACACACACACACACACTATATATATATATATATATATACATATATATATATATATATATATATATATATATATATATATATATCTATATATATATATACATACACACACACACACACACACACACGATGATCCACCCAAAAGCGCATCTGTTACATACTCTAAAATGTTAACCAGGATCTCTGCAGTAGGCCCAATCACCAGCTCTAAATCCGCTGTGTTACAATTCGAATAATAGGCCCCTGTAGAAATCAAAAACCAGAAAATGTCCAGTTTACAAGCCCACAGAAGTAAACAGTCCCATGAATACTTGCAAAGGATCAACCACCTTGAAACATATGAATACAAAGGCCCATATAAAACCTACATATGTTTCAAAAAGATGACGTGCGTTGAAGGCTGTGTACTACAAACAATGTGATATAACCCCTGTAAAAGTCGAACACCAGCCTTCACTCCAAAACCAGTATCCACAATCATATCATGTTCATGAGTCCCTTGTTTACTTGCTTTGTTTAGAATAGAGTAAAATGCAGCTGAATTTGTGTGGGCAATAAGGCTAATTTACTTTTGATAACCTCCATACGAATAAGTAGGTCACCAAATTACTATACCCGATGAGTGACTGCTTCAGTAAATATAAGACATCGAAGAAACCTCCACACAGTCCCAAACATAATACATCGTACATAAACGAGACTTTCACGGGGAGACCAAAAATAGATGCAGTTGATGAAATTATCACCATAGAGACACCGGCAAAAAGATAATGCAGCCACAAATACAGATGGTGTCAACACTGGGCTGATAAACCCAACCTCAGGGAACTCCAACAAACGCTCTCAAGTACAGCAGGTACCAGGATATCCGTGGTAGGCCCAAACACCAACCCTAAATCTGCTGTATTACAGTCCTGACGGTAGGCCCCTTTACTCCAAAAACAAATGTTCAACAATCGTCCCATTCATGAGCACCTTGCTTGTTTGCTTCACTCAAAGGCAAGGATAATGTGACTGAATTTGTGTGAGTTAAAAATCTTGATTAGATTTAATAACCTGCATACAGCTGGAACCAAAATAAACAAGTCACCAAATTACCGTACCCGATAGGTACCTGCTTCAAGAAATATAAAAGATCGAAAAGGCCTCTGCACAGTCCAAAACATGATACATCCTAAGTAAACAAGACTTCAGTGGGGAGACCAAAAGTAAATGCAGTTGGTAAAATTATCGCCATAGGGGCATTAACAAGAAGATGATGCAGCCACTAACACAGACAGTGCTAACACTGAGCCAACAGCAAGCCCAACCTTAGGAAACTTCAACAAGCACTCGCAAGTACGGCGGGTGCAAATGGCCAAAACACCAACTAAATTCAGCAAAATAGCCAGCACCAAAGTGTTAAAAGCACCGGTATGAATTAAATGGAATGGTTGGAGCTACAATTTATTTGCTAATAAAAAGTGTGCTTTTAACACATTGGTGATGGCTATTTTGCTGAATTTAGTTGGTGTTTTGGCCATTTGCACCTGCCGTACTTGTGAGCACTTGTTGGAGTTTCCTGAGGTTGGGCTCACTGTTAGCACAGTCTGTGTTCGTGGCTGCATCATCTTCTTGTTGATGGCCCTATGGAGATAATTTTACCAACCTCATTTACTTTTGGTCTCCCCACTGAAGTCTCATTTACTTAGGATGCATCATATTTTGAACTGTGCAGAGGCCTTTTCGATATTTTATATTTCTTGAAGCAGCTACCTATCAGGTACGGTAATTTGGTGACTTGTTTATTTTGGTTACAGCTGTATGCAGGTTATTAAATCTAATCAAGATTTTTAGCTCTCACAAATTCAGTCACATTATACTTGACTAAGTGAAGCAAACAAACAAGGGGCTCATGAATGGGACAATTGTTGACAAACAAGGGGCTCATGAATGGGACGATTGTTGAACATTTGTTTTTGGAGTAAAGGGGCCTACCGTCCGGACTGTAATACAGCGGATTTAAGGTTGGTGTTTGGGCCTACCGCGGAGATCCTGGTACCTGCCGTACTTGAGAGCGTTTGTTGGAGTTCCCTGAGGCTGGGCTTATCATCAGCCCAGTGCTTACACCATCTGTATTTGTGGCTGCATTATCTTTTTGCTGGTGTCTCTGGTGATAATTTCATCAAACGCATCTATTTTTTGGCCTCCCCATGAAAGTCTCATTCATCTAGGATGTATTATGTTTGGGACTGTGTGGAGGTTTCTGGAATTTCTTATATTTACTGAAGTAGTCACTCATCGGGTATAGTAATTTGGTGACCTACTTATTCGTATGGAGGTTATGAAAGTTTCTTTAGCCTTATTGCCCACACAAATTCAGCCGCATTTTACTCGAGTCTAAGGGAAGCAAGTAAACAAGGGGCTCATGAACATGATATGATTGTGGATACTGGTTCTGGAGTGAAGGTTGGTGTTCCACTTTTACGGGGGTTATATCATATTGTTTGTAGTACACAGCCTTCAACGCATATCTTTTTGAAACATCTGTATGTTTTATATGGGCCTTTGTATTATTCATATGTTTCAAGGTGGTTGATCCTTTGCAAGTATTTATTGGACTGTTTACTTCTGTGGGCTTGTAGACTGGACATTTTCTTTTTTTTGATTTCTACAGGGGCCTATTATTCGAATTGTAACAGCGGATTTAGAGCTGGTGACTGGGCCTACTGCAGGGACCCTGGTTAACATTTTAGAGTACATAACGGATGAGCTTTTGGGTGGATCATCATATATATGTGATTATGTGTTACCTTTACACCGTTTCTTTTTTATATGGTGGTCGGAAATAAAGGAACAATTTTTGGGATTGGGTTCTTTTGTGGGCCAATGTGCAAAGCTTGGCTTGTATCATATCACAATTCTATGCACATGTTTATCGTAAGTGTTTGTAACTGTTTTCTATGATGGAACATGTTTCCTAATATGAGGGACTAAAGAAAACTATTTCTTGTGAATGGGATATTATTATATGCACAGAGCTTTGGACTGTGTTGCAGAATCAAAATTGGTGCTGAACATATTATTGGAATTCATGTGCAATGTGTTTTTTTGGGGGGTACATGAATATATTATTGCCAAATGTTTTTTCTCATTAGCGATTACTGAACCAATATTAGTAAATTCAAGATAAAGATTTTCTGACTGTGAGACAGTTGGGCACATATTTTTGTATATCAATACATATTGCCTATTATGTTTTTGATAAGATGTTATTGTATCATGCTTCATGGGAGGCATTATATATAGGGTGAAGGGAGTTGGCTCCATATTTGATGGGTTTAATTTTAATCAGCTGACTGGTGGATTTTGTTCCCTGAAGGATATATTAGGGGAGGTTTCATTTGGAACTATTTGAATGCTTTTAGATACCTATTGTTTTTATTTTTGAGTGATTTAATTTACACAATTGGTGTTTCAATACAAAAGCAGTAGTGTTTTCTTTGCTTATCATAGTGGAGTTTTGGAGCTAATTGGTGCTTCAATATCACAAATGGAATTTTGGAGATATTTTATATGGTGAGGATTGTGAGCTTATTGTCATGGATCTGAATACGATATTACAGGGCTTGTGTGCCAACAAGAATGATATACAGGTCTTTGGTTTTGCATCGCCTGATGATGGGACAGCCAACACGGACAATATGGATCCAGTTGACGGCTGCAATCTATTATTTAATAAGTTGAGCAGGAATATGAAAATGCTATGCACAAACATACGGCATCTTAAGCTATTCAAAGCGTATCAAAACAAAAATATAACCCCTAGGGGTTTGAGGGTGAAAATACAACTCCTTGTTGGCAAAATGGATGACATATTGCTGAATGAATGGAGTTTAGCACAACAAAAAGCCTCCATGTCTTTTGTTAATATTTTGTCCTCTTATTATAATGTGTAATTGAGGAGAATGTTTGGGAGGTTAAAGTTTGTGAGGAGCTTACACCTTTTGAGGGACAGCCCCACTATGTCAGCTGGTTAAACAAACTCACCAAGGACCTACTAGCATAGGAGAATCAAACTAAAGACAAAAAGCTATGTAAATTCAACAGGGATTTGTGGGATTATGAGAGGGGGAAGCCATTTGAGTTTCAGAAAAATGTAAAATTTTTAGGACCGGAGACATCAGTGGTATTTCTAGAAAAAAAGAGACCCCGATCTATATTAAAGAAATCAGGGACTGGGTATATCAGCACCTCAGGAGATGAATCTTTGGCCACGGACTGAGGGTTCTAACACACAGGAATCCCCCAACCCCAAAAAACATCATAGTTTGGACCACCCTTTAGATATGGCAGACATAGGGGTGGGCGGAAACACAAGAACAAACACTGTGGAAGGTCTTTCTTCAATCATTAATAACACGTTAACACAACACTATAATATTCATAATATGTCCACTTTTGACTTGACGGATGAGCAGAAACAGCTACTCAAAGGATTGAATTTTGTTCCTGGTTTCTTCATTGATGAAAATGATTTGGTTAATGATACATTAGCTTTTTGTCGTAGACTTAACTTAAGGTTATTTTTTGGTTCTAGGGAAGACTCTGAAAGATCTACGAAGTTTAGATTTCTGAAATCGGATTTTACACCACCAATGAACAAACATGTTTCCATATTCCAACAGGCAGTGCTCAAAGATCTACACTTTAAATTGTGTATTCAGAAATGTTAGGGCATATCTTGACAGTGGGGGAACAGCAGGCTCTCAAGGAACTTCAAAATAATACTAATATTGTCATCTTACCAGCAGATAAGGGTGGGGAGGGGGTAATTATGAATTTAAATTATCTGGATGAGGGAAATAGACAGTTGTCTAACCCTCAGTATTATATGCATATGCCCATCAACCCCACAGATAACTTCAAGAGGGATAGTGACCAATTTCTCAAACAGGTGGCAGAAGAGGGGATTATTAGGGATTCGGTTGTGCAACATCTTATGGTTAGTGATCCCAGGAAACAGCATCTTTATTTATTACCCAAGATACATAAAAGTTTGGATAAGCCCCCAGGCAGACCGATAGTTTCAGGAATTGGTTCACTCACAGAACCTTTGTCTGCTTTTCTGACCCAATATTTGAAACCTTTATTAAAACTTATAAGCGCCAGAATACAGGACACCACACAATTTATAAAAAATTTTTGCGGATACACATTTAGAACCCACATGGCTTCTTTGCAAGTTGGATGTTAAGGCTCTGTACACCAATATACCCCATTGGGCAGGCCTACAAGCATTGGAATACTGGTTAGAGAGGGCTAACTTGTATCTGCCAGGTTTCAATACATTGTTGAGCTGTATGGCTGAACATGTTTTAACAAAAAATGTTTTCTATTTCCAAAGGGATTGCTATTGGCAAATACAAAGTACCACGATGGGGGCATCTTTTGAACCAATCTGTGCAGATTTATTCATGGGGTACCTTGAGGAACATCTGATATACAATGATGCACATAACATTTATCTGCCAGAGATTGATATTTGGAGGAGGTTCCTAGATGACTGTTGGTTGGTGTGGCGGGCGGACAGTCAATACTTAGTGGAATTTGTCCTGTCCAATACTTGAATGATAACAAATGGGGGATAGAATTTACTCTGACTTGTGATGTTCAACAAATTAACTTTTTAGATGTTACTTTCTCAAGAAATTTGGATCATACTTTAAGAACTCAAGTCTACAGGAAGTATCCAAAGTATAATAGTTTATTACTTGCTTCCAGCTTACATCCACCCCACACCATCAGAAATATACCCAAATCCCAATTTCTTCGTATTAGGAGAATTTGTTTCACCCAGGAAGATTTTGACTTTTTACCACAAAGATTCTTGGTTATGGGCTATAGACCAAGGGATATAACATCGGCTAGAGATTGGGACTCCAAACAACAAAGATCTCAAATTGTTGGAATACAGAAATAAAACACTGAATGAGAGTGTAATAATATTAGGTAAGTAATTACCTATGGATGAAATATTTACTCAAAAATGTGGTGTCCAAAAACTGGAATATATTATTAGCTAATGAAGAATTGAGTCAGGTGCTGCCTTCTAGGTGTCAGTATTCCTTTTGGAGGGGGAGGACCCTGGGTTCATACCTTTTGCGCTATAAACATGGTAGTATCAGGGGCCCTTTGAGTCACCAGTTAATCACAGGGGACAAACTGCTGGGATCATTTCCTTGTGGGCACTGTTCCCTCTGTAAGTTTATGCTAAAGTCTAAACAATTTTCCAGTGAGAATACAGGTCAGGTTTATGACAAACTTTTTTGCTAATTGTGGAACAGACTGGGTAGTGCATTTAGCCTGCTGTACTTGTTCGGCCTTCTATATAGGTCAACCTTCCCATCCCTTACGAACACGTATGTCCGAACATTTTAGTGATGTCCATAACAAACGAATGACTAATGCCCTGTACAGACACCATAGGTCCCACAAGTCTGCTAAATTCATGTTCATGGTCATAGATAAGATTCAGGGGGACAGGAGTGCATTCCATCCTTAATTATAAAGAAAAAAAGTGGATTGTTAGGCTAGGGGGTCTTTTTTCCCCTGGTCTAAATGACCAATTATGAGTGGGTGAGGACATGTTCCTTATTGGGGATATGATACAACATGAAGGGTGTAGTAAATACCTAGTTATATATATGCTTGTCATGCTTGTGGCTCTTGTTAATACGGTTTGTTCACTGAGGAAGGCAATGATGCCAAAACTGGTATGAATTAAATGGAATAGTTGGATCTACAATTTATTTGCTAATAAAAAGTGTGCTTTTAATACTTTGGTGCTGGCTATTTTGATGAATTTAGTTGGTGCTTTGGCCATTGGCACCTGCCGTACTTGCGAGTGCTTGTTGGGAGTTTTCGAAGGCACAAACTACCCCGATTGCCTCCAGAGGTGGACAACTGGGCATCCTTTAAGGTAGGGTCTGTCAAAGAAGGAATCTATGGACCCCTGGTTCTGTGGGCCTCCTCTGCCACGTAGGTGGCATCAACCATTTGCACCCCACCCCGCCTCTGGGGAAACCATCTCCAAGTGGATCTTGGAAAGGACCATGGGACTTCCTAAACCACATTTCCCAACCTCTTCGCTGATCCCTGGAGAAGGTTCTTTGAGCAGTTGAAAAACATACGCTCACGGCACAGAGTCTTTCCATCTTGCTTGCACCTGGAGTGTCCCATTAATTTAGGGTCGAACAAAGAGCTTTCGTCAAAAGGAGCACTGACAAAAGAAGACTTGAAGGGCTCCACAAAGTCACATAAGCACATCCAGACATGCCTCAACAGAAATGTCTGAACCCGACACCCTTGAGGTACCTTCAGCCGCATGCTAGAGGAGACTCATGGACAAGTTAGTGATCAACTGAAGGGTAGCCAACTGTGAGGCTACAAAAGACTAAGCCTGAGGAGTACTGGTCCAATAGATGGAGTTTTGAAAGTTCTTTAATCAGATCCCCCGGTAATCTCAAAGAGTGCCAAATAATTCAGTGATCTGAGTGCAAATATCGCTGAAGCATACACATGCTTCCCAAATCTGTCTAATGCCCTAGACTCCCTGTTAACGGGATGAACAGAAGAAATCTACTCCATGGGGTTTTTTTTGGTGGCTTTTGCCATGACCATAGCATCTATGGGATCTCCCTTGCTCCAAAATTCCTTTCCTGCAGGTGGTGCTAAAATCTGGTCTGGTCTTTTGGGGACTAGCTCAAATGTGTCAGGTTCCTTCCATGACCGCTTAGAGAGCAACTCAATGAGCTCATCAGCAGGCGGAGTCACCCAGGAGGTAGATGGGCCAGACCCAAAGGTCTCCAGCGATAGAGATCCCCCTTTGGGAGGGTTATTGGTGGACCAACTTACCCTCTCTGCTTAAGATTTATCCAAATGAGATGTCTTTGGGTGGAGGTCTTGAAGACCCTTGCCAGTCATCAAAATCTGTACCTTGAGTAATGGACTCCTCCTAGGGACTTCTTCGGTGGGGTGTTCTGGAAAAGTATTTGAAGAAATAGTAATACCCTGCTGGGTAGCCAGGAGAATTTGGGTTGGCTGTCCCTGTGGAGTGGAATGATGGGACCCAAGGCACAGAGACTTATGGAATTCAGAGGGAGATCTGAGGGGGGGGGGGGGGAGGAACAGACCATCCTGCAGAAGCAGAGAACACTCTTCTCCACAAAGGCAGAACGCTCCAGGGAGAAAGAAGTCGATGGAGCTGAGAAGCCAAGCTTCCGACCCATCGACTCTTCCTGCACCGAAGGGAATCTACAAGAGGCAGAGGTCGGAGCTGAGCTATCCAAAGCTCTGTGGGTTAGAGACGGCTCCGACAACTTTGGAGTTGACTCTATTGCCTCAGATCCGACAGGGATGCTTCGGCTCCGAGAGTCATCTGGATCTGAAACCATCGTAGCTGGTGCACTCAGAGAAAGTCGTGGAACAGAAGATAATGGAGAACAAGAAGAAAAAACTTTTTTTATATACCAGAAAGAGAAATACCAACAATGGTATACAAGAATACACAAAGTGTAAGCAGGAAAGGGGAAAGAGAAAGAAAAACTTACCAACTGTGGTAAGGAGAAATACACTAAGTGTAGGAAAGGGAAGCAGCAATAGAATAAAAAAGCAAAAATTATGGATATTTGCAATAGACTAACAAGTAACAGGAGAAAAAAAAGATGTTATGTACTCACCATAACATTCCATGTTGGTAGTCCATCTCACCCTTCATTTTTACATATGGGTTCGGAGCTGATCCTTGGCTCTGACGCGGCCGATTTACAAGCTGGAAGACTTCTGGTTGGCTCGTGGCTAAGCAGGTATCCCAAGGTGCACCAGTACAATCCCTAGATTTTGTTTGCTGCTCACTAGAATAACAACCATAAAAACAACCAATACTAAAGAGTCTCCAACCAAGGGCAACCAAATTATTACTTCCAGATCTTCCAAGATGGGGGCAGGAGGGGTTGGTAAAAATGAAGGGCGAGATGGACTACCAACATGGAACGTTATGGTGAGTACATAACTTCTTAGTGTTAGGTAGTCCAATCTCACCTTCATTTTTACATATGGGACAGTGTCCCGAGCGCCTTATTCTTGGGTGGCTCATTGGAAAATACTCTTGAGCACCGTGGAGCCAAAGGATGCTCTACCTCTGGATGACGAATCCAATTTGTAATGTGTAATAAAAGTGTGCGGGGTAGCCCATGTAGCTGCTCCACAAATATTATCAAGTGGTGCCCTGGCTTGAAAGACTGCAGAGGTAGACAGCGATCTGGTACAATGAGCCTTGATCCTGTAGGGTAAAGGTTTGCCCTCCGAGCTATAAAGGCTATACAACTGGAAATCCAATTACATAGTGTCACTTTTGAAACTGGTAAGCTCAATCTAGAGTCAGAAAAGGAAATGAATAATTGATCTGATTTCCTGAAAGCCTTAATCCGCTGTAGATAAAAACGTAGTTGTCTATGAACGTCTAGCTGATGAAAACGGTACTCAGCTGCATTACAGTGGTTAGGGAAGAAAACTGGGAGTTCTATTGATTGGTTTAAGGTAGTATTAGAACAAACTTTGGGGAAAAAGGAGGGATTAGTACGCAATGATACCGTCTTTGTGAAAAATCAAATACGGTGGCTTAATGGACAAGGCCTGTAGCTCCGATACCCATCTAGCTGATGTGATAGCTACCAAGAAATAAGGTCTTCCAAGACAAAAATTTGAGAGGAGATGAGTGGGAAGGTTCAAAGGGGGGGAGAAGTCAATTTGGACAACACAAAATTTAAATCCCAAGAAGCCACTGGTTCTTGCAGAGGTGGTCTCAATAGAGTGTCCCCTTTCAAAAAGGTCTTGCATAGCTTATGAGACATTAAATTGGCATCTGGAAAACCTAAGTGAAAATGAGAAATAGCCGCCAACTGGACTCTGATAGAGGCAGCGGCAGATCCTTGCTGAAAAAGCTCAGAAAGAAAATCCAGAATCACAGGGATAGAAGCAGTGTATGGATCTACATTCGTTCTCTGTGCCCAAATAGAAAATCTTTTCCATTTACTGCCATACAGCCTCGTAGTTGAAGGTTTATGTGAGGACATAAGAATATGTGACACTGAGGATGATGCATCATGAAGCCTGACTATGGATGGAACTGGAGCAGCCACACTGTCAATTTGAGGGTGTGGATTGAGGGGTGTAGCGACGACATGCAAGTTAATAGATCTGGAGCTGGGTCCAGAATCCAAGGATCGTCCAGGAGGAGAGGCTCGAGGAAGGGGAACCAGACCGGACGAGGCCAGTAAGGAGCAATGAGGATCAACTTGCTTCCCAGCCAAACGGCTTTCTGAATCACTTCGGAAATGAGAGAGATTGGAGGAAAGGCATACAGAAGTTCCATGGGCCAATCGTGAGCCACAGCGTCTCTGGGAGACTCCCCTGGAGGGGGAATGAAGGAAAAATAGCTGCTGTATTTGGCATCGACTGGGCTGGGAAAAGGGTTGCATCAAGGCTGTCCCCATTTCCAGAAAATCTGATCCACTGTTTCCCGTTTCAGAGGCCACTCGTGAGGCATTAGGATTGCCTGGCTGAGCTCGTCGGCTATCACGTTGGTCTCTGGAATGTGCGTTGCAACCAGAAAGCACTGGGAAGAAATCGCCTATTCCCAAACTCGGATGATCTCTCGACAGAGTGGGTAAGATCTGGTACTGCCCTGTTTGTTGATGTACCAAACCACCGACATGTTGTCTGACTATCGCAAATGTCCCTACAGGAAGAAGGTCTTGAAGTGCCTGCAACGCCAGAAGCACCGCCCTCATCTCCAGAACACTGACATGCAAATGAGCCTCGTGTTCTTGCCATGTGCCTTGGACAGTCCTGCGAGATAATGCCCCCCCTCCCGATCTGGGAGGCATCCGTGGTCACAGTGACAACGGGTTGGGCCGGAACAAAGGGGGCACCCGTGATTAGTTGATTGGGAGCTATCCACCAACGAAGGTCCTTGCATGATTCCATCAGCAGGATAGGATGACTCAGTGGGAGAGATTTGAAGGACCACTGGGAAAACAGAAGCCACTGGAGAATTCTCATGTGCAACCTGGCTAACGGAACCAATAGAATTGTGGAAGCCATAGTCCCGAGGAGCTGAAGAACCCACTTCGCTTTGACTTTTCACAATGGGAGAAAATGTTGAACTTGGGAGATTAAGTTCTGTGCCCTTTCGGTGTGGAGACTAGCTGTCATGTTCACTGTGTTTACCTATGCGCCTATAAAAATCATGGATCGAGAGGGCAATAATGCAGATTTTTTCCAATTTATGGAGATCCCTAACTGAGCACAAAGTTGAATCGTGACGTCCCTGTTTTGGAGGAGTAAATGCCTGGTGGGGGCGGTCAGGAGCCAGTTGTCCAAATACGAAAACACCTGGAATCCCTGACGTCTCAGGTGAGCTGTCACTACTGCCATGCATTTGGTGAACACCCTGGGGGCTGTGGTGAGACCAAAGGGCAGAGGGCGAAACTGATGATGACTGGCTCCCAGCCGGAAGCGTAGATGGCTTCTGGATGCCTTGTCCATTTTTATGTGGTAGTAGGTATCCTGAAGATCCAGAGAGCACATCCAAAAATCTTTCCCTAACAACGGGACTATAAACTGCAGTGTTACCATCCGAAACTTGTCCTTCTTCACTGATTCGTTCAATCTGCTGAGGTCCAATATTGGCCTCATAGGTTCATAGGTTAGTACTAAGCTAACTGCCCTTGCGAGCCATTTTAAGCCTAGCCAATTATCCCTTATGAGACTCAAACCCTGCACCTTGTGTTTTTAAGGCAAACACCTTAACCATTAGGCCACCCGCCAACCTCCAATCTTTGGTTCGTTTTGGAACTAAAAAGAACCTGGAGTAAGTTCTGGATCCTATCTGGTCTGCTGGGATGGGCTGGATGACTTTTTATGAGCAACTTGTTGATCTCCACAGTTGCCTGATCCCTGTGATTGGGTGGTACATCTGGGATCCTTTTGGGAACAAACATTGATAGGGAAAAGGGTGTGATATAGCCTCTGGTAACAACTCTTTGCACCCACTTGTCTTGGGTGATATTTAGCCAGGCTTCTTGGTACAAAGAAATGTGACCCCCGACCGGCCCCAGAGAAGCGCAGTTGGGCTCCACATCAGGAGCGCTGATAAGGCCGTCCTCAAAAGGAATCATGGCCTTGTTGGTATTGCGGACCGCCCCTGCCTCTAGGGTGACATCTGCCGTTTCCTCCTCCTCTGCCTCTGAAGGAGGATTCACCCTGTATGTCAGGAAAGACCCTCTGGGACTTTTTGAACCACATTTTACTGCCCCTTTGACCCTTGGGGTATGGTCTGGAAGGGACAGTAAAATGCACTCCCACGGCAGAAAGCGTCTTTCCTTCTTGCTCATACCGAGTGAGTGTATCCTTCACCTTGGAACCAAACAATGAGGAACCATCAAAGGGGGCCATTGGTGAAAGTAGACTTGAACGGTTCCACAAAATTACATAAGCGCATCCAGGAGTGGCACCTCAAGGCAACTCCAGAACCTGCTGCTCTACTCGCTCCATCTGCAGCATAAGAGATGAGTCGCATGGAGGAGTTAACCACAGAATTTAAGGTGGACAACTTGAGTAGAAATATCAGGAACTCCCTCAGTACACACACCTTGCATGGTATCTCCTAACTCCTTGAGGAGATCCCTCTGCAACCTTGTGAAGTGCGTGAGATAGTTCAGCGATCGAAGGGTAAAGGCCGCTGAACTAAAAATACGCTTCCCAAATCTGTCCATCTGTCGAAACTCCTTGCTTGGCGGATGAACAGATGAAGAAGTCTCCGCTAACTCCTTCTTCGTGGCCGCTGCCACCACCATGGCATCTACAGGAATGCCTTTGGACAAGAACTCTTTACCAGGAGGGGCAGACAAGAACTTATTTGGTCTCCTGGGGACTGGCTCCACGGTGTCAGGAGTATCCCACACCTTTCGACTAACTAGATCCATCAGTTCGTCAAAAGGTGGAGACACTCAAGAGGCAGAAGGTTGAGACCCGAAAGCCTTCAGGTACACCGACTCATCTGAAGGGTTAAGAGTGGGCCAGTCGCACCTCTGCCTAAGGATCTCTAAAATGTCCACAAAGGAGACATCATCAGAGGACGACTTGGGGGACCCTTCAGACTCCTCAAGGTCAGTGTCCGATGTCAAAGACTCATCCTGGGAGTCAATATGTTTCCTCTTACATAACCTCTTCCAGGGAGGCTCCTCGGAAAGATATTCCGGGGAAGCCTCGGAAGAGTGGGGGCCACCAGCCGATGGCTCCTGAGGTTGCAGGTCTCTGCTGTCTCCAAAGAGAGTAGGGGCTGAGACTGAAGTGGGTGCTCTCTGGGGAAAGAGTGCTGGTGCCACTGGTAGGGGCTGGAGAATGAGACAACACGCTCCTCATCATCTCAAACGCTGACCTCTCCAGTTCCGAAGACCTCACCCGCTCTGAAGAGACGCGGGTCGGCACCGGAGCCAGAGCTGTTGGTTCCGAGACAGATGCAGGGTCCGAGCTCACCCTGGCCGAAGCACCAAGAGGAAGGCTCAGAACCGAAGATAGATTCCAACCCTCCCTGTCGGTGCCGACAGGAAAGCTTCGGCCCCTGGACACGACGGACGGCACCGAGCGTGTTGGAGCTGAACCCAGCTCCAAGGCAGCAACAAGGTGAGTTGGAGCCGGCATTTCCTCCATTGGCACCAAGCACTCCGGCTCTGAAAGGCCAGTATGGCTCGGAGGAGGAATAGCAGACAAGGGCAAAGCTGGGCCAAGTGACTCCGGAGCCGACTGGGTCGGAGCCAACAATAATTTTGGTAAGGCAGATGACTTCACGAGTCTCAGCACTACCCTCTCCACATCTTCTTCTGAAAGGCTCCTGGAAGACCTGGAAGACACAGTTTGGGATCTTGACCTGAGGGGCACTGTAGACTTAATTGTTACGGAAACTGGTAGGGAGCTTACAGACCGGCTCCGAGTGGTAGAGTCAACTGCTGTATCAACAGGTTCAGAGATTGGTTCCGAAACACCTGTAACCGACTAACACCTCCATGATGCTCTCCTTCGGCTCCGAAGGCTGAGGAGTCGAGAAGGCAGATTTGGATTGTTTTGACTGTTTAGGAGGTGGCTCCGAAACATCAGCCGGTACTGGAGAAGGCCTTTTTGAGTATTTTGATTTCCCAGACTTAGAGGAAGCCGAAGAACTGGATAGTGCTTCCTCAAAGCATGGTTTCAAGAGACCCTTGAGTATGAGTTTGTTGTTTCTCTCCTGTAACACTCTAGGAGAAAAAGCATGGTAGAACAAACATGACTCCTGTAAGTGGATGGCCCCTAGACAGTAATCACAGTTACTGTGGCTATCCGTTAAGGACATCTTTTGGGAGGATTTCATGCACTTTTTAAACCCCGCGGGTTTATGCTCCTTACTTTCCGTGGACATATTGCACACACACACATAACCCAGAGAGATTGAAAAGGAGAAAAAGAAGGAGGACTAGGTCCCTCTAACTTAAACGGGCCTAGCCCGGTGTAGTGAAATTAGGTCTAACTTAAACAGACCAGAAAGGAAAGCCCATGCACACAAGAGAAACCGTAAAATACACAATAAATTTCTATATTCCTAAAAAACAGGTAGTATACTTGCAATCCTAGTAAATTCACAAGCGGATCCCCGCCAAAACAAACAATGTCAAAATAGCAGAACTAACTGCCAAAGGTGACCAAAAAAAAAGGTCAGAACAACAACAGACAAGACAACAGGAGCCCCTGTTGACTAAGAGCGGAAAACCACCAAAAACTCTACCCAATATAAAAAAATGCACAATGGCGCCTAAACTAACTGGCACACAGGATACCAATAACAACTAGTAAACTAAACTGCACTCACAAAAGGCAAGCAATACAACTGCCTAATATATTAGCAACACTAAATATACAGTAAAGCATTGAATACGATAGAATATAAAGAATTTTGAAAAAAAAACTTAGCCAGAGCCAAGAGAAGCACAGCCAAACTCGTTGACGCAGCAAACGAGATCTGGGGATTGTACTGGTGCACCACAGGATACCTGCTTAGCCATGAGCCAACCAGAAGTCTTCCAGCTTGTAAATCGGCCGAGTTGGAGCAGAGGATCGGCTCCGAACCCATACGTAAAAATGAAGGTGAGATCGGACTACCTAACATTATTTATTTATCTCTCAAAAAACAATAAATTAGCTTGAGTGCTCAGAGTGACCACGTCCAAATGCTAAAGCGGCAAAAAGATCTGAGGTATGTTGGGGGATAGGGCATTATGGGTAAGGATGAACTTGGGAGTTTGCTAGTAGCCATAAGCTAAAATAACAGCAGAGTCAGATCTGATGGTAAAGGCTGAACTAAAAATGCAGCTTCCCCAAATCTGTCCATCTCCAGCCGAAACTCCTTGCTTGGCGGATGAACAGATGAAGAGTACTCCGCTAACTCCTTCTTCGCCATTGGCCGCCGCCTGCATATAGCATCTACAGGAATGCCTTTGGACAGAAACTCTTTACCAGGAGAGGGGCAGACAAGAACTTATTTGGTGCTCCTGGGGACTGGCTCCCACCCGGTTGTCAGGGGTATCCCACACCTTTGACTAACTAGATCCATCAGTTAAGTCAATCAAGGTGGAGACACTCAAGAAGGCAGAAGAGTTTGAGACCCGAAAGCCTTCCAGGTACACGACTCATCTGAAGGGTTAAGAGTGGAGCCAGTCGCACACTCTGCCTAAGGATCTCTAAAATGTCACAAAGGAGACATCATCAGAGAGGGGGCGACTTGGGGACCCGCTTCCAGACTCCTCCAAGGTCAGTGTCCATGTCTCCAAAGACTCATCCTGGGAGTCTTTAATAATGTACTTACCATAACCCGGATGTATAGGATCCATCTAAGCCTACATTCCTCATAACTGATGGGCTCAGAGGAGCGATCCATCAGCTCAAACTACGACCAACTAGTACACTAGAACGAGAAGTCTCTTAAACCAGGCTGCAGGCTACTCCCTATCCCAGGATGCACTACACCTGCTTCCCCAGATCTTGTTTGTTAAGCTTTCATTTTTACCTTTGCATGCAAACACAGAAAAAATAGTAGTCACTACAACCAACTAAAGTTCTTCAGAGAAGAAAGATCTCCCAAATGGAACTACATCTCCTCCTAGGAAATCCAGGAATGGAAGGGGAAGGAGGGTGGAGTGTGATTATGAATGTGGCGAAGCGAGATGGATCCCATACATCCCGAAGTTATGGTAAGTACATAACTAAAAGATGTAATGGGATCCTATCTACACTCTGATATAACTGATAAGGACAGCGTCCCTAGCACCTAAATCGGGTGGCTCATTGGAAAACACTCCTGAGAACTGTGGAACCAAAAGAAGCCCTGCCTCGAGAAACCACATCAATCCACCTTGTAATGAGAAATGAAAGTGTGCGGAGAAGTCAGGTAGCTTACTTGTACAAATATCATCTATTATTAATTTGGAATGAAAAAGCTACAAGAAGTAGCTATGTGCCCTGCAGTAGAATGAGCCTTGACTGGTAAAAGGGAAGCTCTTTGTGTAGCCTGTGAATAAATGAAAGAGATACAATCTTTAATCCATTTAGCTATGGAGGTTTTGTAGCTACTGGTTATTGGTACCTGAATTTGTTTATTGCAAAGGGAAACAAAACAGTTGATTTGATTTCAGCGTCTGAGCGGTTCTATTCAAATAAAAAGCGCCAGATTGTCTATGGACATCAATTGATGCAAGATATATTCTGCGTTATTAGAGAACTCTGGAAAAACACAGGGAGCTCTATAGTTTTGTTGAATACAGAAAGAAGAAGGCTACCTTTGGTAAAAGGAGGGTTTAATTTCAAAGGACACTCTATGTTTGTGAAAAATCAAATAGGGAGGAGGCTCAGAAACAAAGAGCTTGAAGTTCTGGGGAAACCCGCCTGGCCGAAGTTATGGCCACTAAAAAGGCCCGTTTTTCGACAGGACAGAAATTTCAAATGTTCGCAGGTAGCAGCTGGTTCGAAGGGCGGCAGTTAAGGCAGCAAGAACCATATTCAAGTCCCAAGGGGGACAGGGTGAAATATTGAGGCCTAAGGAGCCATGCTCCTTTGAAAAGCTTAAAGTTTGTGAGACATCAATGAAGGTTCAAAGGAAGCATGAAAATTAGAGAATGGCCGCTTAGCTGAACCTTTTAATGGTGGGAAACTGAAGAGCCCAACTGAAAAAGAGAGGCCAAGAAATTCAGAACCTCCGATACTGGGGCAGTAAGGGGGTCTATACACACCGTTCCTGAGCCCATAGAAGGCGAACCTTTTCCATTTGCTGGAATAAAGTTTGACAGTGGAAGGTTTATAGAGAAAGAAGACAATATGTGGATCACCTCCGGAGAAAGCGCGGGAATTGTCTCGAACTAAGGATGGAAGTGGAGGTAACCATGCACGCCAACTTCAAAGACCTGAGAGCGAATTGAAGGCGTCCTGACTGATGAGAATCAGCAGGTCTGGCACGAGGTCCAGAAACCATGGACCTTCTACCGCGCATGCCCTCTAGGAAAGGGAAACCAAACTTAGACGAGGCCAGTGGGGCGGGGCAATCAAAATCATCTACGCTCTCCAGGTAAATGGCCTTCTGTATCACCCTCCGGTAGGGAGGGGAACCCGGAGGGAAGGCATAAAAAAAGAAGACCCGGGGGCCAAATGTAAGGTCAAGCGTCCCTGGGAATCTGTCCTGGGAGGGAAACAGCGTAAGAACTCTTCTGCACTTACATTGTGAGGGCTGGCAAAGAGGTCGCAGCAGGGAGGCCCCATTTAGGCGAAGATGCAGCCACTCTCTGGATTGAGGACCACTTTCGTGGGGTAAGAGAATGGTCCTGCTTAATCTGTCACATAATCATTGGATTTCCCATTGTATGTGTGCGTTGCCATTAGAAAGCGGTTGGTAGCTACACGCCCAGTGCAAAGTCTCATGGCTTCTCTGCACAGTGGGTAAGATCTGGTTCCACCTTGCTTGTTTATATACCCAAACCACCCGACATGTTGTCGGATTGGATATGTCCGGACCTTGCGGGAGAGGCGTGATGGAGAGCTTGCAGTACCAAGAGTACGCTCTCATCTCCAGGATGGGCTTGATAATGCAAATCGTCGTTTCCTGGATTTGCCATGTACGTGGCCTTGGACCGACCTGTCCAGGTAATGACCCCCACCCTACCTGGGAGCGTCCGTGGTCACAGTGGCAGCGGGGGTTGAGGAATAAAGGGTCGCTCTGGTCGCAGATTGGATTGGAGGAGCCACCAAGCGCAGATCCCGATGCGGCAACTCTCCGTGATCATGACTAAATGGTTCAAGGGGTTCTGGTAGGACCCATTGGGACCGGCAGGGAGCTTGTTGCAGGTACCCGCCAGACATGTGAAGTCTGGCTAAGGGGACTAAGAGTATGGTTGGCATGCATCGAGGCCCAACAGTTGTAGAATCAGATGGGCAGGAGCTCTTGATAGGGAGAGACAGGATTTGACTTGGTTTTTGCAGAACCTGGAATTCTTGCTGCCGGTAAGAAGCTGGCGCATCCTTTTGTGTCTAAGTCTCGCGCTCTATAAAAGTAATACGCTGAGATGGGCTTGTGAAGTAGCAGATTTTTGCCAATTGAAGGCGTAATCCCCAAGAAAGCGGCCCAAGGTGAGCGTGCGGCGTTGGCCTGGAATAGTAGATGCTCGGAGGTGGCAGTAAGGAGCCAGTCGTCTAGATATGGGAAACACTTGGAATCCTAGACTCCTCAGGTGAGCAGTCACCACTGCCAGACACTTGCAGTGAACACCCTGGGAGGGCTGTGGTGAGACCAAAAGGGCAGTGCTCGCACCGAATTGCGGAAATGACTGACTCCAGTGGAGCGTGAATTGTCTCCTGGACTCTTGAGCTATCAGAATGTGATAGTAAGCGTCCTGGAGATCTACAGAACACATCCATGCATCCTTCTCCAGCAATGGAAGAATGGATTGAAGGGTGACCATTGAATTTGGACTTTTGCACAAAACGATTCAATGAACAAGGTCCAAAATGGGCCCTGAAGTCCCCTGTCTTTTTGGTACCAAAAATAATCTTGAGTGGTTCCTGATCTGATCTGGTGGGGTGGGGACAGGCTAGTTGGCTCCTTTTTCTAGCAGCTTTGAAACCCTCTATTGCGATCCCGCTGACTTTGGGTGGTACGTCCGGGATTTCCCTTAAGGAAAGGGGGGGCTTGTTGGAAGTCAGGGATGAGATAGCCTCCACGTATGTCGCGGGCACCCACTGATCGCTTATTATGGATTCCCATGCTTGTGGAGTGCTTGCCGCAAACCGACCCCCGACTGGCTCTGGAGCTGCACAGTGGGCAACAACTCAGGGGCGCTGGTTGTAGGAAGAACCCACACGAGAAAGGAATCGCATTGGTCTCCAGAGTTACGGGGGCCTCTGCACGCCTCTGGGGTGGCGTCTTCCTGAATCCCCCGCCTCTGGAGGGGAATCACTTGCCTGGGTGGAGTAGGGAAAGACTTCTGAGATTTTCTGAACCACATTCTTTCCCTCTCCTCTCTGGGCCTTGGGGTAGGAGGCCTAGAAGGAAGCGGAAAAATGGGCTAGCAACGGGCAGTCAAAGTCTTGCCCTTTTCACCTGCTCGCTTTTGAGGTTGAGTGTGTCCTTCACCTTGGGTCCAAACAAAGATGACCCATCAAAGAAACGCCGGGCGAAAGAAGACTTGAAGGCCTCCACAAATGAACACAACAACACAAGCGTAACCCAGGCGTGTCTCCTGAGGGAGCTTACGCGCCTGTTCCCTTCTCTACTCACCCCCTCGGCCGACGCGCCAGGCAAATGAGCCTCATGGACGAGTTCACGATAGAGAACAAGGTAGTCATCTGATGCCAACAGCAGGGGCCAGCCTCAGGTAGATTACCAGTAAGCTGAGTCATTTGGCTCTTCTAAGGAGGTCCCTTTGGAGCCTGGTAAATGACATAAATAATTCAGCTTACCCGTAAGGTAAAGGCCTTCTCTGCTGAAGACAGGGTATGCCAGCTTCCGTACCTATTCATGCTCCTGGGAATCCTTATTGGGAGGTGGACAGATGTTGAAGCCTCTGCCACGTCCTGCTGTGTGGCAGAAGCCACCACCATAGCATCTACTGGAACACCCTTCATCAGAAATTCCTTCTGGGGGCTGAAAGAAACTTATTGGGTCTCGTGAGGCACGGTTCCACAGAATCAGGATAGTTCCCATGTAGAAACCAAATCAAGGAGTTCCCATCGGAAGGGGCGGAGACACCCAGGAGGGCGGGAGGGCTGGGCCCGAAGGCCTTGAGGAAACTGACTCCTCAGCTGAAGGGGTTTTGGCCTGCCAATCTCCTCTCTGTCTCAGAATCTCCAGGATATCTGAGAAAGAGATATCATCCGGGAATGATTTGGGGACCCTTCACGGCGTCATCGAGGTCAGTATCCGATGTAACAGACTCATCTTGGGAGTCCACGTTAAGCTTCCTCTTTGAGACAATTTTACTTCCAGGAAGTGGGGGCTCGTCCGAAGCAGTTTGGACGGACCCCGGAAAGAAAGGAGAACCCCTTGATGGGGGGTATCCTCAGGCCCTGGGGCCCGCTGCTGGGGACTGCAACACAACAGAAGCACCAGTCTCCAGGGTCTAGGGACGGTGAGGTAGAAGCCTGCTGAGCCGGCAAGGCATAGGTATGGCCAGCCCAGCTCCTCACTTTGGCCTCCAAAGGCGGACCTCCAGACTCCATGGAGATCACTGGTCACAGAGGCCACATTGATGGCACTGGGAATTCGGCGGCCCGATGCTCCAGTGGAAGACTAGGCACGGGCGCAGCCCCAAAGTGTTCCCCTCGGCCCGGCTGAGGAAGTCCCAGTGCCAAACCCCACGAACCCGAGGGACAGGGTAGGAACCATAGTCGGGAACCGACAGACCTGCGGAAGGGGTCCGGCTCCGACTGTGCTTTCTCCGCATTGCTCCACCATCACCGACTCCAGCGGCTCGAGGAGGCTTGGAGGAGGAATCAGCGGAGAAATGTTTAGGAGGGGATGGTTCCGAAGCCAACTGGGCTGGAGCCGAGACCATATTTGAGCAAAACTGGAGACTGGAAAAGCCTCTGTATCACCCTATCCAGATCCAATCAGACAGTTTGAAGAAGATTTAGAGGAGGTAGACAGATGGTAGAAGACTTTCCTCTCGGCTCCGAGAGAGAGGGACCGGCTCCGAAAAGGCTCCAACACTATCGTGCCGGTTCCACCACAGCATGGACTCACTATCGGCGCGAAGGAAAAACTTGAGAGCCGGAAGGGAAGAGTCTGAGCTGCACACCTCCACCGGCTCCGAAGCCATTGGAACCGATGGAGTGATTAGCCTCGATACTCCAACCTGCGGCTCCGAAACTAATGGAGCGAGGTATCGAGGCAGACCACTCGACCCTCCTGAAGTCAGTGGGCCGAGGGAAAAGAGGTCGACTTTGTGCACTTTGTGCAGTCGGTTCCGGCGGACTAAGTCGAGGAGCCCGGCGATCTTTTCTTTGGAGGTAACAGGAGGATCTAAAGCTTCTTCAAAAGAGGGCTTAATAAGACCCTTCAAGATGAGAGTTTATTTTTGCGCATCTTGAAGAACCCTAGAGGAGAAAGCATGACAGACACTACATGGTCTCCTGTAGATGTTTAGGCCCCAAACAATGGCCTGCATAAATCGAATGACTGTCTGTAATAGACATTTGTAATTGCACGAGTGCATTTACTTGAATCCTGACTTCTGCTCTTTTTGACATAATGAATGGATATAACAAGCAATATATCTAACAAGATTTAAGCCAACTGTAGAAGCGTGAGAAACAAGGCAGTAACACGAGCTCTTGGGAGGAGATTTACCTCAGAAGAGAACACAGTGAACACACACAACACCACAAAAACAACGGTCCAAAGCCTCTAATTTAAGCGGGCTTAGCCCGAAGAAAAAATAATAATAACACCAACTCTCAAAAGTAGGGGCAAAGGCCCTCCTAAGCAAAAGACATTGCCCGACAGCTGAAATAAAGTACCAGTAATCACTTCACACACAAGTTATAAAAACACACACAATTTACAGAGTAGCTGTTAAAACAGCTGTTTATCAATATTCAGAGGAAAAAAACCCAAGGTCAAAGACCAGTAAAAGTTGTAAAGAAACCACTTAACTCCAGCCAAGCTCTAGACCCGCGCCTCCAGCTTGTAAAGCGGCAAAGCGAGATCTGGGGAAGCAGGTGTAGTGCATCACCAGGATAGGGAGTAGCAGCCAGCCACAGAGAGGACTTACGTTCTAGTGTACTGATAGTTGGCCGAGTGGAGCCGCATTGTCTGGCTCGAGCCCATCGAGATTATATGAATGTAGGCGAGATATAGGAGGATCCTGTACATTACATCAATATGTTTCTCTCTTACATAACCTCTTCCAGGGAGGCTCCTCGAGAAAGATATTCCGGGGAAGCCTCGGAAGAGTAGAGACCACCAACCGATGGCTCCTGAATTCTGCAGGTCTCTGTCTGTCTCCAGAGAGAGTAGGGGGCTGAGACTGGAAGATGTGTGCTCTCTGGGGAAAAGAGTGCTGGTGCCACTGGTAGGGGCTGGAGAATGAGACAGCACGCTCCTCATCATCTCAAGCGTGACACCTCATCCCAGTTCCCAAGACCTCACCCGCTTCCTGAAGAGGCGCTGGTGCGGCACTGAACCAGAGCTGTTGGTTTCAGAGACAGATGCAGGGTCCGGAGCTCACCCTGGCAGAAGCAATCAAGAGGAAGGCTCAGAACAGAAGATAGATTCCAAATCCCACCCTGTTGGTGCGACAGAAAAAGCGGCCCCTGGGCGGCGGGCCCGGCACGGCGTGTTGGAGGCGAACCCAGCCATTGCTTAACAAAGGTGAGGATAGGCGGCGGCCTCTCCATTGGCACCAAGCACTCCGGCTCCTGAAGGCCAGTATGGCTTCCGGAGGAGAATAGCAGACAAGGGCAAAGCTGGGTAGAGTGACTCTGGAGCCGACTGGGTTGGAGCCAACAATAATTTTGGTAAGGCAGATGACTGCGAGTCTCAGCACTACCCTCTCCCACATCTTCTTCTGAAAGGCTCCTGGAGAGGGCCTGGAAGGCCACAGTTTGGGATCTTGACCTGAGGGCACTGGAGACTTAATTATTACGGAAACTGGTAGGGGAGCTTACAGACTGACTCGAGTGGTAGAGAGTCAACTGCTGTATCAGCAGGTTCAGAGGTGGTTCGAAACACCTGTAACCGACTAACACCTCCATGATGCTCTCCTTGACTCCGAGAGGAGCTGAAGTCGAAGGCAGATTTGGATTGTTTGACTGTTTAGGAGGTGGCTCGAGGCTTTTATCAGCGGTAAACCGAAAAAAAGAAAAACGATCACCAAAACTATCCCCACTAAATTAGGGTGGGGGGCCCCAAGGATGGGGGAAAGGGAAAAAAAAACTGCATTTCATATTTTGGAATCACTTTTATGGAGGTCAAAAGAATTGTCCTTAAAAATGCAACTGCAGCAAACTTGGGTTGAACCCCGTTATGGGGAGGTGGAATGTTGAAAAGGATGGGAGCTCAATTGCGGGCTCAGAAAGCCTTTGGATCTGGAATTAAAGGGGGTTGTAGTTTTGGAGGGGCAGGGTTTGTACATTTCTTTTTTTTTTGAGGATTTAAGAATTTTAGAGGGGGCACCTTTGGGGGATGTGGTTAAATTTGGGCTTCCTTTTCCAGGGGAAAAACAAACTATCAATTCCAATTTTTGTGTTTTTTTTGAAATTTTTTTCCCTTGACCCGGGGGGTTCAAAGTTTCCCTTCCTATGGGGTTTGCCAGGTATGGTTTTTGGGAATGCCCAAATTGCAAAGTTTTTTGTTCTCGATTGGGAAAGAAAGTAGGCAGGTGAATTGCTTGATTTAAAGAAACCCTAGATACCACTTTTGGCAGAAAGGTAGGGTTGGTTAGAGACCCTGTCTCTGTGAAAGGTTATGAAGGGTGGTATTGCCATTAGGGCCTGTAATTCAAACCCTTCTTGCTGAGGTAATTGCCAACAGGAAAGCTGTCTTCCATGAAAGAAATTGTAAGTCCACAGAAGCTGCTGGCTCAAAGGAGGTAGAGTCAGTTTTCTAGACAAAGTTGAGGTCCCAAGCTGGTACTGGAGCCTTTCTTGGTGGCTTTATATTCTTGATTCCCCTAAGGAATTGCCTTAACAAAGGATGTGAAAACACAGGTGGATCAGTGTTGTATCTAGCTGAAATAGCTGAAGCATGTATTTTTATGGAAGAATATGAGAGTCCATTCTGTAGCATATCTGCCAAATATTCCAGAATGAGCGGGATGTTCAATAATGCTGCATCATGACCCTTGCTGGTATTCCAAATGCTGAATCTCTTCCATTTTGCTGAGTAAACCTTTCTGGTGGATGGTCTTCGGGCTTCTGTTAGTATCCGCTGAACTTCCTTGGAGAGATAGATTGAGGTTATTCATGGGATCTCCCAAGCTGTTAGCTGCAGCGTCTGAATGTTGGGATGTACTGTCTTGAAGTTGTGTCGAGTCAAAAGTTGGGGCCATTGGGGAAGGGCCCACTTTTTGTTGTGACATATGCTCCGTAGTAGTGGGTACCAGTGTTGTCTTGGCCAGTCTGGAGCTATTAGGATCCCCTTGGGCTTCTCTGCTTTGATCTTTAGTAATACTGTGGTCATCAGTGGCAGAGGTGGGAATGCATAGATTTTTAGGAAGTTCCAGTTGAATGAGAGAGCATCTATTTTCCATGCTTGTGGATGATATGTCCTTGAACAGAACTTTTGTAGATGATGATTAAGGTGGGAGGCAAATAGGTCTACTTCTGGCCTGCCCCATGTCGAGGTGAGTTGTATGAAGATTTCTGGATGTAACCTCCACTCGTGGGGGTCTAGGAAATTCCTGCTTAGGCTGTCCGCCAGCACATTGTCTTTGCCTGGAACAAACTGGGATTGCAACTGTATGTTTAGGCTCAGTGATTTTTCCCAAAGATTCATTGTCAGTCTGCAAAGGGGGTAAGAATGGGTGCGCCCCCCTGCTTGTTTATGTACCACATCACAGTGGTGTTGTCTGTCCGTATTAGCAGGTGGCCTTGCTGAAGTTGCTGTCGAAAGGCCTCGATGGCATGCATTACTGCCAGCATTTCTTTTTGGTTGATATGCAGATGTGTTTCCTTTGGAGACCATTGTCCTTGAATACATCTGTCCTCCATGTGCGCCCCCCCCATCCAAGGTCTGAGGCATCTGTGGTCATGGTCTGTGTTATCTGAGGTTTTTTGAACGACATACCTGTTTATCTGACACGGGCCCACCATAGAAATTCCTTTTGTAGGCATGGAATGGCGGTATGGTTGTCTCTAGGTTGTTGCTGGGTGCAGGACCATAAGCTTTTGGGTACCATTGAAGCTTTCTCATGTGTAGTCTTGCTAATGGAACAGGAGGCCGGGATGCCATGTAACCCAGGGCATGTAGGAATCTCCTTGCAGTCATCTGGGTGACTTTGCCAAACCTTTGAAATAATGATTAACTTCTTAGCATCTTCTGTCAAATGACCATTTGAGAAGCTGTGTCTAGTTTGGCTCCTAAGAAAGGTTATTGCTGGGATGGCTGAAGTCTTGACTTTTCAAATTTGACTGTGTATCCCAGAGCCTGTAACACTGATTGTATATGACATAATTCAGATTTTTTTGTCAAAATCAGTTTGTCATCCGCTTGTATGAAGGGCAGTCGTCCAGGTGCGGGTATATTTGGATCACTGGAGCCTGCAATGACAATTGCAGAGCCAGGCATTTAGGTGAATACTCTGGGCGCATGATAGATAAGCCAAATGGCAATGCTGAGAATTGATAATGCTCTGGCCCTGCAAAGAGGCGGTATCTTCTGCAGCTGTGTCTGATAGGGACATGCAGGTATGCCTCCTTGAGTCCCAAGTAATCAGCCAAGCCCTTGCCCAGCATGGGGAAGAGTTGCTGTAGAGTCAGCATTTTTGAACTTTAGTATGAAAAGTGTTTAATGCGGACAAATCCATTAAAGTCTCCATTGAGCTTCTTTCCTTGGAACAAGGAACAGTCTTGAATAAACCCTGGCCTTGTTCTTGTTGTGGAACTTTCTATTACTTTGATCTGAGCAAGCAGAGAAATTTGTGATAACCTCCCCTCTGGTTTAATAGTGAGTTTGGCATGCCTTGTTTTCTTGGCAAGGTATGAAAGTGGAGTTCTGTAACAACGGTCCTGCAATAAAATCCATTTGTCAGCTGTCAATCTGTGCCAATTGTCTGAAAGCAGAGATAAATTTTCAGCAAAGACTTCTGTTTGCTCCTTGGTCCAGCCCAGTAGAGGAAGAATCATTAAGAGATTGTCCTGTGGGGCAGGAGAGACCCCTGTGTCACTTCTTTGGTTTGCTTTCAGTTGCCATTGTAGGTCCCTACTAGGAACCTCTGTATTGTCCTCTTCCTCATTGTACCTGTTTTTGCCCTTTATGAAATCTTTCCAGGATTAAGGAAAGGACCAGTTTTTGAAGGCCCAATTCCTGCTGAATCTGGTGGCTGAATTGGAGAAATCTTTGACTGTCTGAACTGACTTGGCTTTTTTCCTCCAATGGACTTTTAACATCTTCAGCATTAGCACCAAAAAGGCATTCTTTTCAAGGGTGCATCAAGTTTGTAGCGTGATCTGGTGAAGGTTGTTCTTTTAACCATGCATGTCTCTGAATGACCACCCCTGTCTGGCTTCTTGCCTACATGAAGCTTCCAGTGCGTCATATCCACACTGAAGAAAGTGATTGCTTACAACTTTGAAATTGTGTACAGCCTCCTGCAAAGACTTCCTATCAAAGGTTCAGGAGAGTAATGTTTTCTGTAAAATCATCTAACAGGTAATCCTGATATTGAAATATGAGAGACAACTGAGTGCTCTCATAGATAAAGTAGTGGAGTGTAAACCACCTTCCCCCATCTCTAATGACCTAGCTTCCCTGTTGGAAGGCAAAGGATTTTTTGTGGGTGGTAGCTGAAACCCCTTTGGGGTCCCTGTGAAATTGTTTCTAAATCAACAGCATGGGCCCTAAAGAAATTAGAATGTGTTTCTGGGACCTATGGTATCTGTCAGGCTTGGGAGCAGGAGGAAGAGTATCAGAGGTAACACTGGAATTAAAGTATAGATCATCCAAAACATCAAGCACAGGAGTATAGCTAAGGGCCTGTGTTGAGGCTTGAGAAGGACCGAAGGCGCTTTCTGGAATCAGAATATTCCTGGCCTTGCCATAAATGCTCCCTCATGGAATTGCAGAAGACTTCCCAAAGAAATATCCACTCCAGGGAGGGAGGCCGAGGGGAGTGGAGTCACTCTGCATCTGGTCCTCATAGGTCTGGAAGGGCTCAACCACAGCTATCGGAGTGAACAGAGTCCCTCCAGAATCTTCATCCTGAAGGAAGGGTCAGAGGGTTCAACCCTGGGCCTCTTATCAGGAGGCTGGGATCCTCTCTCAGGATGGGCCTGAGACACTCTGATCATGGGTAAATCTGCGGCCATAGTCATGATTTGTGTTTCCAGGAAGTAGAGCTGAGGTAGGCTTTTAGCAATGCAAGGTGCTTAGATGCTGCTGGCTGCCCTTAACACGTGTGTGAGCCTTGATAGACATGTGGACATGGGGGAGCTACTTGGCTCCGCGTGCGGGAATGACCTTATCTACAGCAATGGTCTGGAGCATTTCCCTCGATTTCAGTATCCGGAGGAAAAATCAATAACTGGCGATGGGTGTGGTCTCCGAATCGAATGCTCCCGATATCACGGTGTCTTGATTCGGAGGCGGTGAAACTCAACACCTCAGAGGAACCGGGGCACTCGCGGTTGGTTTTGGCATGGTGGCCGATTAGGCAGCGGGCGGATGTCGGTCCCGATCTTTTTCGTTTCTTAGGAGTCTGCGATGTCCATTTGGTTCACGGCGTTGTATAATCGAATTTTGGCGAAAAAGTCTTCCAGCGAACTCGCCGACGGTGCGCTTATTGAGCGAGCACCAGGCGGCTGAGCTGAGGCGTCGTGGTCTGGGCCAAGGCAAGGGAAGGCAGTAGGTGGAAATCGCCTTGTAAGTGTTGTTTACCATAGGGTAAACAATTGTTACTTTTTTCAGTAATTTCTGACGCCGGCTGAGGCAAGAAAAAGGTCCCAGGTACTTAACGATGACTTCGGATTGAAGAATACCGGGCTGACCGACGGCGCCGCGAACTGCTTCTGCTTGAACGCAGCGGCGGCAAGAAAGACTGAAGAAGATGGGCGTGGCTGATGCTTATATACTCCAGCAGCTCTGGCGTGAATGCTTCTTTGCAGGAAAGGACAGCAGGTTTAGCAATACCAAGAGTAGGGTGATAACCTGGCAGACGCAGGAGGAAATGGCAGGTATGGGGCGCACAGTCACTTGACCCTGTGGTACTGCACCTGTTGAGATTAAACTGAAGTTCTTCTTTGCAGTAAGGGGACAGTGGAAATAGTTGATTGACTATTTGGCAGAGGTAAATGTGAATGGTGGGATTGGGAAGCTTCGCACTTGGCCTTTGGGAATCATAAATGTTGAGGAAATTAAGCTGAAGCAGGTCCAGTAACCCAAACAGCTCATGGAACACCTGGCTCCTCTTGAAATAATACTGTAGGAAAATCCTGCTCAGAGAATTTCCCTGATGTCACAGTAAAAATAGGTGAAATAAAGATTCCATCACAGGTGCTTGGGAAAAGAATAAGGCCTGGAGGAGTTGCTCTGTTCCAGACCTTGTAAACATAGAAATCCCACTGCCTGCCTCCAAAGGGGTCAAGACAGGCAGAAAGTATCAGGCAGTAGGGACTGAAGCAGACAAGGAGTAAACCCCCCCCACAAATTCCCTGACCTGGTCTCATGTGCACTCTGGCCTAGATGGGAGACTAGTAGGGCCATTCAGGCCACATATGCTACACCAGCTTACTCTTTTACTACAATCTTTTTTTTTTTCTGGAGAAACTTTCTTAGGAACACTGGTAGAAGGGTCCTTGCCTGAAGTGGCAAATGTTACCCTTTGGTTAATGTCACTTACTTCTTGTGTTCTATGATGGTCCTCTAAGTTTTCATCTTCATTGGAGAGGCATATTTTTGTTAATGGTCATATTCTGCACAAAATAAAAATCAATACAAGCTTTAATCCATAGATGGAATTTGTCCTCTGCAGGCACCTTTGTTAGCTGTTCTAGGATCATGCGCCTCAGAAAAATGTGAATTCTGACAAACCAAAAAGTAAGAGTGGAAGATGTCAGTCTGCAGCTAACTCCCATGAATAACGAAAGTACAGCTGTGTACACTTACCATAAATGTAGATGTTAGAGTGTATTCACTGTTGCAGTCATCAAATTTGGGGTATCCCTGCCAGGGTAGCCCTCGGCCGGCCCGAATTCCAGAGACTTAGTATTTCTGTGTCGGTTGCTGTCGCTTCAGGACTGATGTCAGGTCGTCAGTAGTATAAAGTAAGGCAGCAGACACCATTACATCAGTTTTTCTTGCCCTAACCTGTCAGGAGCCCCCCAAGTATGAGCCAGGTTCTGGTGGAAGAAACCCACCAGTGGAAAATAAATGCCAACATGTCCCTTGTAAGGAAAGAGAAGAAAGGGGGATGGAGGGAAAGAGGGAAATCAGGACTGCAAAAGTGAATACACTTGAACATCTACATTTATGGCAAGTGTACACAACTGTACTATGTTCTTCGTGTTTCACTTTGCAGTCATCACAACTGGGTTGATTCCCAAAGCTGAGGAAATGGGTGGAGGCAGTCAAGGAAACTAGGGGCTGGCTAAGATGCCCTGCAAGACTGCAGAGGCAAACCCTGCCCTGGATTTGGAGAAGAGAGGCAGGTGGTAATGCTTGGTAAAGTGTGACCAGAAGTTCAGGTGGCAGCCTCCAGGATGTCCCTGGTGGGGACTCCTCTGAGGAAAGCTGCAGAGGTGGAGGCTGCTCTGGTGGAGTGTGTCCTGACCCCCTTGGGGGAATGCTTTCCATGTTGTTTGTAGCAGAAATGAATGCAGTGTGCTATCCATTTGGAGATGGTTTGTTTGGCGATAGCTTTGCCTTCTGCCGCTGTAGCAAAGCTAACCAGCAATTGACCACACTTTCTGAAGGATTTAGTCCTGTCTAGACAGAATCTGAGCTGTTTGTGCACATCTAGAGAGTGCAGAATCCTTCCCCCCTTGTTCTGGGGATTAGGGAAAAAGGTGGGCAAATGAATGGATTGGTTGAGAGCCACACTGGACACCACCTTGGGCATGAAGGATGGCTTAGTTCTGAGGGATACCCTGTCAGCATGTATGATGATGAAGGGTTCCACAGCCATGAGCGCTTGCAGCTCAGACTCTTATGGCTGAAGTGATGGCCAGAAGGAATGTTGTCTTCCAGGAGAGAAATTGTAGCTCTGCAAAATACAAAGTTAAGGTCCCAAACTGGTGTTGGTACCCTTCTGGGTGGCCTCAAGTTGCTAGCCCCCTCTTAGGAACTTTTTGATCAAAGGGTGTGAGAAAAGGGGCTGCTCAGTGGGAAAATGAGCAGAAATAGCAGAGACATGAATTTTTATAGAGGAGAAAGAGAGGCCACTGTGTAGCAGGTCAGCTAAGTAATCCAGGATGAGAGGGAGGGAGGGCTGTGCCGTATTGGCTCCCTTAGCCTGGCTCCAGGTGCAGAACCATTTCCATTTGTCAGCATAAGACTTTCTGATGCTAGAGCATCTGGCCTCACAGATAACATCTAGAACCTGTTTACTGAGGTTGGCAGGTTAGTTCGGGGTTAGGGAATAAGCCAAGCTGCCAAACTGAGTGTCTGCAATTGGGGATGCGTGAATTCCCCTTCCCTCTGGGTCAGGAGGTTTAGAATCTGAGGAAGACGCCATGGGGGCAGTGGGGACAGACTGCGCAGCAAGGGTACCAGTGCTGCCGGGGCCAGTTGGGAGCTATAAGAATGGTCCTTGCTTTTTCCTCCTTTATTTTGAGCAGTACCCTGGGGATGAGAGGTAGTGGAGGAAAGGCATAGACCGATAGATTGACCCAGGGGAAGGACAGGGCATGCACTTTCCAAGCCATGCAGTGATGCTCTCTGGTGCAGAATTTGCTGAGCTGATGGTTGGTGTGGGAGGCAAAGAGGTCGACCTTCGGGGTGCCCCATTTCTGAGTTATTAGGGTGAAGGTTCTTCTGTTGAGCTGCCACTCGTGTGGGTCCAGAAGATTTCTGCTTAATTGGTCTGCCAGAGAGTTGAGAATGCTTGGTAGGAATTGCGTTAACAGGTGTAGTTGCATGGCAGAGGCTGTGTGCCAAAGGGTCATGGCCAGCCTGGATAGAGGGTAGGAGTGAGTCCCTCCCTGCTTGTTGATATACCATATCACATTGGTGTTGCCTGTTTTGATTAGGAGAGCTCCTGGAGAGAGAAGGGGCTTGAAAGCTATCAAGGTGTGCTGCACAGCCATCATCTCTTTTTGATTGATGTGCAGAGGGATTTGCTGCGCGCTCCATTGGCCCTGTATGCACCTGCCGTCCAGGTATGCACCCCAAGCGTAGTCTGATGCGTCTGTGGTGAGGGCCTGGGTGGTGGGGGGTGGTGAGAAAGGCAGTCCATTGTTGTGGGAGCATGCTGTTGCCCACGAAAGAAAATCTTTTCTGATGTAAGGAATTATTAGGTAGAAGAGTTTTCAGGTCTTGAGTGTGTTGACACCAAAGGCTTTTTAGGTACCACTGAAGTTTCCTCAGATGCAGTCTGGCATATGGAATGAGTAGTATGCAAGATGCCATGAACCCCAGAGCTTGCAGAATCTTCCTTGCAGAGAGCTCGGGCCTGGTGGCTAGTTGAGAGAAGTAGGCTGTCAGGAAAATTTGTTTCTCTGGTGTAAGGTATGCCATCTGGGATGCTGTGTCCAGGTTTGCTCCCAGGAAGATAATCCTTTGGGTGGGCACCTGTTTGAATTTCTTTTCGTTGACCGTGTACCCTAGTGAGGTTAGTAGGGTCTTTTTAAAGGCCAGGTGCTTGAGCAGCTTTTCTTGGCTGTCTGCCTGAATAAGACAGTTGTCTAAGTATGGGTAAATCTGAATATTTCTTTGTCTGCAAAAGGTAATGGCCGGAGCCAGACATTTTGTGAAAACTCTGGGAGCAGTAGATAAGCGAAAGGGAAGCGCAGAGAACTGAAAGTGTTATGATCCTGCCCTGAAACGGAAATATTTCCTGCATGATTCCCTGATAGGAATGTGGAGGTAGGCCTCTTTCATATCTAGGGTGGCTAGCCAAGCGTCCTTGGACAGCATGGGTAGCAGCTGCTAGAGGGTGAGCATTTTGAATTTTAGGATCACCATGAAGGTATTTAGAATGGATAGATCGAGGATGGGGTGCCAGGTGCCCTCTTTTCTGGACACCAGAAAAAGTCTGGAGTAGAAACCTTGGCCTATCTGTTCTGCAGGAATGTGCTCTACTGCCCTCATAGACCGCAGGGAAAGGATTTCCTTCTGAACCTCTGCCCACTGGTTTGGTGGTAGATCTGGGAACCCTTTTAGGGTTGGAAGGGTGTGGAAGGAAAATTTGTATCCCTGAGACACTATGTTCAGAACCTAGTGGTCGTTGTTAATGGTGGCCCAGGTGCTTGCGTGAAAGGAGAGTTTTCCTCCTAGGGGTACGTGAAGGTGGGCAGAGGGAGGGGGTGGGGGAAGTGAGTCATTGTGAGTTCTTACCATAAGGGGATGGCTTAGAACTCTCTGGTTTTGAAGTGGACATAGTCCACTGCTTGGATCTCTACATTCCCTGTGGTTGCTGTCTGGGGGGGGGTATGGTTCCCCGGGCCCTAGGCTGGACTGGCTTACTGGGAGAAGGAAAGGACCAGTGTTCAGTGGGACAATGCCTGTTGAACCTAGGGGGGCTGGACCTGCAAGAAATCCTTAACTGTCTGCATAGATTTTGCTTTTTCCTCCATCTTTTTTAAGACCTCTTCTGCCTTAGTGCCAAATAAGTTATTTGTGCAAGGGGGCATCCAGCAATTTAGATTTGACATGGTCTGGTAGGGACTGTTCCTTAAGCCATGCATGCCTGCTAATGACAGATCCTGTGACTGCTGCCCTGCAAGAAGCTTCTAGGGTGTAAAAACCACAGTGGAAGGTGTGTTTAGTTACTTGACTTGCAGAAAGCATTAACTCTTGTAATTCTTTAGATTCTGCCCAAGCAGGAAAGGAAGCCATTTTTTTGTTTAAGGAGTTCCAGTGTTTGTTTGTATTTTTCGGCTTTTCCCGGTTAGGGGTCGCCACAGCGGAACTCCGGTCTGCTTATGTTGCTGAAATTTCAGCATATGGAACTGACAATTTAGTGCCCTGATAGCAAGAGTAACTGAGGTGTATACTTTTTTTACCCCATCTGTCCAGTTCTCGGTAATCCCTATATGAGGGGATGGATTTCTTAGAGGTTGCTTTAATCCCTTTAGGCCCTTGAGAAATTACCTCAGGGTCAGCAGTAGGATTTTTAAAAAGATATTTGTGTGAGTCAGGGACTCTATAGTACCTGTCTGGTTTTCTAGGTGCAGGAGAGAGGGTGTCAGGAGTCAAGCTGGATTCCAGGAAAAGATCCTCCGCAACATCCAGGACTAGGGGTCCTCTGGGGGAGAGGCTGAAGGAATGAATCCTCTGCATCAGAATTCTCATAAGTAGAGGGGGGTTGCATGTCTTCATCTTCAGATGCATCAGATTCATCTGACTTTTGTTCAGACAAAACTGCAGATCTCTTTTCCTTTTGGAGGGGGTAGCTTGGCTTCCCCTGAACAGCATGATAAGGTCTTCTGCCATTTTAAGCATTTGAGACTGAGGCAAAGAAGCAGGCGTCAGAGTGGGCTGTCAGTTTCTTGGGTGTGAGTCGTACCCTGGGCCTTAGAAACTTGGTAATTTTTGAAAGCACGGTAGTTGCGAAAGAAGACATCGGTTTGTGTCAAGAATCGGTAGTGCGAAGGACTTCCTCGGAAGCCGGTGCCTGCTGAACGGCTCTGGACCCATCCAAGGTCAAGATGACCGCAGGGTCCTTAGTCAAAGAAGAGTTTTGCGGCATACCGGACACTGAAAGGGTCCCTGTAGTGGCCTGCGAATCCACAGAAGCGGGCATCAGGGGCTGTGAAAGCGTCTCACTGAGGACGGGAGAATTAACGACTAGCTTAGCTGAAGGGTCGTCGGTAGGTTTGGCCCTGTGCAGTCTGTCTCTGTCTTTATGTTTTTTGGAAGATCTGCTGTGGGATGGCTTACCGAAGCCATATTGGAATTCGGGGAGTGTAAGCAAAAATATCTGGCTACAATAAGGGCTCGACGACGGATAGTTCTGGCGTTGAACAAAGCACAAAAGCAACAATGGGGGACGTCGTGGTCTGGGCATAAACAAGTGACGCAGTAAGAATGGAAGTCTCTGTGTAGTATTTGCTTTCCACAGGTGAGACGATTATTAACTTTTTCTGACATCAGTAAGTGCAGGATAAAAGGATCCCCAATGGGGTACTTAGCTTTAGAAGACTTCAACTTCAATTCGATAGATGAAAACTCAGGTAGCAGCTGACTGGCACTCATGCAAACTGCTTCTGCTTCAGGCTCCATGGCAAGAAAAACGTATGTAATGGTGTTGGCTGCCTTACTTTATACTACTGATGACCTGACATCAGTCCTGAAGTGACAGCAACCGATGCAGAAATAAAAAGTCTCTGGTATTTGGGCCAGCTGAGGGCTACCCTGGCAGGGATAAGCCAAATGTGATGATTGCAACAGTGAAACACGAAGAACATCCACACTGCAATCGTGACACCTTTAATAAACATCTCCCTTTTCCTACCACTCACAGTCAAGACCACACTTGGCTGTACATGGGTTGGGACCAAAAATGTGATAGGCAAGTGAAGAATGTTAGGCAAGAGCACTCTAGGTCCACAAGAAGCATCTGCTGTAAGCTATGCTGGCAGTGAAGAGGACTGTTAAGGGTCCTGTATTGACAGGTTAGGATACACCTCTGAGGAGAAGTCCCATGAGGTGAACTACAGGCATATATTTCCTGCTGGTGTCCGGTGGACACTCCAGACTAGCCTGGCAATTCCTGCTATAATTTGAGGGAAGACTGAGGAGAAAAATCCTCAGTTACAACTACAACTATTAAGTTCATTCCAAAGTAGGTAAGGAATTGGTCCACAAGTGAGGGCTAAGTGGAATGTCCAGACTACTCAACCATGGGAAGGGATGTTCAGACATCTAAGACTGCTGCCAGTCACAGACCTCTTTGATGCCCCTTGCCATATATTGGTAAAGAGTACACTCTCATCCCCTAGATAATCAAAGATTAACTAGCAGCATATGAGCAACGTAAGACTGTCAAGGGCAAACAGCTGTATAGGAATGTAACCCGCTAAGTGTACCCTCTGACTAATTTTCTCTCAATAATCCAGCATTAGATGGATTAGGCAAGGGGACATTCTGACGATCTGTTCCCCCCTATCCTAAGGAAAATTACATAAGTCTTCAAATTCTGTCTCTTCCTTCTTCAAGTGGCAGGGCTGAATTGCTAGCATCTACGGCAGTGCCTGATATACTTCTCGCTCAGGCAACAGAGACAATGTCATTCTGGATCTTGGTTCGTTATATGAAAACCAGGGGACTACTATGAAGACAACTTTATAAACATCAAAAGAAAGTACTTTTCCACAATGAGCATTTGGCTAAATAAACAAGCCGTGCAAATGGTTGAAAATAACTAAGCAGTGCCAGGGGGAATACTCTAATAGCCTGATGCATAATGTCACAGAATGAATCAGCAAAACTACTTGTGTTTCCAAAAGCAGGAATGTGAGAAAAATACTGCTGATTTGGGAATTTAGAACAGAAAATCCCAATGCCTGTATACTATGCACAACCTTGCAACAAAACTTTTCAATACAAAGTGGATTACCTAGTCACCTTGCAGTTTATAGTAAACTTTTCTTGAGTACCACATGTTTAATGCTTCATCATTGTTCTACCATAGTCAAACTCCATATGAAAGAAAATTACACGATGGAGTAATGTGCACTTCATGCAAACACTTATTTTACTTTTATTTCATCTTATCTTTTCTGAGGAAGTGCACTGATCTCAGTGGACCATTTACAGGCACAGCCTAGGTGAAAATATCAGTGCAAGGAAGAGGTACAGATATGTGTATTGTAATGCAGACATACTGATCTTTATCAATTTTACATATGACTTAATGAAAGGCAACTATGAGCATAATGGACACGAGCAATTAAAGCATATGGTATCTTGTTGGATCCTGTTGGAGTAATTATTTTAAAGCAGTTTAAGTTGTAACTTGTAAAGTATATGACACAAAGGAAAAAAATGAAGGGTACAGAAGGAATGGTAGAGAAGGTTAATGAGCAAATCAAGATTTGAGCAGAATTCCTGGAATGACAAAGCATGTAAAGGAGTAAGACAGGAAAGGTGGTGAGATGCAAGTGATCTGAGCAGACTGCTGGCACTGGCTTGAAATTTAAGTGCATCTTGGGTTCAGTTCTAAACTCTGCATCTAAGAGGGAAGTTCTCTTGAGAATACTGGCAGTGGATTCCACAGTGTGAGGGTTAGTGTGGAAAAGGCATGAGTGGTGTAGTATAGTTTAATTGCAGGTGTGACCAGACTGGGTCTGAGGTTGTAAGGTGAAGTTTTGGGAATGCATTTTGTGAGCAAGAGGTGAGAAAGCATCAAGAGTAAGGGTTCTGTATAAAAAGAACACCAGAACTCATCTTTGCCATGGAGGCATTACACTTATGAGAGAATTATGCAGTGGTGTTCTTCATGACAGTAATTTTCAAAAATGTCATCTTTACTGTGGATGACTTGTAGGTCAACTGAATTTATCTCTAATGTGGCAATGATGGGCAAGCCATATTCTAGCTGGGCAAGTAGAATCCCCGTATCAATGGCTGCCCTAGCTGCAGCTGTCATAGAAAGAGAATATTCTCACCCAGAAAAGTAGTGAGTTGATTTTCTTGCATGTTTTTAAATGAGATTCTGGAAATGTAAGAGTTGGGTCAAGACAGATTCCCAAGTATTTGAATGATGAGGTTGTTTCTGTGGGGGAACTGTTTACATTTGAAGTATGAAGTGTACTGGGAGCTTTGGGAAGTCTTTGATGACTGCGAAAGAGAAGATACTTTGTTTTGAGAGATTCAATAAGGGTTTGTGCTGTAGAACCCATTGGTTCAGAAAATGAAGGTAATTTTGGAGTAGTGTTAGTACTGTGGGGTGTGACTGGTTGGATCTGTAGATGATCAAATCATCTGCATATAAACATGAGTGGAATGTGTAATAATGTCGTAAAGAAAGTTTATTAATGATATGAGGGAAAAAAAAGAGGAGTGGGGCTGTGTTAGAGCAGGGGCCTGGTTTCTCTTTCAAGGATCTAATCGAAAGGAAGTTGTTAAATTACTTCAGAACCAAACATAGTATATTGGAAAAATGTCAAATGGGTACTCACCAGCAACTTTTTCTTGCTCCAGAAGTTTTACCTGGAGATTGAATATTTGTTCCTGCACTTTACAAATGGACCTTTTCATCTTTTCTCTCCGTGTCAACATATAAGTCAGATTTCTGACCTGGGATATGGGAAAAAATAATTACAGCAATAAATGTTCAAGAAACCAAAAGTTACAAAGACCTTAAACTCATTATGCATAATGCATTAGGAGGGGATTCTGCTTAACATGTTTTTGGAAAGAAAAACTGTGGCAGTTTCTTTTTACTTCCTTTGCTTAATGTAGTGCAACATTCCTACAACCCACCTTTCTGACTGAAGGCATTACAATATATTAGTCTTTAAAAAAATCAGTTCATCATCCAGTTTTCTAGCACCCCAAATTAAAACTCGGCTACTGCAATGATTTTAAATGGATATAAAGGTCACACTAAGATCAAACAACAATGTCAGTGTGCATCCATCATTTAATGCACTTTGACCTACTATTCTGTGAGAAAGAAAGCATTTTTTATTCATTCTCTAGTGCCAACTTTATCTTATTCGCAGTAATGGGGGAGGGCAGCCCATCTCAGAAGGGAGCGAGTGCAAAGCAGAACCAGTACCAGATTGGAGACTGGTTACCTGCATAATGCATGCACATGCTAACCAATATACTGCTAGCATACCAGTCAGCGGTTTAGGGGCTAATCAATTAATTTATCAGTATTGGTATACCTTAGGAATGTGGGAGGAAACCACAGCACCAGAGAAAACTCCATGCAGACTCAGGTTGGGGACATAGACTCTGCACAGAAGGCACCCCCTTCCAAGGAACTAAAGAATTAACAGCGGAGTGCCAGGAACACAAACTACTGCACCTTTGTGCTGTCCTATAAGCATTTAGTCAATTCTGGGAAATTCCAGCAACAATACATTTAACTTAAAACACAAACACACACACATGATGACTCTGTCTACTAAATGGTGCATCACTTTAGACAAATGCAGCAAAGCAAATTAAACTTTACCATTAGTTGTTAAAGTCTGAATTCCGCCTTTACAGCTTTAAAACAAAAGCAAACCAACAGATCTCTCTAATAAACTCTAACTGTATTCTAATAAACACTTCCTGTGTTTGAAACTTCAAAATACACTCCAATTCCCTAATATCTTTCATCATCTTAACACTCTTCAGCATGCCCAAAGTCTACTGTCTCTGTGAATAAAACCAGTGATACTAGCTGTGGCCACTGCACTGAGTGGTTCGGTTTAGGGACAGTTACAATATTCAAAATCCTTTTCTTCCCTACTATAGAATGCCACATTTCTTTTGCAAGTCCCAATGAACAGGAGATGGTAGGTTCTAACCACAGTGGAACAAACTGGAAGACAGCCCAGGGACTAAGACCAGAAGACTACCAATGGAGGTCTGAATTCTGAAGTAATGTCTATTATGAACTAGTGATACAAGTGTCACAGCAAAGATGCCTGCTAAAAGACATTACTGAAGTACAGGAAGCAGCTACCCTTTAGTGGAGTGGTCTTTGACTGCAGCATTTTCCAATGGATTGATTGTCTCCTTATGGCAAAAGATCATGCAGCTGGCAATCTACTAGGAAAGAATTTGCTTGACAAAACAACAGTTTCCTTCTGAGGGAAAAGGAGATGAAAAGCGATTTATAGGTTCATAGGTTGGCACTAGGCTATACAAGCCTAGCCATAACAATTCCCTGGCTATTTCTTCCTACACTATTTACTTCCCTGGATCCCTGTCTAGCAGGGCGACTGACGTGATCCTCGGGGTGAATTTCCTTTCTCCCATCCAATCGTCAAGGTGCACTTGCATTTTGTAAACTCATACACCCATTTCAGACAAAACTGAAGTTAATGATGTTGCACATCTAGAGGATTAGGGTATGAACAGCATTCTGTAATTTTTGTTGAAACAGAACAGAAAATGAGTGAACTGCTTCAGAGGCAACTGGGAAATCATTTTCAGAAGGAAATGTGGCTTGGTCCTAACATACACCCACATCTTTCTCAAATACTAAATACGGATTCCCTTTACTGGAGGGCCTACAACTCAAAAATCCTGATAGTAGAGATGGCAGCCATGAAAGAGAAAATTTCAAGACTTGAACTTTTTTATACAAGATGGTTTAAATGGAGGATAAGCAAATTTGTTAAACATGGAGTTCAGATATTATGGAGGAGATTGGTTGTTTAAGTAAGGGCAAAGATACTACAATCCTTTAAAGAAACGTCTGACTGTTCATTGTTGGAACTCAATCTTGCCATCCACAAAGGCATGATGTGCAGAAAGAGTTGGTATGTGCACCATGACCAAGGAGTAACACAGGCCTAAATCGTACAAATGCCTAAGATACACCAAGACCTGTAAAAGCTAATTGACTGGGTGGATCTAGTACCATTCTACTCAGAGATGCTGCACATGACAGAAGTCTCCATGGTGGAATGCTCATCAGCCACCTCCATCATTTCTGCTACTTCTGCCAGACAGCTCAGCAAAATCAGAGGTTCCACAACGGCAGCCTAGTGCAGCAGGCTGTCATCCTACACATGGAGACTCCAACCCTCTGACTACAGCATGACATTTTATGTAGTGACAGAGACTGCAGTCCCTGAAGCCACAGCCTTCACAGCTGCCATGACTGTGAAAACAGCTTCTGTCTTTCCTTCATGAGCTTTGTCAGAAGATGTGGGATCAGTGGGAATGGAAGGAAGGTGCACAGAACTGCCCCTGCTACAAAACACTGAAAACTGACTCTGTAGTACAGAGAGATGAAACCCTGAATGGGACCCAGGCAATATGGGTTTGATTAGTGACCAGGCTGCTGGAAGAGCCAACAGTGGGAGGAAGATACATGACAAGGGCAAGGTTTTGCTTGCTTCTTTCTGGGGACGTGCCAAAGGAAAGAGATCCAGTAATGAAACAGAAGCTGTCCCACTGTATGTTGGGTGTGCAAATGAGGGGGTGTTACTGCAAAAGAGGTGGGGGTGGTGTCCCCACTGTGCCCGTTTACTCACCTGACACTGCAGTCATTAGCAGATCTATGGCTGAGTACAGCAGTAAATCTAAAAAGAAAACTGGCCTCAGTATGATTCCCCCTGCAAAATTACACCTACCTACTGAAGTAACAGGTATGAAGTGTGCCCGCAAACTGAAGAAGCCATGGGTAGAGGAGAAAAGAGCCATCAGAGAAGCAAGATATATGCAATCAGGTGTAGCTGATCAGCAATTAAAACAAAATTAGGGGGATATTAGCATCTCCAAAGTGGCCAACAAATCAAGTGTTCCATTTCTGGAAGATCTACTCTGGGCACAGCTCTAGATTTTGCAACTCCAGAAGATACCTGCTGTGACAACTTAAGGTGTCATTAACATATTTATTTCTACTGGGGTGTTGGCTGCTCATAGAATGATGTCTTTCTGTATGGCCCACTGTGAGATCTGTATCAGCTCTCTGCTAAGAGGTGGGGATAATGATCACATGACTCACTGCTGGTTTAAGTATCACATGATGGACTGGTTGTCAGACTGAAGAAAGAGGAGCCCTGGTTACACCTCTTTTCTCAAAGATCCTGACAGGAAGGAAGGAAGGCTCTTACCTTCATATAGATAATATGGAGCACCAACGATTGCATACCACATCTCTAAAATTTCGGAGTATAGGAGCTGAGGAGATCTTTAAACCTTGCCATCTAAGTATATATCATTAGTTCCTGTGAGGAGTTTGGTTGCATGAACGGGAGATCCAGGTGATCTGAATACCTACGTCACCGTCACTACTGGCATTTCACAGTTGTGTGTGAACCACACTCTCACTTGCACAAATGGCATGAAAATGGTTATGGCTTTCAATTCAAGCCAATGCAGTAGAGTCCAAGTTTGAACAATGCTCTGAATCTTCACCTAAGCTGAACATAAAAGCCATCACTTCTTGAGGTTCATCCCATCTCCAAAAACAAAAACACAATAGGTATTTCTACCTCATGAATGGAGTTGTGGGCAGCAGCACAGACTCTAGATGGTGCCCATCAGGGAAACAGCTGTACAGACCAACTGCTTTGGGCATCAACTGTGGTGCTCAGTATCCTCTTGATAGCACAGCACAGATCACAGACTGTCTATAGTGTCAGGACTAGCTGCTCAATGGTATAAAAAATTTGCTCTAAGTGATTTGGTTCAGATGAAATTGAGTACAGATAACATAGATGCAATGAGAGCAAATATCAGAAGAAGCTAAAAACTGACAGAATGGAAAATAGTGGAACAGGTTAACAGCTTCAAGTATGTAGGAGGGGTGGTTGAGGAGAAAGGAAGTCTGAATAAGGAGAGCAAACCTAGAATCAGAGGGGATGCAGCCAACTGGTACAAAGTTTCAAGTAGTGTCTGACAGAAGAATGGGAAAGTAGATGAAACGTAAGGTGCACAAAACAATGGTGTAACCAGTACTATTATACAAGGAAGTGAAAGATGAATGATTTGAAGTGCCTGATACAGGTCATAGGATGCACTGTGGGACAGACAAATAAACGAGAACTTCAGAGCAGAAGCCCAAGTAGTTCCAATTGCATATAGGTTCAACAAGAACACATTATGGTGGTTTGAGCACATATGCAGGAAAGCAGAAGACAATCTGGTGAAGATGATTTGGGAAACACAAGAAGGAAAGAGGAAATGGGGGCATCCAGCAAGGAATGGATGGATTATTTGACAGAAAACCTGTGAAAGTCCAGCATGACGAAAAAAGAAGAAGGTAGGAGAGTGGTACTGAATCGAAAAAAAACAGTGACAGTTAATATGACACCCTGATCTTATGCAGAAAATGGGGAAAAAAGGGATTTGGAATGACGATGATGATGATGATGATGATTAGCAGGGTTAAAGGAGCTTTAAGACCACCTGGCTGAGGACTGATTTCTCAGTGGCAAAACTGCCATAATCACAGTCAACACAATAAAGCTTGATGATTGTGCAACTAACAACCAAGCAGATGTGGCAGAAATATTCACACTATTAGTAATTTTTGTAGCAACAAAAGGAAGCAGCCACTTTTCTAGCTGAGAAGGGTTGGACTACATTTGGAAACAGCCCCTAGCCAACTGATGAAAAAAGAATGCAACTACATTCCACTCAGAAATGTCTGCTTGGCAACTGTAACCCTCTCCCTCCCAGCAACAAAAGATATAAATGGCTAGTCAGTCTTCCTAAACTCATGTAGCCTCTCTGGGCTGCTGCACATCCGGGGTGAAGGGCCCATTCTCCTTTGGTTTCCACTGCCTCAAAGAAAATGCAGAAGTTGAAGTACCGGTTCATGGAAAATTCTGAAACTACTTTTAATAAGTAGTGTGGATTTGGCCTGACGGAGATACTATCCCAGTGAACACTTTTTTTTAAAGAACTATTTGACCTGATAGTGCTGGCCACAATCCTGACCTTCAGAAGTTCACAATGAACAGAAACAGCTGATGTACGCATATTAGCAGTGGAAAAACTGAGTTAAATGTCACACGAGTGCCTAAGGTGCATTAGAATCACCTGCAGAATGACTGATGAAAGAGATATAGGGCACTGTCCTACCCAGCCTGAGAACCTTTCTGACATGGTAGAATAAGCCTGTTAAGCTACTTTTACAGTCGCAGACTACTTTTGGTAAGTCAGATGGAAAGAGGAGACTTTCAAAAGAAGCAAGGTCCCAAAGGTGGAGCAGGGTGTTTTCACCAGCTTGTATCACACCAACCTTTGCAATGGGGCATGGAATCAGTGGGAATACAAAGAATGCATACAGGAATTTTCCCATGCCAATGGACGGAGAACATGTCTGCTTCTACTTTCCCGCTCCCGGCTGCAATGATCAGAAAAGGGAAAGGATCACATTCACTTGAATGGCGAATAGGTTGACTTTTGGAATATACCACAAACAGAAGATCATGACAAGACATCAGATGGCCTCTATTTTGATGCTGCATGACAAGACACGACACCCAATTCACAGTATTTACCAGCTTAATCTTTCCCAGTCTATAGCCCAATGTTAAAAAAACACATTTCACACACAGGGGTACAAACCTTGTGTGCCCACTCCCTTATTGCAACAGACTTGACCTGGAAATAGATATTCCTCCAAATCTTAAGGACCAGAAGCACTGCACTGGGTTCAACCATTCGACAAAGAGCACTCTTCTCTGGGGTTGAGGGTACCATGCTTCCAGCATCATAAGGCCAGGTGGACCGTCCATTCTCCCTAGCAAAGGGGCTATTAAGATCTTCAATGGTTTTGCAGCATTTGAAGTATACAGTTTTAAATGGTAATGCTAAACTTAGTTATAGAAACTCTGCATGTACCATGATACATGTTCATCCTACACGTCAGCTTTGAATATATATTACAATGGGGGCTAGGAGCCTGTTCTGTCTACGGAGTACTCTGGCAAATGTTCAGATGCCACTTGTTTTCAAGAATTCATAATGGTGAAAGTACAGAAATAGAATCTCACACTGTAAGGAAATTAGCAGAAAACTGAAAACTCTGAAATGTGACCTATTCTTCAATGTAAATGGGACAGCTGAACAACCAGAAAAGGCACAGTATGCCACATTTCTGCATACAGCTAGGAAAATGAGTTTAATGCAACTCTTATTTTTCTTGAGGGAGGACAAAACACCAACATTTAGACAGAAGCAGAGAAAGTATTGTGATCCTAAAAATAACTTGCGGTTATTCGCTACTTGTTCTTTTCAGCCTGAAGCTGAAATAGCTGGTTTAGCAGCTGAATCAATATCCTATTCTGTTCATGCAGAGCACAGAAATCTATGCAGGAGGAATTGTAAATACTTGTTTAAGTTAAATACATTGATGCTCAGGGATGCAAAAATTAGAAGTTATGTACTCACCATAACGTTCCATCTGAGTAGGTGTATTCATTTGTCTGCAACCTGTGGGTTATGGATTGGTTTACCAGCTATGGATCCAAGCTCTCAGCTCCTCCTCACCCATAATGCCCTGCTCTACCCTCATGACCTCAGATCGTAACAAATAATATGCAGGAAACTGAAAGGCCAGGGGATAGGAGGTGAATACACCTACTCAGATGGATGGTGAGTACATAACTTCTAAATCTGGAGATTCATTGTCTGCAATATAAGGACAAGAGTCTGCAACCCAGCTACCTGAATCTTGGGCCATCATGGAAGGATATTCCGATGCAAGATCCAACTTATAGTGGGAAATAAAAGTATGAGATGAAGCCCGTGGCTGCTGCACAAATATCATCTAGAGGAATCCTAGCCTTGAAGGCTGCCGAGGTAGATACTGACCGGGTTGAATGGGCATGTACACCCTCCGGTGTGGGCCTTCCTGAAGCTTGATAAGCCAATAAGATGCACTGTGAAATCCAGCGAGACAGAGAAACTTTAGAAATTGGCTTGCCCAAATTAAATTTAGCAAAGGAAATAAACAACTGGTCAGATTGTCTATGACCAGCCGTTCTGTTTAGATAAAATCTAAGTTGCCTGTGAACATCTAATGAGTGAAGCTTGTATTCACCTTTGTTTTCATATTTAGGGAAGAAAACAGGAAGGTTAATGGACTGATTAATGTTTGCTTCAGAAGCAACTTTAGGAAGAAATTGGTCTGGGTAAAACACGGTCGGATGAAATACCAAGTAAGGAGGTTTAGCTGATAATGCTTGAAGCTCTGAAACTCTCTTGGCCGATGTAATGGCTACCAAAAAGGCTGTCTTGTAAGACAAGAATTTGAGATCCCAGTCAAGGCCTGGAGAACCAAGAGAGGTCCCAAGGAGGAACCGCTTGTTTTACAGGGGCCTGAGAAGAAAAGTACCTTTAAGGAAAATTTTACACAACTTGGCTGACATAAGAGGATTAGAGTCATGGCCAATGTGATAACGAAAATTCCCGCCAGTTGAACTGTGACTGTGGAACTGCTGGGCACCATCGTTAAAAGAGTGGTTAGAAAGTCAAGCACTAAGGGAGAGAACGTGAAGGGATTCAGGCCTTGCCGCCCGCCCACAAACCACTTGCTGCGTAGACTTTCCTAGCGGACGGTTTATGAGCTGCCACCAGTATTGCCTTAACAGGTGACGAAATACCGGAGTCCTGATCAAGAGTGGAACTGGAGCAGCCAAGCGGTCAGCTTCAGGTTGTCAGGTTCGGAGGAGGTATGCAGGATGGATGGGATATCAGATGAATGGGATCTAGAATCAAGGAGGATTCACGAGTGAGACCTTAGAAGGAACCAGATCTGTCGAGGCCAACAATGAGAATCATTCTGCAGCCCGAGAGGCTTTCTGAAGAACTTGGAGCATCAGAGGCAAGGGTGGATAAGCGTAAAGAAGACCTTGGAGAACCTCCTGGAGGGTATCAGAAAAAAACTGTCGCACTTGGTGTTTGAGGAGAGGCAAAAGATCGCATGAAGGAGTTCCCTTGAAAATTGAGAGACCACTGTAGGGGGTCAGAGAATGTGCGACTGAGCTTGTCCGCCAGGATGTTGGACCCGACCGGAATGTGCGTTGCTATTAAGCGGTTGGTGGAGATTGCCCATTCCCAAACTCTCATGGCTTCTCGACAAAGGGGTAAGACCTTGTTCCCCCTTGCTTGTTGATGTACCAGACCACAGACATGTTGTCGATTGAATCGCAATTGTTCCCAAGGGAAGAAAGTCCTGAAGTGCTAGCTAAAAGCACTGCTCTCATCTCAACGTTGATATGCAGTAAGGTCTCAAATGCCCGTCCGTGGTCACCGTGGCGAGGGAGAAGCACAAAATGGCGGCCTCCGTGGAGATCTGGAGAGTGAAGCCACCACAGGAGGGACCGCTTGCAAGCCTTGCTGATCGCAATGGGATGATGCATAGGAGAGCAAGGTATGACCACTGTACTAAGAGAGTCCACTGGAGGATCGCATATTGAGCCTGGCAAGAGGGTGCTATAGCAGGCCATGGACCTCAGGACCAACTCCGCCGGAACAGAACTTGAGTGGAGAATGGCCGCACCTGGAGCTGCAGAATTTGAACTCTGTCCAGTGAGGAGGCTCGTAAACTCCTTGTGTCTAGCCTGGCCCCTATAAAATCTAAGAGCTGTGTGCCAGGTTGGATTTCTTTGTATTTATTGTAATGCCCAGAAAGGAGCAAGATGGAGAAAGGAGTAGGTAGGGAAAGACCTGCACCCTGAAGCCTCAGGTGGGCCGCTACCACTGCTAATACTTTGGTGAACACCCTGGGGCTGTGGTGAGACCAAAGGGAAGGACCGGAACTGGTAGTGACTGGCTCCGAACCTCCTTGGCGCCTGTCCATCAGGATGTGGTATCATTGAGGTCTATAGAGCACATCCAGTGATTTTCTCCCAGAAGGGAGAATAGATTGCAGAGTGACCATTGGACTGCCAGATTCAAAGAGAAAGGTCTAGGTCTTAGTTCCCCGTCTTCTTTGGCACTAAAAGAACCTGGAGTAGAACCCTGATCCGATCTGGTCTGGGGACGGGCTGGATGGCTCTTTTCTTTAGCAGATGGCCAATTTCTGCCAAAGCGGCCTCCCGTTGACCAGGTGGAGCGGAGGGACTTCAACTTTGGAAAGTGAAGAAAGGTATCCTCTGGATATGATTTGGAGAACCCAGCGGTCTGATGTTATGGACTCCCATGCGCTAGGTGCCCGACTGCCTCCAGAGTGGAGCAGCCGGGCAACCCCTCAGGGTTGCTCTGCGCGCGGCCGCTCAGAAAGGTTCTCTGGACCTGAAGTTTCTGGGAGCCCCTCTGCCTCTAGGGCGTCCTCCCTGTCCTCCTCTGCCACGGAAGGACTGGTTGTCCAGGCTGGGACTGCTGCGACTTCGAACCACATCTTCTTCTGACCCTTTTGGTTCCTAGAGTAGGGCCTCTGGGGTGCACTCTGGGTCAAGGTTTGAACGGTTTTGCCAAAGGGCAGAACCATCAAAGGGCTTTGAAGGGCTCAGAAAGCGGCACCTTCCGTGGCGTGGGAGTATTAGTAACTGATCTAAGAGTGGCCATGCGGGTGGAGTGTAGCACCCTGTCCTCCTCCGACATGGACTCTATTCTTTAATGAGATCTCGCTGCATCCTAATGATCCCATGTGTGGTAGTTCAGCGCCTTACCGAGAAGGTCGCTGAACTAAAGCGGTCCATCACCGAGACTCCTTGCTCGGGGATGGACTGAGGACTCTCCTGAGCAAGTTCCCTCTTGGTGGCCGTCAACATGGCATCATGAGCGGTGGGCTGAGGATCTCGGGCCTCTTAGGAATTGGCTCCACGGTGTCCGGTTCCTTCCACGCCCTGGTGGTAATGAGGTCCACCAGGGGTCGGCAGGAGGACACCAAGAGGTAGACGGGCCCGCTTCAAATGCCTCCAAGAACGGACTCGTCCGAGGAAGACTTGGGGCAGACCACCCTAGTCTGAGACATTTCCATGATGTCCCCAAATGAGACATCCTCGGGGGTGACCGTGGGGAGCCTTCCCTTCCTCCAAGTCCGTGTCTTCCGTGAGAGAGGACATCCTCTGGGGGCTGTCAGAGGACTCTCGCAAGCAACCTGTTCCATTGGAGCAGCTTGGGCACAAGCGGGCTGTCCCAAGGGCCGGATGGTGGAAGCCTGGCCCAGTGCAGAGGGCAATCAACAGGGCCCTCTCCACTACATCAAAGGGGAGCTGACCTCGACCAAAGGATCGGATCTGAAGAGTGGATCGGAGCACTGATCCCCGGATCCAGGCTCGGATCCAGGCTCGAAGGTTGGATCCGATGCACGAAAGGGCAGGGTCGGATCCTGTTGAGCTCCCCAGAGGCAAACACTCCCATCTGCATCTGGGCCTGGATGAACCTTCTCATCATCCGGTCCAGATCAGCATCAGGCTATCGTGGATCTCGCGGCGAGGCTACGGTAGGCCTGGAGTGCCTCCTCGATAGCCTCGATCGGGTCTCCTCCTCCTCAGGTCCCGTGAAAACACACTGGAGCGGGCGAGAAGGAGGAGACGGGAGAAGCCCGGGCTGGCGGGGCGAAACAGAGGTCTCGGCCCGCTTATGGTGCTTCTCCCTCCGGTCCCCTTAGCATCCCTCTCCTCCAACCAGAAGCGGGAGTTTGAGCCCCGGGAGGAGGAGGGGGTGCGAGAAGGAGCGGAGGTCGGGCAGTCCGGCGGTAAAGGCCCGCCAAAACAAGCTTGACCTCCGCTCCTTCAATGCCCTGGGGTTGAACCCTGCACAAATGGAACATCCAGATATGAGGTGTTCAACCCCAGGCATCTAACACACTGAGTGTGGCCATCAGCTGGGGAAGCTTATGGCCACAGAAAAGATAGATTTGGGTTGCTCTGCCATCCCAATCTAACACAGTAGTTACTAAAACTAAAAACTAAACAACAAAAATACACTCACAGGCCCAACACACACACACTACGCTAACAGCGAGGGAGGGATATAACTTTTAGATTAACTCTAAAAAGTAAATATATCAAAGGAAACCTACACTTTCACACAAAATCAATAAAACCTTTTAAATTTTGAAATTTAACACTAAAACTAGCACTGAGAGCTTGAGAAACCAATCCAGTCACCATGCTGCAAGCGAGATCTGAGGTCATGAGGGTAGAGCAGGGCATTATGGGTGAGGGGAGGAGCTGAGAGCTTGGATCCATAGCTGGTAAACCATGCCGGTTCGGATCCGATATCGGATCCATAACCCACAGGTTGCAGACAAATGAATCTCCTACTTCAGATCAAGTGTTAAAACCAGTACTGTCACAAGAAAATAGACTACATGTGAACTATGACAGCCTAAACTTGCAGAAACAGACTTCTGAGGTTGTGCATCCAAGAGAAACTGTAGTGAAGCAGTAACTGTCCCAAAAGGAAGAAAAGACGCACACAGTGAACAGTCCTATTAAATACTATGGACAACTGAAGAGTTGACCATGATACTAAAGACTGACAAGCAAAATTTATTAAAATGTCTTTTGAATGTACGCCAACAGTGATATCAGATGTAAAATGCCCATGAAATGCTTAGCACAGAGTTGAGGCTAATGTAACAGTGTAATACATGTTTGTGTTTACAAACATATATGCATGCACAAAACTATTGACTGTACAGTTTTAAATGGTGTTAAGGAACATACATATATGATATGGTACACCATTTTTTCTACTATAAGTTCTCTCTGAATATACATCTCATGAAGGGTAGACAGTAATCCATCATCATCTATGACGTGTATGGAGTACCAAGACAAGCATTCAGAAGTTACAGGGTTCAGCTGCATGAAGGGACCACCTTCCACAAGCTTGGTGGGGATAATCTAGCACTACAGTGCATGGCAACAAGGATGTAAGACCACAGATCTGTCAAGCACACAGTGGTACTGAAGCCACAGACACCTCACAGTTCTCTACAACACCAGATTCTTCAGGCATGCAAAAGGCACCAGAAAGACTACAGCCACCACCAGGCCTAAAAAATGTAGCAGAGGCCCTGCACTTCATCCTTACACAGAAAGCTAAGGCCATGACCTACTGAAGCCTCTCCAAAGGCAGGAATGATAACCTGACATCAATGTCAAGTTATCTCCTATTTTCATCAGTGCTTACCCTCTCAAGATCCTGACGAAGATGTGTGAAGAGTTTCAGCCGTCTGAACAACACGTCCTGTTCTTGCTTGGCTAGGTTGTCCTCTTCGTCCTTCTTTGGTGTGATCAGAGGTTTATTGAAATTGGCTTTTCTCTTCATTTTCCAGTACTGATAAATGAAGTCCACCACCTCTTCAGTCAACTGCAGGTCTTGGGCCACTTTAGAGGCATTAACAAATGTATAAAAATCATCCTCTAGTTGTTGAAGTTTCTGTTTACGTGAGCTAAGGCGTTGGGTTTCCTGCTGGTTCTGATCCACAGACATCTGAAGCATATTTTTTTGAAAGTCACCATCAGATGTGGCATTTCCATTATTTTTTACACCTTCTGGACCCCCAGTACTATGGTTTAAACAGTATGATTTAAACTTGACTTCATCATTTTCTGTCAGAATTGTTTTCATTTCCAAACCTTTGGCAAAAGCACAGGTGACGTGGAAAGCTGTCCGGCAGTACTTTGCAGAGCACTAAAAAAAACAAAAAACTGTGATTAAATTGTTATCGTTAAACAAAAAAAAATAATAAAGTTATACTTTCAGGTGAGTAACATCCAGTGCAAATTTTCAGTTTTTTTCCTACTGAAAACTGTTCAGGATTCTCCTTCCAGTACATTCATTTTGCAATGCAATTTAGCCAGAGTGCAAATTTTCTTATAAGGAGCAAAAGCTGACCGCATCTTTGTGCATGTGGTCACTTTTCTACAATACTAGGAACTTCATTTTTTTTTTTTACTTAAAAATATGTTTATAAATTCCCCAAAACACATTGAAGACGAGAGCAAATGCCATCCACTGTATTTCTTTGATATTTTTGGGGCTCAAGGAACCTGGGTATTATTTTTGGGAATGGCTGGAAATCCTGTTTCTTTTAAATAAAAGGTGTCTGGGGGGTCTTTTTGCCTCCCATGCCTGCTAACCACCATGCTTACTCCCCTACTAGACCTGTGCCCATTTGTTCACTTACTGTGGGGATCCAGAAGGATGAAAGCCACTCAGACAGCCAATATGGGTTGCTTGTACGCTCACTGACACCATGGCTATAGGGGCTTTTCTTCTGGCGCTAACCCCTCTCTTTGGGCATGGGAGACATGTGCTCTGCATCACTGTAGAGGCCCACAATACCATCCCCATGCAGGTGGACACTTCTACATGCAGACTATGGACTTTACCATGAAGCGGTGGCTGAAATGTGCTCCCCATGATCAGGACTCACTGTCCCTCTACAAGGGATTGCTGCATTTCACAGCCTGCTCCTCCCTGTCACGCCCCACCCCAAGATTGGCATGTCTATCCTTCCTTGCCAGCCACCTGAGCTACTACTCAAACCAGGCATATCAGAACAGCATGCTCTGAAGAGATGAACAAGTTGGATAAGGGAGCTTAACAGGCTGAAGACACAGCAAGAAAACCATGTGAAGTCTTTCATGAGCAACCATGAAGAATTCATCAACCCTAGAGCTTCAAGATTTCTGCAGTTGGTTCTTAGAAAAGACATGAGGAAAGAAATTCAGAGACAACATCCTATATGGGCACAAAAAAAGTCCTAACTACTTCTGTTACTGAAGGACAGATGAACATAAGAACTTAAACTGAGATTTTACAAGATTCACCATCACTCGAAGGAGGAGAACAGACTCTTTACTGGGAAAGCCATTCCTGGGTTGCAGCTGCAAGGACCCAGTCATCCACAGAAGGAAATCTTAAAGCCCTACAGTCTTAGGTGAGCACTATGACAGGCATACATTTGGTGAACACCCTAGGAGGCAAGGTGAGCTCAAACAGAAGGATTTGGAATTGGTCAAGGTTGGCTCCTATCCACAAGTGAAAACCTTGTGGACAATCTGATCTCTTCTGCACAGAGATATAAAGATGGACTTCATTGTGACCATCTGAAAGGAGTCACAGTATATATGCAGTGAGGCTGATGAGATCTAAGATGACTCTGAGTCTTCTTGAATATTTATTTTTATTTATTTTACATTTGTTTACCGGGAAAGTCTGACTGAACAAAATGTCCTTTTTCAGTGGAGGTCCTGTAGAAAAGCTCCACATTTATAAATAACTGTAAGATACATACACAAAGTACAGATACAAATACTGATTCAATCTCAGAAAAAAGTACAAAATGAAAATACATGTTACACATTTCACTTGTACAATCATATAGTCAAGACAGGATACAAAAAATAGCAGTACTGTGATTGAAGGTAAAAAACAAGCAAGTTAAGTATACATATGCATAGTAGCGGTATAACACTCAAATACAAAAATAACAAGTTTTGTTTCTTTAGATACCTTAAGACATCTATTTCCTAACTAGGGTTTGTGAAAGAGCAGGTCTAGGATTCTGACAGGTGTGATTTGAGACGTTTTTTGAATTTGGAAGCGTTAGTAGTAGTTCTGATATTTTAAGTTTTGGCTATGCAGTTGGAGTAAAGGGAAACTCCAGCTGCATTGTTAGGTTTAGATATATTTAGGAAGGATTTGTTACTGGAATGCAATACCCTGTTAATGGGGTACTGTATTAGTAGATTTTGAAGTACTAATATTTTTTTCCTGGCTGATTTAGTATTTGATGGGTGAAAGTCAGTTGATTATAAGCAAGTCGATTTGGTAGTTTAAGCCAGGACAGTTGTTTTAAAGCCAAACAATGATGGTATCTGAAATTTGGTGCTGTGGCAAACTTTGCGATTTAAGATTCGAGTTTTGCTAGGTCAGATTTCTTAATGTTTGTAAGAATTTATGAGGTGTATAGCAGCATAGAGATAAAAAGTTATGTGCTTATCATAACATTTCATCTGTGTTGTCGATCTTCATTCATTCTTGACTGATGGGTTCTGTTCTGACTTCTTGAACCAACTTCGCCATTATACACAGCTCGCGCCAGCCCAAAACTCTCAAGCTAAGGCTCTACCCATGATGCCTCTCCTCCCATTACCTCAGATCGAGTAATACAGAAGCTCTGTCTAAGGTATAACCCTATAATATCCCAAGACTAGATCTGAACCTCCAGGAGCCTTTAGGAGGGGGCAGGAGGGTGGGATGTCAAGAATGAATGAAGATCAACACAGATGGAATGTTATGGTAAGAACATAACTTCGTTATATGATGGGGTCAATCTTCATTCATTCTTCACTGATGGGACAGAGTCCCCAGGTACTTTAGATCCTGGTGCAGCCCTAAGGAAGGATATTCCTGAGCACCATACAGCCAAAGAATGCTCTTCCCCTGGAGACGTTTAATTTGTAATGAGTGATGAAGGTATATAGGGTAGCCCAAGTTGCAGATGCATATATGTCTTCCACAGAAGCTCTGGAATGGAAGACCACTAAAATGGAAATGGATCTTGTAGAATGAGCTCTGATTGTAGTTGTCAGTTTGAGTTTATTCTGGTTGTATATAAAGGTAATGCAGTCTCTTAGCCATTTTGACAAGGTAACCTTTGATACAGGTTTGCCCAATCTGGTACCTGAAAAGGAAAGAAATAGTTGGTCTGATTTTCTAGAGGATTTTGTTCTGTCCAAGCAAAAATGTAATTATCTGTGAATGTCCAACAAGTACAAGCAGTGCTCTCCTTTGTTTGTAAAATCGGGAAAGAAGACTGGTAAGTCTATGGACTGGCTGACATTGGATTCTGATACCACTTTAGGAAGGAAGGAGGGATTGGTTCTGAGTGATACTCTTTCTTTGTGGAAGATGATATATGGATGATTCACACAAAGCCTGTAACTCTGAAATTCTCCTAGCAGATGTGACAGCTACTAGGAAGAGGGTCTTCCAAGATAAAAACTTGAGGTCACAAGTGGCTGCTGGCGCAAAGGGCTGTCGAACCAGACATTACAAGACTGAGGTCAAATCCCATGGTGCTAAAGGATCTCTGAAAGGGGTTTTAATTGCAGAGTGCCTTTAAGAAAAATTCTGCATAGATGATGAGACATCAATGAATGGTCATCACAACCGTTATAAAAATTCGAAAAGGCAGCTAGATGAACCTTAACTGTAGAAGTAGAAGCTCCCATTTGGGTGACTAAATATTCCAGGACCTTATCAAATGACGCTAAGAAAGGGTCAATGGCGTTTGTACATGCCCAGATTGAAAATCTTTTCCATTTGCTTAGACAAAGTTTTCTGGTGGATGTTTTTTGGGAAGCCAGAATTATCTTCTGCTCTGGAGAGGACAAGTTATTCTGCCTGGCAATTACTGGAATTGGAGAAACCAAGCAGTCAACTTGAGATTTTGAAGACTGGGATGCACCAGGCCCTGAGGATGAGACAGTAGGTCCGGAGCTGGATCCAGAGTTCACGGGTGGAGAACCAGGTGAGGCCAAAGAAAGGGAAACCCGACTTGACAGGGCCAGTAAGGTGCAATGAGAATTACTTTGCTTCTCAACTGTTGGGCTTTCCTCAGAAACTGTGCATCTCTCGGGGACTCCTGCGGGGGGGGGGGGGGGATAAGGGCAAAGCAGCAGGACTGACCCCCATTGACTAAAGATCTTTGTCGCTACATTGGGATTGAGAGAACACTTGTGAGGCAGGAGGATACATCTGCTCAGTTTGTCCACAATTATGATGGAGTTCCCCAGGGTATGCATTGCTATATCAGAAAGCACTTGGAAGTGATTGCCCATTGCCAAACCCTTAGGACTTCCCAACATAGAGGGTAGGACCTGGTTCCCCCCCCCGTTTGTTGATGTACCAGACCATGGACATGTCTGTTTGGACTGCAAATGTCCCCGAAGGAAGGATGGTCTGAAATGCTTGCAAAGCTAAAAGCGCTGCCCTCTATTCTAGGACATTGATGTGCAAACTGGCCTCTTGTGGTGGGGACCAAGTGCCTTGAACAGTTTTTCCCAGAAAATGCCACCCCCACCCTATCTGGGAAGCATCCGTGGTCACTATAGCCTTGGGCTGGGGGGATGACCCCATAGATTCTCTTCTGGCTTCATCCACCAAGATGAATCCTTTTTACAGCGATTAATGTATTTATTTTACATTTGTTGACCAGGTTTGTCTGGCTGAGCTGATAGCCCTTTTCAGTGGAGACCTGGGGAGAAAAGCTCCACAACATTTACAGTTAAAGATTTAAACAGCAAAAAAATATGTAAACAATAAAGCTTTGACAATACTCTAGATAAAAATACACAAAAAGGAAACAAAAATTCTGAGTTAAAAAAGTACAATCTAGGAAAAACAGTAGGGTGAAGAGAGTTTCATTATAACACAATACATATCTAAACAATGAAAGAAAAAAAAAAGGTAATGGTTATTGATATAACCAGGCTGCAATAAGAGAAAGTATGTAGGTGGTAAATAAGTAAGGGTATTGTAACAAGTAGTGGCCACGGTGGTGCAGCAGTTAGTCTTGTCACCTCACAGCAGGAGGTTCTCCGGTTCGATTCTCGGCTGAAGCGCCTCCTGTGCGGAGTCTGCATGTCCTCCCCATGGTCGAGTGAACCTTAAAGACATACAGGTAGGTGCATGCATGTGTGGGTGTGCCTTCTTTGAAGGTTGCATGCTGGGCTGGCAACTCCACACAGTAAAAGTCCTCTGCCAATCATTAGCGAACCGTTCCGCTGTGCTGCCACCTAACCGGGAAAAGCCAAAAGACTTTTATTATAAGGAGTAAGAGGCAAGAGTTATCAATACTGGATGGGGCATGGGATGCGTTAGAAGTGACCATTGAGATGCCAAGCGCCACTGGAGTAGCCTCATGTGATACCTCGCTAGAGGAACTAACGTTATTGTTGCTGCTATGGATCCCACAGCTCGCAGTACCAGACGAGCAAGAACTTTGTCTTGGGAAATAATTATTTGAACTTGTGATCTTGGCTTTAACAACCTGTGAAGAGGAAGGGAGGCCACATAGGATACTGTATTTAATCTTGCTCAGATAAACTCCAGATCCTGCATGGGAGTCAGTTGTGACTTTTCTTTGTTGACTGAAATGCCTAGTGTTTAAGTCTACAGTGTGAAGCAGTAGATGCCTGGAGGGGGCAGAGTGAGAAGTCAGTCTAGATATGGAAACACCCAGAATCCCTGTAGTCTCAAATGATCTGCTATGACTGCCATGCAATTGGTGAACACCCTGAGAGTTGTGGCGAGACTGAAAGGCAGCGCTCAGAATTGGTAATGACTGGCTCCTAGCCAGCCAGAAGTGGAGATATCTCCTGGAGCGCTTGTTCATCTTTATGTTGTAATACACGCTTGTTCATCTTTATGTGGTAATACACATCCAATCATCCTTATCTAGAAAGGGAAGGATAGACTGAAACTGTGGCCATTCGGAATTTTATCCGTTTCACAAATTTGTTCAATAGGTTGAGATCCAAGATAGGTCTCCAATCCAGTCTTTTTTGGCACTAAAAGAATCTTGAGTAGAATTCAGATCCTATTTGGTCTGGTGGATGACTTTTTTTAAAGCAGCTTTTGAATCTCTAGTGCTGCTAGATTCCTCTGACTGTGTGGAACATTGGGGATTTGCTTTTGGGGTTTTGGCCAAAGACTGAAGGGAATGTGGTAAACCTCTGGTAATTATTTTCTGCAACCAGGTATGCGAGGTTATTGTCAGCCAGGCTGAATGGTGCAGAGAAAACCTTCCCCTGACTGCTTCCAGAGGTAATCAATTGGGCCTCTGTTCAGGAGCACTGATAGGGTTGTCCAGAAAAGGAATTTCTGGAGCCCTGATTACGCAGACCCCCTCTGCTATGGGAGGGGCATCTTCCAGAAGAGTTCCTCCCTCTGCCCTGGGGGGGGGGGGGTACTCACCACGTGTGTCCCGAAAAGGCCCTTGGGTCTTCTTGAACCACATTTTTCCACTCCTCTGATTCCTGGAGTAAGGTCGTTGTGGAGTGGAAAAATGAACGCCCACAGCGGAAACGGTCTTTCCATTCTTTTCACACCTGGCTAGTGTGTCTGTAACTTTTGGGACAAACAATGAAGTACCATCAACAGGAGCACTGATAAAGGAAGACTTAAAGGGCTCCGCGAAATCACACAAGTGCATCCAGGCGTGATGCCCATTAGCAATGCCTGTACCCATTGCTCTAGATGTCCCTTCGGTTGTGCAATAAGCCGCTTGGATGAATTTGAGATGGACTCCAGGGTAGGCAACCTTATCTCAAACCTCGTCAGACACTGCTCCTGCAAGGGTGTCTGAAAGCTCAGTTATCAGATCCCTTTGGAGTCTAGTAAAGTGTGACAAGAAGTTCAAGGACCGAATAGCAAAGGTCGTTGAAGCAAAAACCCAATTCTCAAATCTGTCCATCGTCTGAGACTCTTGGTTAGGAGGATGGACAGTTGAACTTTCCTTGGCGAGTTTCTTTTTGGTGGCCGCACCACCATGGCATCCACTGCTAGACCCTTAGACCAATGGGACTGATTTTCCAGGCCTGAAAGGATCTTATCCGGTCTCTGGGGAATAGGCTCTATGGGGTCAGGAGCCTTCCACGCTTGCTGAACGATCAATTTAACTAGGTCATCAACAGGCGGGGTCACCCAAGAAGTAGATGGGAGGGCACGAAAAGCTTGCAAGAACAGATTCTTAGGAAGATGGGTTTGAGGGCTTCCAATCACCCCTCTGTTTTAATATTTCCAGGATGTCTCCAAAGGAGACATCTTCCGGAGGTGACCGTGGGGACCCTTCCCCTTCATCGTAATCTGTGTCTTCAATGATGGACTCTTCTGGAGACTCTAGGTGCTTCATCTTATGGGGTGGCTCCTCAGGGGGAGGTTCTGAAGAGGACTCCGAAGAGGGGGGACCCTGAACCGGGGTATCTAGCAGCTCTTGTGCCCGCTGTCCAGACGTAGCACAATGTGACAGCTGCGAACCAGAGGAAATGAAAATATGACACTCAGATGGGGGTGGAACCAGCTGGGAGCATGCTGAGCCCAAAGTTCTCTCCATAATCTGGAATGCAGGCCTGCCTGAAGAGGGATAGGAGCCAGGAACTGAAAAAGACAACCTCGGAGCTAGGGTCACACCCCACTCCAATGAGCCATCACCCAGTGTAGGGGCCGAGAGAGGGCTTGAAACTGTCATATTCCCAAAGGGGACTCAGACCTGTCCAGAAAGGGGCTTGATTGCCGACCCAAAAGAGGTCTATTGAAGGAGAATAATCTAGGCCTAGGTAAAATTAACGAATCGACTTTCGGCACCATGGGCGACTGTATGGAAGGGGAAGGGGGAACCGAATGAGAGGATAATGGAGATTGTACAGAAAAGTACAGTTTTGTACCTACCATAAATGTAGATGTTCGAAGATCCACATTGCTGCAGTCATAACCTGTGGGCCCGAATACCAAAGTGTTAGGCTGGCGCCGGTCATGGTCGCTCAGATCTGAAGTCAGTACGCTGTGGTACTAAAGCGCATGACCGACGCCATATCCTCAGTCTTTCTTGCCCCAGATGTCAGAAGGCCTTAAAAAGAAAGGCCATAACCAAAAATGGAAAAACACCCAACCACCCATGTAGAAACAATATTTACAACACAAACCACACAACCACCCCAAACTACAGAGGGGAAGGAGGGAGGGTAAATTGGACTGCAGCAATGTGGATCTTCGAACATCTACATTTATGGTAGGTACAAAACTGTACTATGTTCTTCATCTCTCATTGCTGCAGTCATAACCTGTGGGTAGAATCCCAAAGCAAAGGTAAAGGGAGGCTGGCAAAATCATAAAGCATTGGGAGCTGCTAACATGCCCTGTAAAACTGCAGTGGCAAACCCAGCCCTAGATTTGGAATAAAGAGGGAGATGGTAATGTTTAGAAAAAGTGTGTACTGAACTCCAAGTAGCTGCCTCCAAAATATCTTTAGTAGCTACTCCCCTTAAAAAAGCAGTAGAAGTGGCAGTCGTCCTAGTGGAATGAGGTCTGATTCCAGCCGGAACCTCCTTACCATGATGAGAATAACAAAAAGCAATACAATGGCTAATCCACTTAGAAATAGTTTGTTTTGAAACAGGTTTCCCCTGAGAACCCAAAGCAAAAGAAATAAACAACTGTTGAGACTGCCTGAACCCTTTGGTTCTGTTCAAATAATAACGCAACTGCCTGTAAATATCCAAAGAGTGCAAAATTTTTTCCCCTTTATTTTGGGGATCAGCATAAAATGTAGGCAAATGAATAGATTGGTTTAATGCCACATTAGAAACAACCTTAGGCATAAAAGTAGGGTTAGTACGCAGAGAGACCCTATCCTCATGAAATATCAAGAAGGGTTCAACTGCCATTAGAGCCTGTAATTCAGATACCCTTCTAGCAGACGTAATGGCCAACAAAAAAGCAGTCTTCCAAGACAAAAACTTCAACTCCGTAGTAGCTGCAGGTTCAAAAGGAGGTAAAGTGAGCTTTTCCAACACAAAATTGAGATCCGAGGAAGGAGTAGGAGCTCTACGTGGGGGGGGGGGGGGTCTTATGTTTTTTGCCCCTCTAAGAAATTGCTTAAACAAAGGATGAGAGAATAAAGGAGGGTCACAGTTATAGTGAGCAGACATGGCTGCAGCATGAACTTTTACAGAGGAGAAAGACAAACCCTTGTCTAATAATTCTGTAAGATACTGAAGTGAAACACTCAAATTAGGCACAGAGACATCAAAGCTCTTTGATTTGCTCCAAAGAAAAAATCTCCTCCATTTATCAGCATAAACTTTCCTGGTACTAGGCCGTCTGGCCTCCAAAATGACATTCAAAACTTGTTGAGGAAGCTGTGACCCCCCAGGGTCTAAAACAGAATATGCCAAGCTGTCAGATGCAGGGACTGTATCCTGACATTGCGGAAATGATTGCTTGCCTGGGACAAAAGGTGTGGAACTGATGGCAAAGGCCAAGGAGGCTCCCGTACTAAACTCCTCAGCAGAGGGTACCAGTGCTGACGTGGCCAATCTGGAGCTATTAGAATCATGCAAGGCTTGTCCTGTCTGACCTTCAAGAGCACCTTGGGAAGAAGAGGCAGAGGAGGAAAGGCATAGACGTGAAGGTTGTTCCAACTGAATGATAGAGCATCCACTTTCCAAGCTTTTGGGTGAAACAGCTTTGTGCAAAACTTTGGCAGTTGGAAATTTAGTGGAGAAGCGAACAGATCTATGTCTGGAGTTCCCCAAGCCACCGTCAACTGTTGAAATACATGAGGATCCAATTTCCACTGTGGGGATCCACCATCTGTCTGCTCAAAACATCTGCTAAGGAGTTCTGTGCTCGGCAGAAACCTTGCCTGAAGAGTGAGGTGCAAACTGAGAGCAGTCTCCCACAAAATCATAGCTTGTCTGCAAAGAGGGTGCGAATGGGTTCCCCTTGCTTGTTGATGTACCACATGACTGTTGTGTTGTCTGTTTGAATCAACACCTGTCCTGGTTGAAGTAGATCCTTGAAGGCCATCAGGGCAAATTGGACTGCTAACATCTCCTTCATGTTGATATGCAAATGTTGTAGTCTGGGAGGCCACGTGTCTTGAACCCATTTCCCATTGAAGTGTGCTGCCCAAGCCATGTCTGAGGCATCTGTCGTTAAGATCTGACTCACCTCTGGTCGGGTCACAGAGAGTCCCTTGTTTAGGTGACATTCCTGAGCCCACCACAAGAATTCCCTTTGGATGCAAGGTATTATCTGAATGACAGTGTCCAAATCGTGGCAGTGTTGAGTCCATACGCTTTTGAGATACCATTGTAGCTTCCTCATATGCAGTTTGGCATTGGGAAGCACCAGAATACAAGATGCCATGAACCCCAAGGCCTGAAGGACTGTCCTTGCAGTCAGCCTGGACTGTAGAGATAATTGCTGGAAGTAAAGGGCAAGATTTCTTTGTTTGTCCGGGGTCAAAAACGCCATCTGAGAGGCTGTATTCAGTCTCACACCCAGAAAGCACATGTCCTGAGAGGGTACTAGACTGGACTTTGTTTCGTTCACAGAATACCCTAGGCACCTTAACACTGTCATAACATACTGAAGATGGTGAAGTAACTTGACTTTGTCTTGAGCAAGAATCAGGCAATCGTCCAAATAAGGATAAATTTGTATTCCCCTTAGTCTTAAGAAGGCTATCACCGGAGCTAGGACTTTTGTGAACACCCTGGGCAGTAGATAAGCCAAAGGGCAATGCAGAGAACTGATAATGAAAAGTGCCAGCCAAACGCAGGAACCTCCTGCAGCTGGGCCCGATAGGAATGTGAAGATAAGCCTCTTTGAGATCCAGAGTTACCATCCAGTGATCTTTGCCTAGCAGAGGCAGAAGCTGTTGCAAAGTTAACATCTTGAATTTGGGAATGTCCAGGTATGTGTTGAGAATAGACAAGTCCAGAATTGGCCTCCAAGTGTTTCCTTTCTTTGGTACCAAAAACAGGCGAGAATAAAATCCTAGGCCCACTTCTGACGGAGGGACCCCCTGGATAGCCCCCATTTTTAAAAGTAAAGAAATCTGTTTGTGAGCCTCCAACTTTTGCTGAGGAGGAACGTCTGGCATGCCTTTGAAAGGAGGCAAGGTGTGAAAATAAAACTTGTAGCCTCGGTCTATAATGTCCAACACCCATTTGTCCTGGGTAACTAAAAGCCAATTTTGCCTGAAAAGTGCCAACTTTCCTCCCAGAGGAGCTGCCAGACAGGAGGGATCTGGCAGCTGGAGATACAGGTCATTGGGTCTGTTTACGAAAAGGCTGACCCCTGCCCTCACCTGATGATTGCGCAGGGGAACTCCACGTCCTAGGCCTGAAAGAACCCTGCGCATGAGCTCTGCCCCTACCACGCCTAGATCTGCCCCTAGACTGTAAATCAGAAGAAGGATAAGCCCATCCCTTAGTAGGCCAATTTCTGCTAAACTTAGGGGGCTGCACCTGTAAAAAATCCTTAACTGTCTGCATAGACTTAGCTTTGTCTTCCATTTTCTTCAAAACTGACTCCACAGGAGAACCAAACAGAACTTCAGATTGAAGGGGAGCATCCAAAATTCGAGCTTTAACATGCTCTGACAAGTTCTGATCCTTAAGCCAGGCGTGCCTACGAATAACTGATCCAGTGGCAGCCACCCTAGAAGAAGCCTGAAGAGCATCAAAACCACACTGCAAAGAATGCTTACCCATCTGATCAGAGGCATGAACTAAATCCTGCAATTCCTTACACTCTATGCCCTCTGCCAAAGCATCTACCTTAGATTTTAACTGACTTAGGAGAAAATTCTGGTACTTCAGCATATGAAACTGGCAATTCAAAGCCCTCATTGCTACAGTGGAAGAGGTATACACTTTTTTACCCCACCTATCCAAAGCTCTAGAATCTTTATCCATAGGAACTGGATTCTTTACAACAGAAGCCCTGACACCCTTAGCTCCCTGGCTAATAGTTTCCGGGTCAGCTCTTGGGCTTTTATACAAATATTTATGAGCCTCTGGCACTCTGTAATACCTATCTGGCTTGACCGGGGCAGGAGGCAAAGAATCAGGATTAAGGGAAGCTTCAGAGAAAACATCCTGAACAACATCCAAAACAGGGGGTATAGCCAAGGGCCTATGCTGTGGTAAAACAAAATTCCCTAAGTCTCTTCGAGAATCTGAGAAATCCTGACCTTCCCACTTAAAATGCTCCCTCATGGAATGCAGGGTTTCAGAAAAAGAAAAATCCTCTGGAGGAAGCAGAAGGACTAGAATCCTCTGCATCTGAATCAGAATAAGGAGGAAAATCCTGAATGTCTTCAGCCAAGACTCGAGTAATCTGAGGAATGCTCCAATCCTTCCACCTCTGGCTCCACCCTAGGCCTCTTATCTGGAGGGGGCATAGAACCCCTGATTAAGGTAATCAAATCCTCTGCCATTTTCAGCATATGCTTTTAGGTACAGAACCTGCAGAACTAGGGCTGACGCCAGAGGAAGACAAACCAGGCCTGACCTTGGAAGGTACCTTGGAGACAGAAGTAGAAGGCCTAACCACCTTATGCAAAGAAGGGACTACAGAAACCTGAGAGGCCCCTCAGCCTGACCCGACTCCTGAGAGGCCACATCCTGCAAAATTAAAGGCTCCCCTGAGACTCAGCTGAAACCTCGGCTGGATCCACAGATTCCACCGTAGTTTCTAAGAACCGGCGTCCGAACGGACGACTCATCCTGCTTGGACTTTAACGATTTCTCCTTACGCTTAGCGGTAGCGGCGTCGGAGGATCCGACGGCATATTGTAGTTACACCGCTTACAAGACAAGCCTAGCACAATCTAACCTGCGTTAATGGTGCGCTTATTAAATCTAGCACAAAGCGACACCCGACTACGTCGTGCTCAGGCCCCAAGCAAGGAATACAGAGAGTGGTAATCCCTATGAGGTATCTGTTTCCCACAAGAAATACAATTATTCACTTTTCTGACATCCGGATTTAACTGAAGCAAGAAAAGACAAAAATATTCTAACGGGTACTTAGCCCAACTTGGTCTTCGGTCTGAAACTCAGAATACGGAAATTTCAGGACGCCGAACGGCACTTGCAAACGCTGCTTCTGCTTCGGACCATGCGGCAAGAAAGACTGAGGATATGGCGTCGGTCATGCGCTTTAGTACCACGGCGTACTGACGTCAGATCTGAGCGACCACGACCGGCGCCAGCCTAACACTTTGGTATTCGGGCCGACCGAGGACAGCGGACTACCCACAGGTTATGACTGCAGCAATGTGAGATGAAGAACATCTATTGTTGGTGCCGAAGCAATGATCGGTACCAAAGTGGTTTCATTTGGTTCAGTGCTCGACAGCACTGATGTGGATTGTGTGGTCTTCTGTGCTGGAGGAGATGATATTGTTACTTTCGGTACCTTGGCCTTCGGTTTCAAAGAAACTGTCGGAACCTGTGGTTTTTCAGCCTTTGTTACATGAGCCGTAGGGGAGGTCAGCACAGAGTGGTTCCTTTTCAGGCTTAAGAGATTTTGAAGTCTCTGCTTTAGATAGGGCTTCACAAAAAGAACACTTTAACAACCCTTTTAAGATTAGCTTATTGCGCGCCTCTCTGCTAAAGTCCAGGTGCTAAAACCCGGACAAATTTTACAAGTTAGCTCCAAGTGAGGGGCACCCAGACAGTACATGCCAAGAAAAATGCCTATAAGAATTGGGCATCTTTCTGCCACAGTCCCGACACTGCTTAAAACCAGACGCCCCACTTTTGTTTCTCTGCCATATCAATAGTTAGTCAAATCACACACACACACACACACACACACACACACACACACACACACACACACACACACACGCCTAGAGAAAGGAATGGAAAGGAAAAAGTTATTGTATGTTTTTTTTTTTTTCTGAATATACCAACAATGGTATAGAAAATCATCCAACGGGTAAAAGGATGAAAAAAGGGGTGAAAGACCAAGAGGATACCAACAATGGTATCAGACTACCATCGGTAAAAGGAGAGGGAAGAGGCCCATTACCAACTATGGTAATAAGAGTTACCATAAAGGTAAAAGGGGGTGGGGAGAAATAGTCAAAGTCAGTCACACACACGAAAAACTAGGTAGCGAGACTGTCCAATAAGAGAATAGAGAGTTTTAAACCAAAGTTATAAGAAAATGATAAAGATAAATAGAATTTTTAAAGCACTCAGCTGAGAGCATTGGCTGACATGTCCAATTTTCTATGCAGAAAACGAGATCTGAGGTAACGGGAAGACAGGCATTGTGGGTAGAGCCTTAGCTCAAGAGTTTTTGGCTGGCGGGAGCTATGTATAATGACAGATTCAGTTCTGAGAAATCATAACCGAACCCATCAGTCAAGAATGAATGAAGACTGACAACATCAGATGATGGGTTCTTGCTATAGAAAGTGTCGATTTCTATACAGGGTTCCTAGTTTTTTGTGAACTTTTTTATGGTCTGTGATGTGTATGTAGAATTTTATATTATGGTCAAAGACAACTCCAAATAATTTTGTTTGGGAAACTGGAAAAAATAATTGTATGGTTTAATGATGAGATTTTGAATATTGGGTGGGCGTCTGCAACTCTAGTTGGATAAAAGAGCATGAGTTTTGTTTTGATAGGGTTAAGTATAAGTTGCGCATTGTTTAGGAGTTTCTGTAGTGTTGGGGTGGCACAAATTAGGGTGGAATCATCTGCATACTGAACTACGGAGGCAAGTGGGGTAGCAGTATGAAGACTGTCAAGATAATAAAAAGAAGAGGGCCCAGAATAAATCCCTGTGGAACTCTTGTGGCTACAGGCAGTAATGAAGAGAGATTTTGTTGCCATTTTACAGCTTGCTGGAGTCCAGTTAGGTATTGCTGGAACCAAGTGCGTGCAGAATGGCTAAGTTTAAGTTGCGAGAGTGTTTATAAGAGTTTAGAATGGGACACCATATCAAAAGCTTTGGACAGATGAAGAAAAATGGAGGAAACTAAATTGCCATCATTGCGATGATGGTTAATAATGTTAGTAAAGTTAACAAGGGTGGTGGCAGTGCTATGATTAGGACGGACACCATGCAGAGTGTTAGATATAAGATTGTTAGTTATTAGATAGTTCAAGATTTGTGAATGGATGCACCTCTCAAGTATTTTTGACAATGGTAATAGTATAGCTATTGGCCAGTAATTTGATAATTCTGTCGAGTTTCCACCTTTATTTACCGGGATGATATGTGATGCTTTCCAAATTTTAGGGAGTTGTTGTTCTGAGATGGATCGATTTATTAATATTGATACTGGACAGGATATTGCTTCCGCAGTAATTTTTAGATATTCGGCAGGTAGAGAGTTGACAGAAAGTGTAGTGGGTTTAAGCCTTTTGAGATATTTAACTATGGTGTTTACTGGGACAGGTTGAAAAGAGAAGTTATTGGGATCTAGTGTGGGCCAAAAAGTTCTAACCAGTCCTTGTTGTGGATGATATAAAAAATCTATAATACCACAATCCTCTATGTATGGCTCTTTTGTTGAGTAGCCTGAGCTCCTCCTTCCCACCCCTGGTGAGGTAGAAAACTAGGTAAGGTTACAAATGGAAATTGTGTTGTGGGGGGGGGGGATGAGTAACCTTTTGCAATTATGTCCCTGGCAACTGTTCCTGCACTAAAGTGAGCTTTAGCAAAGTACCCTGTTATGGGATAAAGTTGTCGTTGTTGGTAAATGAGAAGTTATGTACCTACCATAACGTTCTATGTTAGTTGTCTTCTCTCGCCTTCTTTCTTGCTTGATGGGTTCGGAGCTGATCCTCGGCTCCGACTCGGCACTTGCTAAGCTCAAGAGTCACTTTTACCAGCTCGAGGCAGCCCCATATCCCATGATGCAAGGCGGTAAGTACCCAGATCTCGTTTGATGACAAAAGGGCAATAGCACCTAGCATAATAACTTCCCAAAGGAAGAAAGAAGAAGAGAAAAAAACCTGCAGGATGGTAGAAGGACCAGATCTGTATGGTCTTCAGAAGTATAATTCCTTGTAGAGAAGGTCTGTCCAGGCCTGGGGGAAAGAGGGAGGGTCGCAAGAAGGAAGGCGAGAGAAGACAACTAACATGGAACGTTATGGTAGGTACATAACTTCTCAATGTTAAGTTGTCAATCTCGCCTTCATTCTTGCTTGATGGGACCGCGTCCCTAGCACCTCTATCCTGGGTGGCTCAATGGAACAGACTCTTGAGAACGGTAGAGCCAAAACTGGCTCTGTCCCTGGAGGCCAAATCCAATTTGTAATGGGAAACAAATGTATGAGGAGTGGCCCAAGTGAACGCTGCACAGATAGTGTCTAAAGGAAGTCTAGCTTGAAAGGCTGTAGAAGTAGCTAAGCTTCTGGTTGAATGTGCTTTAGGTTTCGAGCACAGCTGTTTTCCCCTGAGCCGATAAATTTCAGAGATGACCGAAGAAAGCCATCTAGATAAGGTCACTTTTGAGACAGGAAGGCCTTTCTTGTTATCAGCATAGGAAACAAAGAGTTGATCGGATTTCCTGAATTGTTTTGTTCTGTCCAAATAATATCTGAGTTGGCGGTGGACATCAAGATAATGTAATTTTGTTCGATCTGTTTGAATAGTTTGGAAAAATACAGGGAGATCAATGGCTTGATTCAAATTAGTCTTTGAGGCGACCTTAGGCAAAAAGGTCGGGTTAGTTCTCAATGATACTCTGTCTTTGTGGAAGACCAAATAGGGGGGGGGGGGGACAGATAGAGCATGAAGTTCAGACACCCTCCTAGCCGATGTAATAGCAACCAGGAATAAGGTTTTCCATGAAAGAAATTTCAGGGAACAAGAAACAGCTGGCTCGAAGGGGGGAAGAATCAAGGATGTCAGCACTAAATTTAGGTCCCATTGAGGAGGAGGACTTCTGACTGGAGGCTTCAGGAGGAAAATTCCTTTCAAGAAGGCTCTACAAAGCCTGTGGGACAATGTTGTGATCTGCGAACCCGACATGAAAGTTCGAGATAGCAGCTAAAGTACAGTTTTGTACCTACCATAAATGTAGATGTTCGAGGATCCACATTGCTGCAGTCCTAACTATTGGGTAGTCCGCTGTCCAGTCGGCCCGAATACCAAAGTATATGGCTGACGTCGGTCACGGCGCATTAGACTGACGTCAGTACGTCAGGGTACTAATGCGCATGACCGACGTCATATCCTCAGTCTTTTCTTGCCCCAGATGTCAGAAGACCCTAAAAAGACAAGGCCAAAACCAAAACACACCAAACATACCTGCACCAAAACATATACAATATATACAAAGGTACCAGAATATAATCTCACCTACACAACCACCCCTAAACACAGAGGGAAGGAGGGAGGGTATTGACTGCAGCAATGTGGATCCTCGAACATCTACATTTATGGTAGGTACAAAACTGTACTATGTTCTTCATTCCACATTGCTGCAGTCCTAACTATTGGGTAGAATCCCAAAGCAGAGGTAAGGGAGGCTGGCAAATCATAAGGAAGCAGGAGCTGATAACATGCCTTGCAAAATAGCTGTGGCAAAACCAGCCCTAGACTTAGAGTAGAGAGGAAGGTGGTAATGCTTAGAGAAAGTATGCACTGAACTCCAAGTAGCTGCCTCCAAAATATCCTTAGTTGCCACCCCTTAGAAATGCTGTTGAAGTGGCAGTAGCCCTAGTGGAATGAGGCCTAATCCCAGCTGGAATCTCTTTGCCATGATGGGAATAACAAAATGCAATGCAAAACCCAATCCACCTAGAAATAGTTTGTTTTGACACAGGCTTGCCCTGAACTCAAAGCAAAAGAAACAAACAACTGCTGAGACTTTCTAAAATCCTTAGTCCTGCTTAAATAATAACGCAATTGCCTGTGTACATCTAAAGTGTGCAAAATCTTTTCCCTTTATTTTGGGGATCTGCATAGAAAGTAGGCAAATGAATAGTTTGGTTTAAAGCCACACTAGAAACCACCTTAGGCATAAAGGAAGGATTAGTGCGTAATGATACCCTATCCTTATGAAAAATCAAAAAGGCTCAACCGCCATAAGGGCCTGTAACTCAGAAACCCTTCTTGCAGAAGTAATGGCCAACAAAAAAGCAGTCTTCCATGACAAGTATTTCAGGTCAGCAGTAGCTGCAGGCTCAAAAGGTTGTAGAGTAAGTTTCTCCAACACAAAATTGAGATCCCAAGCAGGAGGAGGAGCTCTACGGGGGTCTTATATTCTTTGCCCCTAAGAAATTGCTTGAATAAAGGATGTGAAAACAATGGTGGGTCACAATCATAGTGAGCTGAAATTGCTGCAGCATGAATCTTAATGGAAGAGAAAGACAAACCTTTGTCCAATAACTCAGTAAGATATTGAAGAGCCACACTCAAATTAGGCTCCGAAATCTCCAAATTCTGTGCTGCAGTCCAAAATAAAATCTCTTCCATTTTTCTGCATACACTTTCCTTGTACTAGGTCTTCTGGCTTCCATAATCACATTTAAAACTTGTTGAGGAAGTTGAGACCTGCTGTCTTTCAAAACAGAATATGCCAGGCTGTTAGATGAAGAGTTTGAAGCTTGACATTGAGCAGATGACCGTCCCTCTGAGACAATAGGTGTGGAATCAAGGGTAAAGGCCATGGAGGCTTCCTTACCAGACTCCTCAGTAATGGGTACCAGTGCTGCCGAGGCCAATCTGGAGCTATTAAAATCATCCTTGGCTTGTCTTGTCTGACCTTTAGAAGCACCTTTGGGAGAAGAGGCAGAGGTGGAAAAGCATACACATGAAGATTTTTCCAACTGAAAGAAAGAGCATCCACTTTCCAAGCTGTGTGATGAAATCCCTTCGTGCAAAACTTTGGCAGCTGGTGGTTTAGTGGAGAAGCGAACAGATCTATGTCTGGAGTTCCCCATGACACTGTCAATTTTGAAATACATGAAGATCCAGTTTCCACTCGTGGGGATCCATGATTTGTCTGCTTAACACATCTGCTAAGGAGTTCTGTGCTCCCGGCAGAAACCTTGCCTGAAGAGTTAGTTGCAAGCTGAGCGTAGTCTCCCATAAAATCATTGCTTGCCTGCACAATGGGTAAGAATGTGTTCCCCCTTGTTTGTTGATGTACCACATGACAGTTGTGTTGTCTGTTAGAATCAACACCTGCCCTGGAAGAAGTAACTCCTTGAAAGCCATTAATGCAAACTGGACTGCTAACATCTCTTTCATATTGATATGTAGATGCTGTAGTCTGGCAGGCCACTTGTCTTGTATCCACTTTCCATCTAGATGAGCTCCCAAGCAATGTCTGAGGCATCTGTCGTTAGAATCTGACTTGCCTCTGGCGGGTCACAGAGAGTCCCTTATTTAGGTGACATTCCTGAGCCCACCACAAAAATTCCTTTTGAATGCAAGGTATTATTTGAATGACAGTGTCCAAACCTGGCAGTGCTGTGTCCATAGATTTTTGAGATACCATTGTAGCTTCCTCATATGCAGTTTGGCATTGGGAAGCACCAGAATACAAGATGCCATGAACCCTAAGGCTTGAAGGACTGTCCTTGCAGTCAGCCCGGACTGAAGAGATAATTGATGGAAGTAACTGGAAAGATTCTTTTGTTTGTCCGGGGTTAGAAAGGCCATCTGGGCTGCTGTATTCAGTCTCACACCCAGAAAGCACATGTCTTGAGAGGGTACTAGACTGGACTTTATTTCGTTCACAGAATACCCTAGGCATCTTAGCACTGCTATGACATATTCCAAATGCTGTAGAAGGTCTTCCTTTTCTTGAGCCAGAATCAGGCAGTCGTCCAAGTAAGGATAGATTTGAATTCCTTTTAGCCTGAAGTAAGCTATCACTGGAGCCAGAACCTTTGTGAATACTCTGCAGTAGATAAGCCAAAGGGCAATGCAGAGAACTGATAATGAGAATTTCCAGCTCGAAAACGCAGATACTTTCTGCAACTTAGTGATAGGCACATGAAGGTAAGCTTCCTTGAGATCTAAAGTTACCATCCAGTGATCTTTGCCCAGTAGAGATAAAAGCTGTTGTAACGTCAACATTTTGAACTTTGGAATGTCCAGATAAGTGTTGAGGATAGATAAATCCAAAATTGGTCTCCACGTGTTCCCCTTCTTTGGTACTAGGAACAGGCGAGAATAAAATCCTAGGCCTCTTTCTGGCACAGGAACTGACTGAATGGCTCCTATTTGGAGTAACAGAGAAATTTGTTTGCGAGCCTCTGTACTTTGTAGAGGAGGAATGTCTGGCATGCCTTTGAAAGGAGGCAAGGTATGGAAATAAAACCTGTAACCGTGGTGAATGATATCCAGAACCCATTTGTCTTGGGTAATTAAATCCCAATTTTCTGTGAAAAGAGACAGTCTTCCTCCTAGAGGTGCCGCCAGAGAAGGTACTGGCAGCTGAAAAGGCAGGTCATTGGGTCTGCTTACGAAAGGACTGACCCCTGCCCTCACTAGAAGTCTGAGCAGGTGAACTCCCTGTTCTAGGCCTAAAAGAACCTTGAGCTCTGCCCCTACCACGTCTAGACCTACCCCTAGACTGGGAATCATAAGCAGGATAAGTCCACCCCTTAGTAGGCCAATTTCTACTAAACTTCGGAGGCTGCACCTGCAAAAAATCCTTAACAGTTTGCATAGACTTAGCCTTGTCCTCCATTTTCTTTAAAACTGCTTCCACAGGCGAACCAAACAACACATCAGACTGTAAAGGAGCATCCAAAATCCTTGCCTTAACATGCTCCGCTAAGTTCTGATCTCTCAACCAGGCGTGCCTACGAAGAACAGAACCAGTGGCAGCCACCCTGGAGGAGGCCTGCACAGCATCAAAACCACATTGCAAGGAATGTTTGCCCACTTGTTCAGACACATGAACTAAATCCTGCAACTCTTTACACTCAATACCTTCCGCCAGAGCATCCACCTTAGATTTCAACTGTGAAAGAAGATAATTCTGATATTTTAACATGTGAAACTGACAATTCAACGCCCTCATGGCTAAAGTGGAAGAAGTATACACTTTCTTTCCCCATCTATCCAAAGCCCTTGCCTCTTTATCAGGAGGGACAGGATTTTTAACAACTGAAGCCTTCACACCTTTAGGCCCCTGAGAGGCAGTTTCCGGGTCTGCCCTAGGACTCTTAAAAAGATACTTATGAGCGTCAGGCACCCTATAATACCTATCCGGTTTAACTGGGGCAGGAGGCAAAGAATCAGGATTCAGGGAAGCCTCTGCAAAAACATCTTCCACCACATTCAAAACAGGAGGTATAGCTAAAGGCCTATGCTGGGGTAAAAACAAGAATTCCCTAAGCCTTTTCCTGGAATCAGAGAAATCTTGACCTTCCCATTTAAAATGCTCCCTCATGGAATGCAGAGTCTCTGAAAATGAAAAATCCTCAGGAGGAGAAGCTGAAGGAGTAGAATCATCCACATCAGAATCAGAATAAGGAGGGTACTCCTGCAAGTCTTCAGCGAAGACTCAGAAGCCTCGAGCATTGCTCAAAACTCTCAAACTCAGGTTCCACCCTAGGCCTCTTATCAGGAGGGGGCATAGAACCCCTTATCATAGTAATCAAATCCTCTGCCATTTTAAGCATATGTTTCTTAGGCAAAGACCCTGAAGCACTAGGAGAAACCCCCACTGAAGCAAAACTTGGCCTGCCCCTCAAAGAAGCCTTGGAAACAGAAGGGGAGGCTCTAACCACCTTAGGAAGAGAAGGAAGAACAGCCACCTGAGAAGCCCCTCAGCCTGGCCTACTTCCTGAGAGGATACATCCTGTAACAGTAAAGTCTCTCCTGAGACTCCAAAGATACACCTGGCGAAACCTCCGGCTCCACTGTGCCCTCTCAAGCACCGGCGCCTGGGACTGTCTGTTCTTCCACTCTAGGCCTTGCTGCTTTGTCCTTGCTTTTTAGCGAAGCGCCGGAGCATCCGACGGCATTTTATAATTACAACGCTTCCCAAACACTAACCTGGCACAGTCTAACCTTCTCTTAATAGTGCGTTTGTTAAATCTAGCACAAGAGCGGCATCCAACAACGTCGTGCTCAGGCCCTAAACAAGGTATACACAAAGTATGGTAATCCCTATGAGGTATCTGTTTCCCACAAGAAATACAGTTATTCACTTTTCTGACATCCGTTAAATACTGAGGCAAGAAAAACCAAAAGATTCTAACGGGTACTTAGCCAACTTTGATTCGGTCTGAAACTCTGGCTTCAGAAACTTTCAGAACGCCAACCTGCACTCGCAAAATTGCTTCTGCATCGGACCATGCGGCAAAAGACTGAGGATATGGCGCCGGTCATGCGCAGTACCCTGACGCTGGACGTCAGTCTAATGCGCCGTGACCGACGCCATATACTTTGGTATTCGGGCCGACTGGACAGCGGACTACCCAATAGTTAGGACTGCAGCAATGTGGAATGAAGAACATCTGAACTCTAACAGTGGAAGAAGAGGAGCCCGCGTGAAAAATCTTCGCTAAGAAATCCAAAACTGCTTGAACTGGAGCAGTGAAGGGATCAATATTCTTGGCTTTAGCCCAATAAGAAAACGCTTCCATTTGCGTATAAATCCTCCTGGTAGAGGATTTTAAGGAAGCTACTATGATGTCTCTAACAGGGTTAGAGATCATAGGAAGCCTGGCTAAGGAAGGAAGTGGAGCAACCATGCTGTGAGGTTGAGAGAAGGGATAGACCGGTGCAGCTGACCGGATTGGTGAATCAGAAGATCTGGCACTGGGTCCAGATGCCACGGCTGCACCAAAAGGTGACGATGGAGGAACGGAAACCAAATTTGTCGAGGCCAATAAGGAGCAATGAGAATCAATTTGGCTCTCAAAACGGTTGGCATAAAGAAGTCCCTGGGGCCAATCCTGGGTCAGAGCGTCTCTGGGGGGATGGCCTGGCAGTGGGAAGAGAGAGAAGTCTGGGCATTTGCTGTTTTGGGGAGTAGCAAAAAGATCGCAACATGGGCTTACCCATTCCAGAAAAATCTCTTCCACTATAGATTGTTTGAGAGACCACTCGTGAGGCATGAGAATAGCTCTGCTCAATCTGTCCGCTAAAATGTTGGTTTTCCCAGGAATGTGCGTTGCTACCAGAAACCGATGAGAGGAGATCGCCCATTGCCAAAGTCTGAGCGCTTCTCGACACAAGGGGTAGGACTTGGTTCCGCCCTGTTTGTTGATATACCAAACTACAGACATGTTGTCTGTGTGGACTGCAATTGTCCCTACGCGAAGAAAGTCGTTGAGGGCTTGCAACGTTAAAAGCACCGCTCTCATCTCTAGGACATTTATGTGCAGGTGGTATTGGAAAGGTGGCCACGACCCATGAACCATCCTGCCCTGATAATGCGCCCCCCACCCGATCAGGGAGGCATCCGTAGTGACAGTGGCTACCGGGGATGGGGGTACAAAGTGTCTGCCTTGGTGAATCTGGGGAGAAGTGATGCACCAAGCAAGATGATTCTTAAATCTGTGTCACCAGTATTTGGTGACGCATTGGAAGTTGTTGGTAAGACCACTGAGTGAACAACATCCATTGAAGAAGGCATATAGAAGCGAGCCAGGGAAGAAGGGTAATGGCCGCAGCCATGAGGCCTAACACCTTTAGAACCATTCTGGCCTGTACCTTCTTGTTGGCTAGAATGATCCTGACGTGAGTTTGAATGTCTGAGAGTCTTTGATCTGTAAGGGTAGCTGACATCGAACAGTGTTTAAGTTTGCCTATGAAAGTAATAGACTGGCAGGGCAATAAGGATGATTTTTGGAGTTGATCGAGATGCCCAATTGAGAACAAAGATTTATTGTGTAATCCCTGGCTTGAAGAAGCTGATGCCTGGTGGTGGCTGAAAGGAGCCAGTCGTCGAGATCACGGAAACACCTGGAATCCTTGACGTCTCAGGTGAGCCGTGACCACTGCCATACATTTGGTGAACACTCTTGGGGCTGTAGTGAGACCAAAGGGCAGGGCTCTGAACTGGAAATGACTGGACCCCAGCCAAGCGGAGAAATCTCCTGGAGCGTCTGTGAATTTTTATGTGATAGCGCATCCTGAAGATCTATTGAGCACATCCAGTTGTCCTTCTGTAAGAAGGGCAGAATTGACTGAAGAGTGACCATTCGGAATCTTGTCTTCCTCACAGACTTGTTGAGTCTGCTGAGATCCAATATTGGTCTCCAGTCTCCCGTCTTTTTGGGGACCAAAAAGAACCTTGAGTAGATTCCGGCTCTGAATGATCTGTTGTAACTGGCTGAATGGCTCTTTTTTGCAGTAGTTTGAAAACTTCTAACTCTGCAATTTCCCTTAGACCGGGTGGTACATCTGGAAGGGAATTTGAGTGATAGAAAGGACTTTCCTCGAAAGGAATTTTGTAACCCTCGGATATGATCGACTGTACCCATCTGTCTTGAGTGAGGGAATGCTAGGCTTCTGGGTACAGCGATAGTCTTCCCCCGACTGCCTCCAAGGATGGACAGCCGGGCAACATCTCAGGGATGCTGAAAGGGCTTGTCAGAGAGAGGCTCTCTGCTTCCCTGGTTTTGTGGACCCCCTCTGCCTCTAGAGCGGCATCTGTTATTGTTACCCCCTCTGCCTCTAGGGTAAACTGACCACGTGAATCCGGCGTGACTCCTTGGGATTTGCGGAACCACATTTTGCCACCCTTCTGCCCTTTGGGGTAAGGTCTAGAAGGTGTGGAAAAACGGGCCCCTACGGCAGAAAGAGTCTTGCCGTCCTGCTCACACCTGGTCAATGTTTCCTTCACTTGAGGGCCAAACAAAGCTGACCCATCAAAGGGAGAGTTTGTGAAGGACGCCTTAAAGGGATCTGCAAAATTACAGAGCCGCATCCAGGCTTGGCGTCTAAGAGCCACACCTGTACCTGCGGCCCTACTCGCTCCATCTGCAGCATATGATATCAGTCGCATGGAGGAGTTAGCAATAGAGTTAAGGGTTCCTAGCTGCGAAGCAATTTTTTCTTCAGCCCATGCAGCTGTAGGATCCTGTACTACTTCACCTAGCTCCTTAAGGATATCCCTCTGGAGTCTGGTGAAGTGACATAGGTAGTTCAGCTTAACGCATAGCAAAGGTCGCTGAAGAGAACATCCGCCACCATACCTATCCATGGTCCTAGAGTCCTTATTAGGAGGATGGACAGGTACGGAAGGATCTGCAAGTTCCTTCTTAGTGGCAGCCACCACCATGGCATCAGCAGGGACACCTTCGTGAGGAATTGCTTGTCCGACGGGCAGTAATAAATTTAGAAGGCCTCCTAGGGACTGGCTCTACCGAGTCAGGAGCAGCCCACGCCTCGAGCAATAACCTGCATAAGGGGGTCGAAGGCGGAGACACCCAGGAGGTGGTGGGCCGAGATCCAAATGCCTCCAGGTATACTGACTCATCCTCAGAGGGATTATTGGTGGGCCAGTTTCCCCTCTGTCTAAGGAGTTCTAGGATGTCTGAGAAGGAGACATCCTCAGAGGGGGATCTTGGGGATCCCTCTGACTCATCTAAGTCAGTATCTGAAGTGATAGACTCGGGAGTCTCGTGTTTCCTCTTACAGGTCCTCTTCGGAGGATGTCCTGACAGATCAGGAGAATCCTCGGAAGAGGGGGTTCTTCCCAGTGGGGAAACCTGAGGCGGAGCATCTCTGGGTCCGGGAGCAAGAGAAGTGGCAGAGATGTCGACAGGCACCATAGAGGGAGGAGCTAAGGGAACAGACTGCTGGCTGAGTCCATTGGCCAGCACACTCTTCATCACCTCGAAGGCTCCCTCCCAGGGAGGTCCGAGAGAACCCGTTCGAAGAACCAGGAACTCCAGGACCCACCGAAGGGAAGGCTCGAGGCAGAGGTCGGAGCCGAGCTCACCAAGGCCGAGGCTCCAAGGGAAGAGTGGGTCGGACAAGGGTCCGATGCCACTCACCCCTCGGAGGAGACCAGGAAGCCCGACCACCGAATCCCTCTAAGGAAGGTCTCAAGAGGAGATAAGAGTAGAGGCTGAAGGAGCAGAAGGGGTATCTGTCCCTCAGCCGTAGCAGAAACCATTCGAAGACTCCAACTCCAAACTCTGGGGTAGAGTCGAAGGAGGAACTGCAATGGAGTGTGGACTAATAGTCGCCTGTTGAGACGGACTATGTAGCATTTGGGCCAGTGCCTGTGATTTTAATAATCTACTGACCACTCTCTCTAAATCATGGTCAGAAAGCCTGGATGACCTGGATGATCGGCTCCGATGGCTCCGTTCGAGAGGAGAGGAGAAGCCGAGCCGAGTATCGGCTCCAAGGAAGGGACCTAGACCTCTTCCTCGAAGGAACCATCGGAGCCGAAACCATGGAAGCTGTCGGAGCCGACAACTTCGGCACCGACAGAAGTTGATGCATCGGCTCCGGTCGGAGCCGATACAGACATAGTAAAGGTGTCGAGCCGATCGGCGCCGACACGGCCTGAGCCACATGGTGATCGGAACCGATCGGAGCCGACACCGAAGTGGTCGAACCAGAATCGGCACCGATAGCCATCGGTGCCGGTTTGCAAACCAGAATCGGCTCCAGCCGAGCGATCTCGACTTTGAAAGAGTCGAGCCGAGGCCGCAGGCTTGGACACACAAGCCTGGGCCTTGGAAGACTTAGAAGTCTTAGATGGAGCCGACTTAGCCGGAGAGCCCTCCGACTTAAGAAGGCCCCTCAAAATAAGCTTATTTCTCCTTTCCTGCTGGCCTCTCTGGCTAAAAGAATGACAAATCGCACAGGAGTCCTGCAGGTGGAGAGGTCCCAGGCAGTATAGGCAAGAAGTGTGACCGTCTGTCAGAGACATCTTCTGACAGCACGAGACACACTTCTTAAAGCCTGAGACCCATTCCTTAGACATGGTGAAAAAACACACACACACAACACCTGTCCAAGAAAATTTACAATCCCCAAAAGGGAAAACTATTCTCTCACAAACACACACACCCTAACAAGGGGGATGGGATGGGAGAAGGCCTGACTAAAACTTTTAGAGAGGAAATTTAGTCAGGAAAGGACTAAAACTAGTCTAAAACTATTAATTTTAAGTTTAAAATTAACTTTAAACTGAAAAAGGGGCAAAAGTAGTAGTGTATAAATCACTTACCAGGAGCTGGTAAAAGGAGGACCTCATCAGCGAAGCGGCAAACGAGATCTGGGTACTTACCGCCTTGCATCATGGGATATGGGGCTGCCTCGAGCTGGTAAAAGTGACTCTCGAGCTTAGCAAGTGCCGAGTCGGAGCCGAGGATCGGCTCCGAACCCATCAAGCAAGAATGAAGGCGAGATTGACAACTTAACATATATGAGTTTAACTACTTGAAGGGTTTGGGGAACCTCTTGTACACCAGGCTTGCTTCTAAAAAACAAAAAAAAAAAAAGTTCAGATCTGGACCTGGCCTCCATGCAATTATCCTTGTTCTGAGTTCTGATGTATGTATCAGAGTGGATGACCCCCCTGACAAGTCTCATCTCTGTGAAGTGAGCTAACAGCTTTTCCCATCTTCAACGTCTTGTAATCATGTTGAATCTCTAGGACTCTTGGCAGTTATCAGTACAGTGTTTTCTTGTGACAGTATAAACAATGTTGATGCTATTATTGCTTGGTAATAATACTGACACAAGGGTCCTTGCTGTGATGTTTAAGGATGCAAACAATCAACGACAGCTTTGTACTGAGATATGAGGTATGAGATCTGGTTGATAATAACTACAAGACTTTACCCAACAATGACAGCATGGACAGACATATCAGATAAGAGATTTGGTGAATCACAACCTATTACTTCATGCCCTCACTGCTTTAGGAGTAAGCCCAAAACCCTTTGATTAGATGAAGGGTTCATGCTTCTAACAGAACCTTCTCTGTAAAACTGAGTAAAAAAATATCACACAATGAGCAATCAGTTAAGACAGAGATCCAAGTTGCATCAGCAACAGGAAAAAAAAACTTGTCGATCAGTGGCTGGGTACACTCTTCCTGCTGATAACTGATGTCCCCGTTTGAATAGGCAGGAGGTAATAGTGTCCCTTGAGTAGAGAAACCATAAAAATTCAGAAAGGTACTGAACCTGGGATATCGCAAGACAGTGCTGCAATAGCTAAAACTCTCTGAAGTCAGATCCAAGTATAATCTTTCTTCCAACTTTGTACAACCTCAGGGCTGGAATAAACAAACAGGTGATAGGAGCTTCCTCTATAAAAATAGTTGTAATATATATATATATATATATATATATATATATATATATATATATATATATATTTATTTGTATTTAACTGTGGTAGGGAAATAATCAACAGTGATCCAAATTAATCAAAAATGTAAACTTCCCATAGCAGATTTTTTTTTCAGTTATATTCACTGTATGTTATTAAATAGAGAATTAACAGATCAGTTATCAGAGATACAATATTGATTATTGCAGTGTGTCCAATAAAGATATAACTTTCTTCCAAGGATCATTTACCAATGGCCTGGGATAGATTCATAGTTCTTTGATTTTTATTTCCATCGATGCAGTTGTCTTCAGTAAAGTGTAGAATTTTTCCAAGGTTGGGGGTGTATTTGAATTCCACCTTCTAGTTACGCATTTCCTAGACATAGCAAGTATTGACCATAACAAATACATATTTGTCTTATTCAGGTAGGGACCTTCATTTACATTTAGTATAATCAATACTTTAGTTAAGGTAAAGGATTCATTAAATAAAGCTTGTAAAAAATGACTGATTCCATTCCAATATGATTTAATTTTATTACAGTCATAAAAAATATGAATCCAGTCTGCTTTATTTGACTTTTCACACCTCCAGCAAAACACATTTGTAGTAGTACTGATCTTTTAAATTCTATCTGGTGTTAAAATGTTCTATGCAAGTATTTCCAGTTAAATATTTTCCAGTACTGTGTTAGAGGTGTAATTAACTGATAGTAAGATGTTAGTTTTAATTTCTTCTATTAACTGCAATGACTGACCTTTTGTTAAGAACTGCCAGTATGATGGTTTGGGAATTAACTCTTTATATAGATTTGAAATGGAATTTTTTGTTTCACAACTATTATATATAAATTCATACAGAAAACTTAGATTTGGAATATCTTTAAATGAGGGATTATTAATTAATCTGCATAAATCTTGAGTGTACATTAGAATGCTTTGTAAGGTTAACCAGTCCTGTGTTGGAATATTGTAATTTTTATCATACGTATACCTAAAACATTTAATTTATTTACACACTGAAACCAGCATAAGAATCCATTTTGTTCCCAGGAGGTTATTGTTTCCCTACATATTTTGTAAGGAAAGTTCTTAGTGATGGTAAATGGGGTTAAAAGGTCAAACCAAAGCTTTAGATCTAGGTTTGCATTGATAAATTTCCTAAAGGAATTGATGTAATGATTAATCAGTGTTGTTTTAGAAGGTTTTGTTATATTATATTGTATAATTATGCATAGTATGTACCAGGGTTTGTTTGATTTGTCTACTATTACATTTTATTTTTAACAGATTAAATTCATTTGTTAATATAGCTGTTGTTAATTCTTTCCAGCTGGCAAAATAATTTGGGTTTATCCAGTCTATTGTAGTTTTAAGCACAGATGCTTTTATATATATGTTTCTATTTCTGGGAAGTTCAATCCTCCTTGTTTCCAGGATCTAATGTGAGGAGTTAGAGCTACTCTATTCTTTTTGGGATACCATAATTTTATTAAACATGAGTTTATTTCTTTAAGAATGCATCTTTCGGGAATTAACTGTATTGCTAATGCTACATATAGTATTTTTGACAATAAGACCATTTTTATTAATTGCAATCTGTCTTCAAAAGTTAATATTTTGCTCCACTTTTCTATATATATTTTTATTGTTTCAATAATGTTTTTATAATTTATTAATATTGTTTCATTTATATTTTTACATAACACTTGTCTTTCGGCTTTTCCCGGTTAGGGGTCGCCACAGTGGAACACCGGTCCGCTAATGATTGGCAGTAGATTTTCACGAACGCCGAGGTGCCAGCTCGACGTTTAACCTTCAGCGAAGGCACACCCATTTACGCAGGTCTTTCTAACGCCCACCCAACCGCGGGGAGGACATGCAGACTCCACACAGAAGGCACTCCCAGCACTCCAGCCGAGAATCGAACGGGAGAACCTCTTGCTGAGAGGCAACAATGCTAATTAGTGTAAGTTCTTGTTTTCCTATGATGGATCTGTAACTTGTAGTTCTTTTTTCTTATTTAAAAATAGAAATTTTGATTTTGATCTATTAAAGTGTAGACCTGAAATCTTATAAAATTTCTGCATTACTTCTTCTAGCTCTCCTAATGACTCTCTGGAGTTTGATAAGGTTAATAAAATATCATCAGCAAAAAGCATCATTTTAGATATGTACTGGTCATAGACTTCTATTCCTTTTATTCTTGGATTACTGCGTATTATTTCTGCAAGTATTTCTATATCCAAAGCAAATAAAATAGGAGAAAGGAGGCATCCTTGTTTAGTACCTTTCGTTATATGGATAGATTCTGAGGTGAAAGGACCTAATTTAATGTAGGCCAAGTTATTAATATACATGTTTTTGAGTAATAAGATGAAGGGAGGATGAAATTCAAATAATGCTAAAGTTTTAAATAGATATTCCCAGTTGCAGGAATCAAAGGCTTTTTCTATGTCTAATCCGATTACAAGTGTTTCTCTATCTTCTTTATTCACATAATCTACAAGAGTAAGTATCCTTTTATTATCATGTGTGTGCTTGTTATATAAAAATCCAGTTTGATCATTACTAATTGTCTTTGAAAGTGGGATTTTCATTCTGTTAGCTAGGATTGACAAATATTTTGTAATCATTATTCAGTAATAATATAGGTCTGTATGAGGTGCAAAGGTATGATGATTTATTATCTTTTAGAATTGGTGTTATGAGAGAATATTTCCATGAGGGTGGTATTTTTGCTTCTGACTGGACTTCTAGCAAAGTTTTATGAAAAAGGGAGATTACTGTTGAAGGGAATAGTTTGTAAATTTCTGTATTTATGCAATCTATCCCTGGAGCTTTGCTAGATTTACTTTCTTTTATCTTGTCAACAATTTCTTTGTAGGATATAGGGTTTTCTAGGTCTAGTTTTAAGTTTTCGGGAATTTTTTTTATATTGATAAGGTTTGTATCTAAGTTTATTTGGTTGGTATCTAAATCTTGTTTTTAAGTGTTCCATATAGTGGAACCAAAATGCTTCAAGGATGTCTCCTATATCTGATACTTTTTCCCTTTCTTTTCATGATATATACTACTAATGTTATTTGCTTTAGATTGTATTTTAATTCTTGTAGATAAGTTATGTAGATATCTGGGGGAGGTCGCTAATGAGTATTTTACATTTTTCCAAGGCTAGACAAGTTTTGTGTGTTAGAATTTTATTATATTTTTTTATTTAATTTCTCTATTTCTTTTTTGACTTCTGGACAATTCTGATTTTTTTAGATTTTGCTGTCAAGAGTCTGGTTTGCAAGTCTAATGATTCAGTTTCCCACTGTCTAACTAACTTTGTTTTTGTACCAGTTAAGGGTCTTAACTAATAAATAAGCTTTTAATGTGTCCCAAACCATGACTCTACTGATTTCTGTTGTATTATTAATTTCAAGAAATAATTGTAGTTCTGACAACATCCTGGGTCTGAATTCTTTAATTTTCGTGATATATGATGGAATTCTAGTTGAGAGGATTAAAGGTTTAAACTCTATTTGGAGCTTCATTATCAGAGAGTCATGCTCTGAGAAGGGGCATGGAACTATTAAGAAGTTGAGGATTTTTGTTTGTAAATCTTGACCTATGAATAATTTGTCTATTCTGGTTTGTGTTCCAAATCTATGGTCTTTATGGGAAATAATAAGGCTGTATCATCTTTTACTTTAAAGTGTCTATTAAATGAAATGAATCAATCCATCTTAAGGATTTTGAAATAGTTGCTATGCGAAAAGACTTCTTGGTGGTTTCAGAAGCTTCTAATGTACAATTAAAGTCTCCTCCCAGTATAAGATTTCCTTTATAATTGTTGGAAATAAAATCTAGGTGTTTTTTAATCGTTCCTGCTCCATTTCCTGGGAACCAATATAGATTACCTAAGGTCCATATTCTGTTATTAAATTTACTTATAACAAATGCTAGTAGACCTTCTTTGTCTTCATATTTATAAATAACTTTTGGAGTGATTATGTTTTTCTTCCAGAGAATTGATACTCCTTTTGTCTTTGTTCTATAGGAGGATTGAGCTAAGACTGTATAGTCCTTAGGGTTCCAAATAAAGCTATCATTAGTCTTAAAATGCGTTTCCTGGAGAAATACCACTTGTGCCTTATTTAAATTTAAATATTTTAGTAAATTTTATCTTTTATTTGCATTATTTAAGCCATTAGTATTTAATAAGAATGTTAAATCCATTTCAAGTTATTGCTGGAAGAAACTTTTTGCTTTTTTTTTTTTTTTTACTTTGATTATAGTAGTTATACCATATTCTCTGATAACATTGAATGTTATTTTTATGTATGTAAACTTGGGAGTGTAATTTAATGTTCGTTCTTTAAATACAAGTAGGGTAAAATTCTGGTCAGGCTTTAAAAAAGTACTTTTATAAAACATTAATACTAAAGTATCAAATACAAGTAAATATGAATTTCCCATTAAACATGGAATGAAGGTCATTCCTAATCCAACAGATAAAGATAGATTTATTGGATTATCACTCATACTTATAACCAACAATATCAACTGAGCTCCATATGTTAAATTATTATATGGATAATTTTCTTAAAAGAGATATGAAATTCTATATTATTCTATTATTGTTCTATAGTATTTTATATATCAAGATGGAATGTTAGTAGTGTAAACAATTATCTTGACTTAGAAAATATTCAATATTCAGTTACCCTTAAGAGATCCCAAACATGTCAGATATGTCATTTTGGATAAATTAAATGCAACAGAGCAGCATACAACTAAATAAGCTAACAACAAATAGATTATTACTAAAATAATTTGACTGAAAGGACTCTGCAGGAGACAATGAGTGATTACCAATGAAGTATGAATTTACTGTAGGTGTACCGTCTCTTCCTTTACTTTCCCACTCTTCAGCTCACCAACTTCAACTTACACTTATGAAAAGACATGGCTTATCGGTGGTATCCTGACTCTGAGTAGAAGCGCCCTACATTCTAGTGTGCAGTGCTTTTACATATTTATAGATTTACAAAGCAGAGTCTAAGAATGAACTATGATCACCCTGACAATTCCCATCCTGCACAGGGCACCTCCTGCTTCCAGAATGGGTAATCACATCAGGTCTAGAATGAATATGAAGGTACCTATATAGTAATCAAGACTTACCTTACGTAAGTATTAATCAAATAGTATTTAGAGCATCTTAGAGAGTTCTCGGGGCAATTAGAATACTCTTAAGCCTCTCCTCCCTTGACCAAAAACAGAGATTTCCCATCCCTTTCTTTCCCTTGTTTTAAATCAGTACTAATAAAATAAATTCAGCAAACACAGGTAAACAGAAATAACATACAGAAGTCAGTCTTGTACATGACTCTCAATCCATTAAACAAGTCCGTGACTAACATCACTTTAGTAAACATTATAAAGACAAAAAATTTTTTTAATTGCAATCTGTCTTCAAAAGTTAATATTTTCCCACTTTTCTATATATTTTATTGTTTCAATAATGTTTTATAATTTATTAATATTGTTTCATTTATATTACATAACACTTGTTTTTTTATAATTTATATTAATAATTTTTTTTTTATTATATTATCTTTCTAGCTATATTTAACTGCTGTGAGGCAACAATGCTAATTAGCGTAAGTTCTTGTTTTCCTATGATGGATCTGTAACTTGTAGTTCTTTTTTCTTATTTAAAAATAGAAATTTTGATTTTGATCTATTAAAGTGTAGACCTGAAATCTTATAAATTTTCTACATTACTTCTTCTAGCTCTCCTAATGACTCTCTGGTGTTTGATAAGGTTAATAAAATATCATCAGCAAAAAGCATCATTTTAGATATGTACTGGTCATAGACTTCTATTCCTTTTATTCTTGGATTACTGCGTATTATTTCTGCAAGTATTTCTATATCCAAAGCAAATAAAATAGGAGAAAGGGGGCATCCTTGTTTAGTACCTTTCGTTATATGGAGAGATTCTGAGGTGAAAGGACCTAATTTAATGTAGGCCAAGTTATTAATATATATGTTTTTGAGTAATAAGATGAAGGGAGGATGAAATTCAAATAATGCTAAAGTTTTAAATAGATATTCCCAGTTGCGGGAATCAAAGGCTTTTTCTATGTCTAATCCGATTACAAGTGTTTCTCTATCTTCTTTATTCACATAATCTACAAGAGTAAGTATCCTTTTATTATCATGTGTGTGCTTGTTATATAAAAATCCAGTTTGATCATTACTAATTGTCTTTGAAAGTGGGATTTTCATTCTGTTAGCTAGGATTGACAAATATTTTGTAATCATTATTCAGTAATGATATAGGTCTGTATGAGGTGCAAAGGTATGATGATTTATTATCTTTTAGAATTGGTGTTATGAGAGAATATTTCCATGAGGGTGGTATTTTTGCTTCTGACTGGACTTCTAGCAAAGTTTTATGAAAAAGGGAGATTACTGTTGAAGGGAATAGTTTGTAAATTTCTGTATTTATACAATCTATCCCTGGAGCTTTGCTAGATTTACTTTCTTTTATCTTGTCAACAATTTCTTTGTAGGATATAGGGTTTTCTAGGTCTAGTTTTAAGTTTTCGGGAATTTTTTTTTATATTGATAAGGTTTGTATCTAAGTTTATTTGGTTGGTATCTAAATCTTCTTTTTTGAAGTGTTCCATATAGTGGAACCGAAATGCTTCAAGGATGTCTCCTATATCTAATACTTTTTTCCCTTTCTTTTCATGATATATACTACTAATGTTATTTGCTTTAGATTGTATTTTAATTCTTGTAGATAAGTTATGTAGATATCTGGGGGAGGTGGCTAATGAGTATTTTTTAATTTTTCCAAGGCTAGACAAGTTTTGTGTGTTAGAATTTTATTATATTTTTTATTTAATTTCTCTATTTCTTTTTTGACTTCTGGACAATTCTGATTTTTTTAGATTTTGCTGTCAAGAGTCTGGTTTGCAAGTCTAATGATTCAGTTTCCCACTGTCTAACTTTGTTTTTGTACCAGTTAAGGGTCTTAACTAATAAATAAGCTTTTAATGTGTCCCAAACCATGACTCTACTGATTTCTGTTGTATTATTAATTTCAAGAAATAATTGTAGTTCTTACAACATCCTGGGTCTGAATTCTTTAATTTTCGTGATATATGATGGAATTCTAGTTGAGAGGATTAAAGGTTTAAACTCTATTTGGAGCTTCATTATCAGAGAGTCATGCTCTGAGAAGGGGCATGGAACTATTAAGAAGTTGAGGATTTTTGTTTGTAAATCTTGAACTACGAATAATTTGTCTATTCTGGTTTGTGTTCCAAATCTATGGTCTTTATGGGAAATAATAAGGCTGTATCATCTTTTACTTTAAAGTGTCTATTAAATGAAATGAATCAATCCATCTTAAGGATTTTGAAATAGTTGCTATGCGAAAAGACTTCTTGGTGGTTTCAGAAGCTTCTAATGTACAATTAAAGTCTCCTCCCAGTATAAGATTTCCTTTATAATTGTTGGAAATAAAATCTAGGTGTTTTTTAATCGTTCCTGCTCCATTTCCTGGGAACCAATATAGATTACCTAAGGTCCATATTCTGTTATTAAATTTAATTATAACAAATGCTAGTAGACCTTCTGTCTTCATATTTATAAATAACTTTTGGAGTGATTATGTTTTTCTTCCAGAGAATTGATACTCCTTTTGTCTTTGTTCTATAGGAGGATTGAGCTAAGACTGTATAGTCCTTAGGGTTCCAAATAAAGCTATCATTAGTCTTAAAATGCGTTTCCTGGAGAAATACCACTTGTGCCTTATTTAAATTTAAATATTTTAGTAAATTTTATCTTTTATTTGCATTATTTAAGCCATTAGTATTTAATAAGAATGTTAAATCCATTTCAAGTTATTGCTGGAAGAAACTTTTTGCTTTTTTTTTTTTTTTTACTTTGATTATAGTAGTTATACCATATTCTCTGATAACATTGAATGTTATTTTTATGTATGTAAACTTGGGAGTGTAATTTAATGTTCGTTCTTTAAATACAAGTAGGGTAAAATTCTGGTCAGGCTTTAAAAAAGTACTTTTATAAAACATTAATACTAAAGTATCAAATACAAGTAAATATGAATTTCCCATTAAACATGGAATGAAGGTCATTCCTAATCCAACAGATAAAGATAGATTTATTGGATTATCACTCATACCTATAACCAACAATATCAACTGAGCTCCATATGTTAAATTATTATATGGATAATTTTCTTAAAAGAGATATGAAATTCTATATTATTCTATTATTGTTCTATAGTATTTTATATATCAAGATGGAATGTTAGTAGTGTAAACAATTATCTTGACTTATAAAATATTCAATATTCAGTTACCCTTAAGAGATCCCAAACATGTCAGATATGTCATTTTGGATAAATTAAATGCAACAGAGCAGCATACACTAAATAAGATAACAACAAATAGATTATTACTAAAATAATTTGACTGAAAGGACTCTGCAGGAGACAATGAGTGATTACCAATGAAGTATGAATTTACTGTAGGTGTACTGTCTCTTCCTTTACTTTCCCACTCTTCAGCTCACCAACTTCAACTTACACTTATGAAAAGACATGGCTTATCAGTGGTATCCTGACTCTGAGTAGAAGCGCCCTACATTCTAGTGTGCAGTGCTTTTACATATTTATAGATTTACAAAGCAGAGTCTAAGAATGAACTATGATCACCCTGACAATTCCCATCCTGCACAGGGCACCTCCTGCTTCCAGAATGGGTAATCACATCAGGTCTAGAATGAATATGAAGGTACCTATATAGTAATCAAGACTTACCTTAGGTAAGTATTAATCAAATACTATTTAGAGCATCTTAGAGAGTTCTCGGGGCAATTAGAATACTCTTAAGCCTCACCTCCCTTGACCAAAAACAGAGATTTCCCATCCCTTTCTTTCCCTTGTTTTAAATCAGTACTAATAAAAGAAATTCAGCAAACACAGGTAAACAGAAATAACATACAGAAGTCAGTCTTGTACATGACTCGCAATCCATTAAACAAGTCCGTGACTAACATCACTTTAGTAAACATTATAAAGACAAATTAGAAATAATTTTCTAGCTCTTTAAATTTTCTGATAAAGCAAAAAGTTAATAAGCTATTTTAACTAAAAGTATAAAGCATTTAAAATTTTCCTTGCATGTATACATTTCTACTTATACTGTAGTGTCAATAGCTGTCTTTGAAATCTGTACAACACTTCACTTCTTCAAATCATTCATTTTTCAATTCAGGTTTTGTTTTGTCAAAACGGTAACAATACTTCAAGGGCACAATTAATATTTAGACTGATGTTTCCAATAAATAACTTGTCAGTTGCCAATTGAGTTAGTTTAGAATGTATGGTTAGTGCAAATATAGCATGTTGCAAAAATATGTATTTTTTTCAAGTGCTCTGGAGACTGTCATATGCAAGTGACATACATAATGTAGCATATATAGAGCAGATAGCTTATGGATTCAGGTTGTTAAAGTAAATTATGCTTATTAATCAGACAGTTTCATTTAAATTCACAAGTAATTTGGGGACATTTCAGTTGAGTTTCCAGGAATGTGTAGTCCAATGTGAGTAACTGAGTCCACTTTTCCTCATAAACATGTGTCACAATTCATTAAACAAAGCAGTCTAACATCTGTCTAATAATCATTATAAAGACAAAGAATAGTAATTTCCTAGCTCTTCAAACTTTCTGATATTGCATAACGTTGACAGTAAGGTATTTTAAATGGAAGACAAACATTTCAATACTTCCTTGTGAATATATATTTTTACTTTTACTGTAGTGTCAAGAACTGTCTGAAATCTATGCATTACTTCACTTCTTTCAAGTCATTCATTTTACAGTTCAGATTATATTTTGTCAAAATGTCAATAGCATTTCAAGGGCACATTTAATATTTAAACTATTTTAAATGAATAGCTATCAGTTACCAAGTGAGATTGTACAGAGTGTGAGGTAACTGCAAAGATAACATGTTGCAAAAAGTAATATGCATCTTTTCATGTGCACTACAGACTGACAATTTCAAATAACATATAAAATGTAACTTTTACAGTGCAGACAGCTTGTGAAATCAGCATGTTAAACTGAGTCTTCTTTTCGGCTGTTCCCATTAGGGGTCGCCACAGCGGATCATCTGTTTCCATTTCTTCCTGTCCTCTGCATCATGCTCTTTTACACCAACCGCCTGCATGTCCTCTCTCACCATATTCATAAACCTTATCTTAGGCCTTCCTCTTTTCCTCTTACCTGGCAGCTCCATCCTTAGCATCCTTTTCCCAATATACCCAGAATCCCTCCTCAGCACATGTCCAAACAAACGCAATCTCACCTTTCTTGCTTTGTCTCCAAACTGTCCAACCTGAGCTGACCCTCTAATATACTGATTCCTAATCCTTTCCATCCTAGTCACACCCAGTGCAAATCTTAACATATTTAACTCTGCCACATCCAGCTCTGACTCCTGCCTTTTTGTCATGCCACCGTCTCCAACCCATATAACACAGCTGGTCTCACTACCCTCTTGTAGACCTTCCCTTTCACTCTTACTGGTACCCGTCTGTCACAAATCACTCCTGACACTCTTCTCCATCCATTCCACTCGGCCTGTACTCTCTTCTTCACCTCTCTTGCACATTCACCATTACTCAGAACTGTTGATCTCAAGTACTTAAAACTCATCCACCTTTACCAACTCTACTCCCTGCATCCTCACCATTCCTCTACCCTCCCTCTCATTTACACACATATATTCTGTTTTAGCCCTGCTGACCTTCATTCCTCTCCTCTCTAAAGCATATCTCCATCTCTCCAGGGTCTCCTCAACCTGGTCCCTACTCTCACTACATATCACAATGTCATCTGCGAACATCATAGTCCACGGGGCCTCCTGTCTGATCTCATCTGTCAACCTGTCCATCACCACTGCAAATAAGAAAGGGCTCAGAGCTGATCCTTGATGTAATCCCACCTCCACCTTAAACGTATCTGTCACTCCCACCGCAGTCCTCCCCAATGTCACACTACCCTCTTACATATCCTGTACCACTCTTACATACTTCTCTGCCACTCCCGACTTCCTCATACAATACCACAACTCCTCTCTAGGCACCCTGTCATATGCTTTCTCTAAGTCCACAAAGACACAATACAACTCCTTCTGACCTTCTCTATTTCTCCAACAACATTCTCAGAGCAAATATTGCATCTGTAGTGCTCTTTCCTGGCATGAAACCATACTGCTGATCACTAATCATCACCTCCCTTCTTAACCTAGCTTCCACTACTCTTTCCCATAACTTCAAGCTGTGACTGATCAATTTTATCCCTCTGTAGTTACTGCAGCTCTGCACATCACCCTTATTCTTAAAGATAGGTAGCAAAACACTTTCTCCACTCCTCAAGCATCCTCTGACTTTCCAAATTTTCATTAAACAATCTGGTTAAAAATACTTTTTAATCAAGCAGCTACATTTAATGGCACATGTAGTTTGGGAACATTTCAGTTGGGTTTCCAGGAATATGTAATCCTATGAGGATAAATCATAAAATATTACAAATAGTCTTATTATGTATTTAGTTTACCTTGCTTATGTTGTTTTTCATTTTAATAACTAAACAGCATTACGTTTTCTTATTATTTATCTGTGAGGCTAAATGCACTTCGCAGGTTCACAGTATCCTTAGAAACTGCAGCAATTGTTTACTGTTGCTATTGCAATGCAAACAGAATGTGAAGAAAGCTTCACTTCTCTTAACCAACAGTACATTTTCCCTCATATATATATATATATATATATATATATATTTGTGAATACTAAAAGGAAATAATTCAAAGGACATATGTACATGAATGGAACATTTCAGAGTTAATCACGGACATGTCCCCAATCCCAATAAGCATAACAGTGACTATCATTAATCTAATAAATATTGTAATAATAATTAAGTTCACTATTCCAATTAGTCTTGTACAGATAGTGAGTTATTAAATATATACAGACTATATTAGTATAGTAAATAGGAGAGAATTTAGAAAGGGAGACAAGATACTGTTAAAATAATCAGAGAAGAGAGAGAGAGAACAAAAAGAGAAACTATGTATGTTGATTTACAGTATAAATATTTTATGTGCTATATAACCCTCCTACTGTGAAAGAAAAGTACCCTGTTTTACATACCTGAGGTAATGTGAAAACTCTCACGTCATCTATTTTCAAAAGATATAAAGATTCCAGTAGTTAGTTACCTTTGTTTTAAAATTCCAAGCAGTAAAATTAAGTCCTTTAAAGTAATGTTAAAACAATTCATATCACAGCAGATGCTTTGAGAGATTTGGCTGTAACAGTATCAGTCTTCATAAGACATATGTTTCTTTTGTTCTCTTGAGAGAAGGTGACAGCCAATCCTTATCTTCTGGTAAAGTAATCACATTATTAGTTTTAATAAATGAAGAGGCTTCCTCTAAGTCAATAAAAATCCTCATCTCATTGGCATACAGTATTCTTAACTTAGTTGGATATGCAAGTTGTGCCTTGATGTTATTTTGTTTCAGAAACTTTATCACTGGCCACACTTTTTTCCTTTGTTCCATTATTCTAGATGAACAGTCGTTATCAAATCTTATCAGGCTCTGTTTAAATTTTAGAGGTGCCTTCCTCCAAGCAGATCTTAAAATCAGTTCCTTGTCCAAGTATGAAAGAAATTTGATAATTACTGACCTAGGAGGAGAGTTTGAGTTAGTGACAGGTTTCCCAAGAGCTCTGTGTGCCCCCTCAATGCCAAAGAAAAGTCCTTCTTTTAAATTTAAAAAGTCAGGGATCCAGCTTGATAAAGTAATAATATCCTCACCTTCTGTGTTTTTGGGTAATCCGAAAATTCTAATGTTATTTCTCCTCTCCCTATTTTCCAAGTCATCTACTTTATTAACCAACAAAGTGTTTTGTTTAAGCAGCAGTTCGTTCTGTGTTTCCTCTTCCTTAAGTCTACTTTCTAAGTCATTTAGAGAAACCTCTATTACAGTTTATCCTTGTCTGGTGTTGTAGCATTTCCTTGAGGGTGTCAGCCTGTTTTTGACTGCTTGTTTTAAGACTTTCTAGGTTCTCTTTAAAATCATCCATCTTCAAAGAGAACTCCTGCAGGGTAGATGCCATCTGTTCTAGTTCCTTCTTTAAGGCAGCATCCTGGTGAGAATTCCTTGAGTTGCTCATTTTAACAAGAGAATACATCTCCAAGCTTTTTGATAGGAAATTATTTGTAAAACTTCAACGTTTCTAATTATGGAAATTAGATCTTTATCTGTAAGATTTTATACTTTGAAGAAAAAAAAGAATATTTTTTCCTGTCTTATTTAACTAGTTATATGGAGCTCTAAAATACTGCTGCTTTCAGTTAGCCATTCAGCCCATAGCAGATTTTTGTTTTAATCCTATAGTTTACTTCGCAATGTAACAGTATTTGTTGCTGGGTGTATTTATAATGGCTTTTCAACCGTGAACTTACCTAGTGAGTTATCTGAAAGCTGCACCTAAATATTATCTGTAAATATCTGTGTGTGTGTGTGATGCATGTGTCTAGTTCAATATATATCTATATTTGTATGGATGTACAGAGGTGCATATTAGAAGACTGACCTTTGGGAAAGTCGAACTTCATATGGTTGAGGCCATATGATCGACTTTCCGAAAATACAAATAAATCGTCCCAAACATGAATAAGTTGAAACCACAAACTCAAACTAAAAAAATCCACCAAGGCAAGCCCAAGAGTGTTGCTGTAAAAAGCAATAGCTAGGAACTAGCATAAAAAACGTTTATTCACTTTCATCTAACAGACTTCTTCAGAAATTACAAAACACATATAAACACACATACACACATATATATATATATATATATATATATATATATATATATATATATATATATTTATACTAAAATATGATCCAATTAATCCCTCCAAAATCAACAAACTAATTAAAAATGTAAAGCAACATCATAAATTCTAAAGCAAACACAATAATAAAAAAAAAATCAAAAACCTGCTGTAAAACTATTATTTTTGTACTTTTAATCTCCTGTTTTTGAGGAAACATTTAGTATTAATGGAATCATTTAACCCAGGGAAAGTGTCGGCCCCCATTTTTATTTGCCATAATGTTTCTTTTTGCTCTGTTTTATTGATGTAGTCACCCCCTCTAAGATCTTTTGGGACCTATTCTAATACTGCAAATACAATTTTTTTATAATTACAAACTAACGTATGTTTATAAAGGGCATTATTAATGTATTTTTCTGTATGGAATATAAATTTTCCCTCACTCTCTTATGCAAACTTCTTTCAGTCATTCCTACATAAAAACATTCATATGTCAAGCATACTGCTATATAAACTATTCCTTCAGTTTTACAATTGTACACCCCAGAAATATCTAGGGTGGTGTCTAAATATTTTAATTTCACAAATGGTCCTTCAACAACTGGAACAACTTCCTCATTTATACATACCATTCTTTTATTGGTCAAAATTTTTAAAGGAATTTTAGTAGCATCAATTTGCAATAACTTCTTGATATTAAAATTATTTTTATAAACAAATCTGGGGGAGGCACAAATCACTTTAACCAATTCTGCATTTTCTTCTATTATTCTCCATTTTTTTCTTAGAACAGATACCAAAATTGTCCACTGTCATAAACAAACAGCAAGCCACAACAAGGAAAATCAACTTCTCTCCTTAACTTTATTTCCTCAGCAGTTTTTAATAAGTCATCTTTGTGGTTACCCCTTTCCACAAACATTGATATAGTAAACTGTAGTTCTTTCTCAAAGTTCACATCACTTGTAGTCATCCTAGAGGCTCTAATAAATTGGCCTCTAGGAATATTTTTCTTCATAAAAAAGGGGTGACTATTATTAAAATGGAGACAATTGTTGGTAAATGTTTGTTTCCTATGCATCTCACTTTCAAACTTTAAATCTACTTCATTCCAAGTAAGTTACATCTAAGAAGTTCACTCCATTACCAATATCTCCCAGAGCGAACTTCAAAAAAACAGATTTTTCATTCAGATTGCTTAAAAATACTTGTACCTTCTCACTGTCACCTTCAATGATAAAAATCATATAATTTACAATTCTATAGTACAATACTATGTTAAAAAGATTGATTAAAGGGGCTAAGATTACTAATTCCCACCACCTGAGCATAACATTCGCAAAAGCAGGGGCGGCGGCTGACCCCATAGCCACATTCCTTACTTGTCTATAAATTTTTTCATCAAATAAAAAATAAACATTACTTAACATAATATCTAGCAAACTACATACTAAGTAAATCTCATTGTTACTAAAACCTTCAGACTTCGTTAAAAAGTTCCTAACATAGTCAATACCTACATCATGGGGTATACATGTGAAAAGGTAACAAATATCCACAGTAAAGATAAAATAAAAATTAGTTTGAAAAGTATATTTGTCTTTAAATGCCCACATTCTATCTAAAAAGTCCTATGAACCTTTGATGCAAGAATTCATATCCTGAACTACAGGATATTATCTGTTGAGAGGATATTAGTTTTGATTTCTTTTTGTTTACTGTGTACCCCAGGCAATTTAACAGTTTTATTACAAACACCAGATGTTGCAATAGAATGTCCTTGCTGTCCGCTTGGATCAGGCAGTTGTCCAGATATGGGTAGATTTGTATTCCTCGTTGTCTGCAGAAAGCAATTACTGATGCCAGGCATTTCGTAAACACTCTGGGCACAGTAGATAAGCCAAAGGGCAATGCACAGAATTGATAATGGGTTGAACCTGCAAGAAATCTGAGGTATCTTCTGCAATCTTGTCTGATAGGGACATGCAGGTATGCCTCCTTGAGGTCCAACGTTACCAGCCAAGACTACTTGCCCAGCATGGGAAGAAGCTGCTGTAATGTGAGCATCTTGAATTTTGGTACCTCTAGATATGTGTTTAGAATAGATAGGTCTAAGATGGGTCTCCAGTCTTTGTCCTTCTTTGGTACCAGAAATAGTCTTGAATAAAAACCTTGACCTTGTTCTTTTGCAGGTACCTCTTGAATTGCTTTCATATCCATGAGAGCGGAAATTTGTTTTTGTGCCTCTGCCCATTGATTTTGTGGCAGGTTTGGCATGCCCCTCATCTTTGGAAGGGTGTGAAAGTGGAATCTGTAACCTCTGTCTATAATATCCAGAATCCATTTGTCCTTTGTAACAATGTGCCAGTTTTTTGAAAATAAGGTCAGTTTTCCGCCCAAAGGTGCTGCCATTATAGCTTTGTTTGGCAGGCCAAGGGGAAAGTCATTGTGTCGGTTTTCTAAATGACTGTGTTCTGTCTTCTCCACCTCTTGGGGCTGGTGATTGCCATTGCCTGGCTCTGTAAGATCCTTGAGGTTATCCTCTACCCCTTGGGCGTCTGTATCTACCCCTTTGGGGTCTGTCCGTGGCTGGAAAGGACCAATTTTTTGAAGGCCAGTTTCTGCTGAAGCGTGGAGGCTGCACCTGCAAGAAATCTTTAACTGTTTGCATAGATTTAGCTTTTTCCTCCATTTTCTTTAGCACCTCCTCAGCTTTAACACCGAACAGTACATCTTTTTGTAGTGGTGCATCTAATAATTTTGCTTTGACATGATCTGGTAAGGTTTGTTCTTTGAGCCAAGTGTGTCTACGTATGACAGACCCTGTGACAGCAGCTCTGCATGAGGCCTCTAAAGCATCAAAGCCACACTGTAAGGTATGCTTCCCCACTTGTTCTGCTCCATGCAACAAATCCTGCAACTCTTTCAAATCAGGTTGTTCTGTTTGTGTCATTTTGATTTTCAGCTGAGATAGCAAGAACTGCTGGTACTTTAACATATGAAACTGACAGTTTAATGCACTCATGGTTAAAATGGCTGATGTATACACCTTTTTCCCCCCACCTTTCCAATGCTCTGGAATCTCTCTCTGAAGGTAAAGGGTTTTTAGCAGTAGAGGCCTTAATACCCTTGGGACCCTGAGAAATAGTTTCTGGGTCAGCAGAAGGGCTTTTATAAAGGAACTGGTGAGAATCAGGAACCCGGTAATATCGGTCTGGTTTAACAGGGGCAGGAGGTAAAGAGTCTGGATTAAGACCGGCTTCTGCATACACATCATCCAAAATATCTAAGAGAGGAGGAATAGCCAGGGGCCTATGCTGGGGAAGCAGCAGAAATTCCCTGAACCTTTTCTTGGAATCTGAGTAATCTTGGCCTTCCCAATGTATGTAGGGTTTCCCCAAAAGAGTAGTCCTCGGGGGGGGGCCGAGGGAATAGACTCCTCAGCATCAGAGTCTTCAAAACAGGAATAGGTGTAATCCAGGTCCTCAGAAGGGCCTGAGGTAATAGATGCCTGATCTGAGGAAGGGTAGTCTTCCTCCATCCTGGGTCTTTTGTCTGAGGGGGGTTGAGAGCCCCTGATGAGTGAAATTAAATCCTCAGCCATTTTAAGCATTTGATTTTTGGGCATGGGACCTTGAGAGGGGGCTTGAGGACCCTGTTTTTTAATTTTCATTGGAGCTTTAGATTTAGTGAACGATTTAATAGATAAGGTGGTAGGCCTGAAAACGCCTTCAGAAATGGCAGGCTTTGCTAAACTTTCCGTTTCTCCGCCAAGAGTGGCGTCAGTATCTGCAGTGGGAATGGGGACCGAGGAACCTGCGACCTCGGGTACCGAAGTCACCGGTAATAAAGTTTCATCGGTAGTCAGGGGCTGCTTAGGCGCCTCGCTGAGAACTGGAGAACCGATAGTCGGCCTTAGCGTGGTCTCAGTACAGGCCTCGGATGTCTGTCCTTATCCTTGCGTTTTTTGCCTAAAACTGGCGTTGGCATATCTGACGACATAATATAATCAAATGTTTTGCCAAAATAATGAAGGGCGAACTCTGCCCGGCGCTTAATAGTGCGCTTGTTAAACCTAGCACAAAAACGGCAGGCCAAGACATCGTGTTCTGGCCCTAAGCAAGGTATACAGTAAGAGTGAAAATTCTTATGCGGTATTTGCTTCCCACAAGAAATGCAATTATTAACTTTGTCTGACATTGGTCTGAGGCAAGAAAAGTTTCCCCAACGAGGTACTTAGCTTTAAAGAAGACTTTGGCTGAAATACTTTCATAAATCTCAGGAGCTGGCCGACCGGCACTTGCGAACTGCTTCTGCTTCGGGCACCGCGCGGCAAGAAAGACTGGAGAAAATGGCGTCGGCTGCTTCTTTTATACCCCTGCCGCACTGACGTCAGAGAAGAAGCGACGACAACCGACGCCGGACCTATACTTTGGAATTCATCCGACCGAGGACCTGCCTGACGGCAGAGAACCCAAGTGTGATGACTGCAGCTGTATGCACGAAGAACATCAGGATAATCTAGATAAAGTAATTAGTCCCTGCATCAAAAACACATATAATAACCAAAACACTTGTTTAAAAAATTTTTTTGAACTTCAAATAAAGGCACCAATGTATATTCATTAACATTATTTAATAATCCCTTCAATGATTCCAAGTAATCTACTTGATACATGACTACCATTCCACCCCCCCTATCCGCTTTCATGAATCTTAACTCAGTCATATTCTTCAAATTCCTTTTTAATTAAATTAAATTAGTTAAATTATAAATTTCCTTAGTAGGTCTATTTCTTCAGAAAAAGAGAACTCAGTAGATCACCACAGCAGTAAATAAAAACAGCTTATTGTAGACAAGCGCTTTCATGTAGTAACCTACGCTTTTTCTCAAGTCCTTAATACAACTAAGCATACTAATACACCATTTATACAAGTTAAAATAATTTAAAAAATCAATTAAGATAATTAAAAACATTTGGTGAAGTCATCAGTTTACATATTCTTTCACTTAAGGGGGCAGGCAACTAACTCCAGATTGATACTCACATAATTATTCAGACCAGGATATACATGTGCCTGCAACCGTAAAATCCACTTTAATTTGGTCCTTTCTAATTGATTATTGCGATCACTTCCCCTTTTATCAAGGGAGACTAATTGTAAAACTTTAAAATTGAAACTATGTGTAGAAAACTCCATTAAATGTCTGGCTAAAGCATTCAATTTATTTTTTATTTCTTACGTCATATATATGTTGGTAAACTATCTTTAAGTCTTTTCTGGGTTTTACCAACATAAAAACATTTACAATTTTTACATTCTGCTAAATAAACAATTAAAACCATTACATGTGGCATGCAATCTAGCAACAAAAGTAAAAGGCAGAAATGGATGTTTAAATTCCTGTACTCTGTTAATATACTCATACATCCTACAATTTCTTAAAACGCTGAAACTGTACAAACTAGTAAAAACACAGAACGACTAGGCGATTTAAAAGAATGAACCACCGATTTATTTAAACAAAAATAAAAACCTTTAAAGCACTTTTCGTCTGGTTATATACATACAGACTTCTTCAGAAGGTACCATTACATAAACTGAGCCCTGTTTAAATACTCAGCAGCTGAAAAAGTGCGGGAAAGTTAATGACATCTATTAGATCTACTTAATATAGTCAGACTTGAACATTGATCCTAATAAGATACACAATAAAGCTATACCTAACCTGTACATGATTATATATACTTAAAATCAGGACTGTTTAAAGTTGTCAAATACACATAATGATATTACATACTAAAACAGTGAGACACAATTATTTACTATGTAAACATTTTACTCAAATACTGAATATCATCTGAACGTTTATCTTTGCAAGCTTGTAAGTTTTAATATGCTCATAATAGAGCATGAATCATTGAGACTAGGATAGTTGAATGCATTTAATTTAAGCTGCCACAATAATTCTAACTCTTCTAATTTAAAAGAAGCTGGTCCACCTCTGATGTCACTCACAAACTGGTCTAGAACCATGAACTTAAACTTGTGCTGTGGAAATAAATGGGCATGTTTTGCTACAGCATTTTCTATTTTAGTATGTTTAATAGCATAGATGTGTTCATAGATCCTTTCACGGAATCTACGTTCCGTTTTGCCCACATAAAATGCTGGACAAACGTCACATCTAGCTAAATAAACAATAAACTTGGTGTTACAATTATATCTAGCTTTCACCTTATATTTATGTCCATTAAGTTCAAATGAGTTTGTGACGTCTATGAATTTACAATAATTGCAATTTTCACATTTAAATGTACCTGTCACACCAGGTATTTTTGAATGACGTCTTTCTAGAAGTGTTTTTAAATTACTTCCTCTCTTATAAACTATAATTGGTTTAGATCCAAGATGTTTGAACAAAACATGGTTGATTTTAAATAAGTCCCAGTTTTTTTGTAAAATTCTAACCATGTGGCTACTCTGAACATTGAAAGTAGTTATTAAACTACATTTAAAATGCTCTTCTTTTTTAATTAACTGTTCATTAAGAGGTACATTTATTTCAGAATCCAACAAGCATATACCTTCATTTGATGGACGTTTGACTGTTAACATAGGTTTAAATAAAGATGTTTCTCTTTTACATATGACTTCATTGATCAAAGAATCTAACAGATCTTTAGGGTAACCACGATGTATAAACATGTTTTTTAAGAAGTCACATTCTTCTACAAAATCAGTGTTTAAAGTTGAAATCCGTGAAGCTCTCACCAATTGGCCTTTGACTATAGACCTCTTTTGGTGAAAGGGATAGCAACTTGAAAAATGCAAAAAGGAGATGAGTAAGTTGGTTTATGGAAAATTTTTGCTGTATAAGAACTTAACTCAATATTTTTCTCTAACCAGATATCCAGGTAGGAAATAGCTACTGAATTAAAGCTAAATGTGAACTGTAAAAAGTCTGTAGTAGTATTTAACTTTCGGACAAATTCCACACAAATTCCACTGCTCTTACTTCATCACCTTTAAATACAAAGATATTGTCCAAAAATCTAGTGTAGTATAAAATGTCTTCAAGTAAAATTGTATCATTAAATATGTAATTGGTTTCCCAGTGGGCCATAACAAGGTTGGCCACACTAGCGCCACAAGGGGAACCCATTGCCAGTCCTACTTTCTGTAAAAAAAAGTTGTTGTCAAACAAAGTAATTATTTGTTAGAACTAAGTCTAATAGTTCAGTGATCAAAGCTATATCTCTATTAGGTGCTCCATGTTTACGCATTAGTGCTGTTACCCATTCAATACTAACAGAGTGTGGAATGCATGTATATAAATCCTTGACATCTATTGTCAAAAAGTTAGAGTCATGTCTAAATTCCATGCTGTTAATATTAGACAAAAAAGACCAAGAGTCCTTGCATATTTGTTTTTCTAATACTACTAACTTTTGTAACATAGTGTCAATTACTTTTGAACATGTATATGTAGGGGAACCCCCACTGTCAACCAAGGGTCTCATAGGTGGGTTGTTAAGATCTTTGTGCAATTTAGGAATTCCAAATAAAGATGGAAACCTAGGAAATAGGGTAGTCATATAATTAAGAACTATTATATCAATACGTCCCTCTATAAATAAGTCATTAAAACAACTTTTTATCAAATTATAAGCCCTATTGACTTCAGATCTAGAACTTTGTTGGTAAGTATCACTGTTCAACAATCTGTACATACGATTAAAGTAATCTACCTGGTCAAAAACTACCAACCCACCACCTTTATCGGGTTTACAAATCCGTACATCCTGCGTTTGTATGTACTTGATTAGTTCCAATTCACTGGCATAATTACTATCAGAGTTGGAAAAATTGTTCTTAAAGGAGGCTATATACCTTAAATCAAGTTCACACAATTGCTCAAATGTTTGGAGTAAGGGATGTACTGGGGGGTTGAATGTACTAGGAATTCTAAACATGTTGTCACTCATTGAATCCACAGTATTAGTAAACTGTAACTAAAAATTAAATTTCCTTGTGTACATTTTTAATTCCATAATCAATTTGGCTATGTCCATACGTTGACATGGGACATAGATGTGACCTTCTGCCATTAGTTCAACCAAGTCACCAGGAATCTCACTCGAAGAAAAGTTATACACCTTGAAATCACCGCTCCTATTATAAATGACCTTGGGTTGATCTTGTGTTTGTGTTGCAAGTTTATTGCTAGAGGAATTTAGGTAGTCAAAATTTAAATCATTAAAGTTACTTGGTGAGTCAAGTGTAAGCTCAACACTACTTATGGTAACAAGAGGAGAATCAATTGAAGACTTACTTATGGTGTGTTGTAAACATTCACCAATGTAGTCTTCCTCAAAAGTTAATTCCACAATCTGCTCAAATTCTGAGTCCTCTTGTTGCCTACACCTACTTTCTGTTGCTTCGGTTTGGCCCCTAGCACATTGTCCTTGTGAAAACCCCCTTGTTGTTGACCACATTGATTTGGTTGCCTCATGCTGTAATTATAATTGACATGAGGAGCATTCTGTAACCTCTCACTCCTGTGTAATTCGTCTTGATTATTAAATTCTGGACCTGTATCTCCAAACTGGTCCAGTTCATCCAACGCCCTTAGGTAGAAGTTATTGTTATTTGTAGTGTGATTGACCAACGGTGCTACCTGTTGGTCACATACACTACTTGTATGCTGATGAACTGTTGATTGTTTATTATAACGCCTAGGACCAGGGCGCCACACCTGCGCTTCATGTGGAGGTGGGTAAGCAGTACCCTGATTGTATGCCTTTTGGTCACGATCAAGCTTCTTGCTTTTGTTCCCCTTCAATTTTAACATGAGTAAGTTAATGCTGTTAAAAATTCTGTCATATTCATATTGGTATCTAATGAAGTCCAGATCTTTGTGTACTTTTATATCCAATTCTTTAATAGTTTTAGAAATAGAATCAACTAACAGGGTATAATGCTTAATCATGAGCTCAAGACCCTGTTTATCAAACAGTTGAACCAGTTCTAAATGAAATTCTGAACCATTAATCAAGCCTGTAGGGTACTGAACCCCCCCGCAAGCCTTTTCAATGGTCAAGTCTGACTATATTAAGTAGATCTAATAGATGTCATTACCTTTCCCGCACTTTTTCAGCTGCTGAGTATTTAAACAGGGCTCAGTTTATGTAATGGTACCTTCTGAAGAAGTCTGTATGTATATAACCAGACGAAAAGCGCTTAAAGGTTTTTATTTTTGTTCAAATAAATAGGAGGTTCATCCTACAATTTCTGCATGGAGATGTTCCTACTTTGTGTGTATGAGGTATTGTGTTTTGTCTTTCATTACACAAAAGATGTTTCAAGCTCCTATTATTTTTATATATAAAACTAGGAGCATGTCCTATAACATTAAGTGTCTCTGTGAAGTGCAAATGAATGGTCTGATTAAGAGCCACACTGGATACCACCTTAGGCATGAAGGATGGATTGGTCCTGAGAGACACCCTGTCCGCATGAAAAATAATGAAAGGCTCCACTGCCATAAGAGTCTGTAATTCGGAAATCCTTCTAGCTGAAGTGACTGCTAAAAAGAAAGCTGTTTTCCAGGAGAGAAATTTTAAGTCTGCAGTAGCAGCTGGCTCAAAAAGAGGGAGTGAGTTTTTCCAATACAAAATTGAGGTCCCAGGCAGAGGTTGGAGCTCTCCTGGGTGGTCTTACGTTTTTGGCCCCTCTGAGATACTGCTTTAGCAGAGGATGAGCGAAGAGGGGAGGTTCTGTGTTGTAATGAGCTGAAATGGCTGAGGCATGGATTTTTATGGAAGAAAAGGACAGGCCCTTGTGAAGCATCTCAGTTAAGTATTGTAAAATCTGAGGAATATTGGGCACTGCTGTGCTTAACCCTTGTGATTGATTCCAGGCCCAGAATCTTTTCCATTTGTCAGCATAAGATTTTCTAGTACTAGGCCTTCTTGCCTCCAAAATGACATCTATCACAGGTTTGCTGAGGGATGCTAAGGGTGAATTTAGGTGATTAGCCGCGCTGCAAGATTCAAAGTTTGGAGCAGAGTATGCAGAATGTGGTTGTTCTGCTGAGACAGTAAGTAAGGTGTCTGAGGCAGGTGCCAGAGTGGAAGGTGTGACACATTGCGCAGGAGTGGGTACCAGTGTTGGCGAGGCCAGTCTGGAGCAAACAAAATCATTTTTGGTTTGTCCGGTTTGACTTTTAGTAGAACTTTGGAGAGCAGAGGCAGAGGGGGAAAAGCATAAACTGATGTTTTTTTCCAGCTGAATGATAGAGCATGCACTTTCCAGGCTCGAGTTTTGTGATGAGTTCTTGTGCAGAATTTGTCCAACTGATAGTTCTGGGGTGAGGCAAAAAGATCTATGTCTGGACTCCCCCATTTGCGTGTCAACATGTTGAAAATCCATGGTTCCAGTTTACATTTGTGTGGGTCCACGAGATTTCTGCTTAGTTCATCTGCCAAAGTATTCTGCTTTCCTGGCAGGAATTGAGCTTCTAGTTGTATTTGATAGGTCAAGGCCGTGTTCCACAAGGCATGGCTAGTCTGCAAAGGGGGTAGGAGTGTGTACCCCCTGCTTGTTTATGTATCACATAACTGTGGTGTTGTCTGTCTATCATTAATTGTGCTGGATGAAGGTAGTCCTTGAAGGCTGTCGGTGCATTCTGTACAGCTAGCATCTCTTTTTGATTGATATGAAGGTGCATTTGATTTGGGCTCCATTTGCCCTGAATGCACTTCCCTGCCAGATGAGCCCCCCAAGCATAGCCTGATGCGTCTGTAGTTAGGTATAGACAAATCCTGTTCATTAGAAGAATCAGAAGAAATAGAATCCTGTTCAGAAGATTCATAATCAATGTCTTGCCTAGGCCTCTTGGGGGGGTTGGCTACCCCTGATCAGAGTAATTAAATCTTCAGCCATTTTGATCATTTGATTTTTAGGCAGAGGGGCCTGCACATGTGGCCCAGGCGTCGGTTTTTTAGACATAGATTTAGATTTTGGCCTTAGTTTGGAAGATGGCGTTGGTCTAATATATAAATCTGTAGGCCTGAAAACACCCTCAGAAGCCGGTGCCTGCACAGCAGCTCTGGACCCATCTAAGATAGAGACATCCGTGGGTACCATAATTGAAGCATCTCGCAGCATACCGGACTCCGAATGGGTCTCAGTAGAGGCCTGCAAATCAGAAGTAGCGGGTATCAGGGGCTGCAAAAGCGCCTCACTGAGTACCGGCGAACTGGCTTAGGAGAAGCGTCGTCGTCAGTTTTGGACCTCGACGGTCTGTCTCTGTCTTTTTCTTTGCGTTTTTAGGTATTCCGGTAGTCGGACTGCTAACTGACGACATTTCTGGATAATTAAAGCGTGAGCCAAAATATTTAGAGGCAAAAATATACCGACGTTTAATAGTGCGTTGATTAAATTTAGCACAAAAGGGACAGCAAAGTACGTTATGGTCAGGGCCTAGGCAAGGAATACAGTACAAATGAAAATATTTATGAGGTATTTGCTTCCCACAAGTAATGCAATTATTAACTTTTACTGACATCGGTAAGGAGCAAGAAAGTTTTCCCAACGGGGTACTTAGCTTTTTAGTTGAAGACTTTGGTTCTTAAACTCGAAAACGAAAGTTTCAGGAGTCGGCCGACCGGCATGAACTGCTTCTGCTTCGGGCACCGCGCAGCAAGAAAAACTGCATGTTTTATACCCCCGACGTCATGGAAGAAGGGACAGCAACCGACGCAGGACCCAAGACTTTGTTAATCAGGCCGACTGGGGGCAACCTGCCAGCAGATTACCCAAATGTAATGATTGCAGCAGTGAAACATGAAGAACATCAGAATTAAAGTGGATTTTAAGGTTGCAGGTACATGTATATCCTGGTCCTGAATAATTATGTGAGTATCAAACCGGAGTTAGTTGTCCGCCCCCTTAAGTGAAAGAATATGTGAACTGATGACTTGACTAAATGTTTTTAATTATTTTAATTGATTTTTTTTAATTATTTTAACTTGTATAAATGGTGTATTAGTATGCTTGTTGTATTAAGGACTTGAGAAAGTGTAGGTTACTACGTGAAAGCGTTTGTCTACAATAAACTGTTTTTACTGCCATGGTGATCTCCTGAGTTATCTTTTTCTGATACTCGTGCCTTGTTCTTGGGAGACCTTTAGGTTTGTGCTGGTATTTTTTGTTTAGTTTAGTTTAGGTCTATTTCTTGAAAGTTCCACAAAATCATTCTCACACCATTTCTCAAAAACCTTATTGTTCAAAACCGGACTGAAAGTACAAGGTTTTACAAATTTATTAGCAGAATAACCAGTATCATTTAAAACATACTTGAAATTAAGTTTCCGACTAAACAATTTAAGTTCCAAAAGGGTTTTGCTTAAATCAAACCTCTTCAGGGGGTACAAAGAATAAACTTTTTTTTACACTAGTTCCTGGGTACGGCTTTTTGCAGCAACACACTTTTAGGCTTGCCTTGGTGGATTTTTTAGTTCAACTTTCTGAAAAGTTGAAGCGTTTGTACTGAGATCGCAGTACAGTGGGAATCATGAAATTTAGCCTTTCCCCCACTATAATGAGATGGTACATATAACTTGCAAGAGGTGTTGAGGGTGCAGCTCCCCTGCAAATAAACTTTTTTTTGCACTTTTCAGAAGGTCAATTATATAATCTCAACCATATGAAGTTCAACTTTCTGAAAAGTCTGTTATCTTCTAATATACCAGACATTGATGCTCACAAGATCGACAAAAAGTCGACTTTGGAAACGCTGACACTTTACTAAGCATGTGCTGAGCAAAGGTCTTGCAGCATGCAAAACAGTCTTAAAAAATAAAACTTTGTTTTTTTTCCAGGGGGCAAGTCCCCCTGCTAATTATACACACTAAGTCCAAAAATGCATAACCTCTGAGAAAGGGCATATTCCCCCACCATGAAAATTGTGGGATCTCGCTTACCTGTTGACCATCTGTGCAGTCCACTAAACATATGTTGATCAAAAGGGATTTGTCCTTATTCAGTCTCCCCATCCTTCACTTCTCCATTCCTTATATTTCATACAACGTTATGATACATTTAAGATTGCTAAATGTCTTCATCATATAGAGAAGTAAAATTAACTTGTTGTAGCTAACAGTAGTTTTACTCCAATTTGTAACTTAGTTGTATGTTGTATTAATGTCAGTTTTATTGTATGTTGTACTTATGTCTCCTTGGAGCTTTTCTCCCCAGGCCTCCACTGAAAACGGGCTCATTCTGGCCCAGTGGACACTCCTGGTAAACAAATGTAAAATAATAATACACACACGCGCACACACACACACACACACACACACACACACACACACACGGAGAGACATAACTTCGTGTGTGCATGTGTATCTATATATCTCTCTCTCTCTCTCTATATATATATATACACATACACACACACACACACACACATGTAATGCAAAAATCAAAAAAATCATTATTTCCAGTTTCTCAATACATTTGCTGTAGTCTATAACACAGTTCACTGAAGCTATGTTTTGGTCAAAGAAGAGTAGCATTGCTTTAACGAAGGTGTGTGCTTGTCTTTTACATGGCAAGATAATTTACTACACAAAGCTATCTTCATACTAGTAGCAGAAGAGTAGTATATAATTTCCTAATTTTTCTTGCTCCCATCACTCATCCTGTTTAGAGTGAGTTCCACCCCAACAGCCCTTTTATTTTCCCCTTCCCTGAGGTTAATGGATGCAGGCTGAGGTAACATAGTGCTTGGGACTGCAGTCATCAGCCAGAAAACAGGCAGTTATTTCTTATGCTCTTAACACCCCCTGTGATGAATGTCAGGAATGGTACAGGACCTCCTAGGCTAGGTTTAAAGTGTATCAGCATTTTGGCATGCTCACTATGTCTGGATACACTCCATGGCAGGTCTGTGGCCTTGTGTTTTGCTTCTTTGCATGGTGTGTGCATTTATAGTCGCACCACAGGCATCAGTCTTGCAGGATGATTGGGAGACACCTCTCCCAGTAGGATGGGTGAGCCGATGTCAGCTCCTCATCCCTCTCTCTCTCTCTCCAGCTCACTCCATCTACACATAGGTTACTAATCAATTGTGTGTCTTCTAGGGTATAGCAAGTACTCCATCCCTCTATATAAAGGAGCCTCTGAAGACGTTTTACAAACCTGACATGTTTTTAAGATCAAGATTTTAAACTGCAACTTTAGCTGAATTCAGTATTACATATTCACAATGCTATACTCCAGTACTACATTTCTGTAATTGTTTTGGTTAATGGATGTGCAGGAATTCTAAGATCCACTGTATAATGGATATATCCTTGAATGAACAAATAACAGAAAGACCAACATCAGAGAATGGCCACTGTACATCACCATGGGACCAAAGTAGAAGTATATGAAACTATTTAATTCAATAAGCATACTTACGCACCTGTCAAAAACTCTGCTCCTCAGACCTGGCTTTATTAAAACACACACAAATGAATGGTGAAAAACTAACATAAGCTGCATATAATTCTTCAAAAGTGTGCAAACAATTTAAGTTTATTCTGGGAGTATAGTAGAAAGAAAAATCCAAAAACGCTGCAGGTACAGAGTCACCAGGAGTCGTTAGTGTAAAAGACTTTATATAATATGATCTAAGCAGTAAAACACCTCTGGTTAAGCGCTTATGTCCATATAACACTGGACTTCATCAGAACAACAATGTAATTCATTTAATTCCTTAAATACTACTTTTGGCGCCAACTTTACATGAATAATATAACCTTTTCATTTAAAGGTATACTAAATTAGTTAAAAACGAATGCTCAACAAAATGTGTTCTATCTTCCCGAGTTCATAAATACCATCAATGTAATCAGGGTGTATGGAAAACATATTTAAAAATGTTAATAAGTTATATAAACATAAAATAATATATATACATACTGAACAATATCTCAGAACATACAACTCGATAGTTTCTTTAGCTCACTTTTCCCTGTGAACAATTGTCACTATCAAAAATTGTATTTGTTACCAAAACACTAAGCCCCAAGTTGTAAAGTGGACTTAATGGTAATGTAATCATTCAAACTGGGCTTATTTGATGCGTCCGTTAATAGCTGCCATTTCTCTGCCCAAGAATTGCCTTAAAATTCCCTCCTCTGGCTCCTATGGTAACTTGTTCTACTATAACAAATTTAAATGTATGCACATCACCATAATTATCTATATGTCTGTATAAGGCGTTACTTTTATCTTTACGCCTTATACAGAAAAGATGGTCATAAATTCTTTTTTAAACATTCTCTCTGTTTTCCCTATGTAGAAGCAGGAACATACCATACACTTAGCTAAATAAATGATATTTTTAGAGTTGGAATTCCCATATTGAAATGTAATCTTAGATTTATTAACATTGTCTAATGTAACTCCTTCTACCGCTCAAATAGAATTACATTGACTGCAACTTCCACACTTTTTAGTGTTAATTATTCCGCTTTTTCGTGCTCCTACATATGTTAATTCTTTCAAACAGAGACTTCAAATTACACCCCATCTTATAAACAAATACGGGATGGTCTCCTACAATGTCACGGACATCTTTATCAACCTTAAAGACATTCCAATTTTTATTAAGAAATGTTTTAATATTTCTAGCTTGGGAATTATACTCCAATATGCAAGCCCTTTTAAAATCTACCTCACTATTGGAGTAACCATCCTTGTTATTCTTAAAGTCAGTTCCCAAAACAGGTAGATATTTCTGTCCTCATTCACTTATTACGTATTCACTAATCTCCTTCAATATGTCTTTAGGATAATCCTTGGAACTAAAAAGGGACATAATGAAATCTATCTCCTCTAACATTTTGTGATAACTAGATGTCATCCTTATCGTTCTTATACACTGTCCTTTAAATATTTCTCAACATTTTCCTGGGGTGATTACTAGTAAATTCCAAATAACTGTTGGAAAAGGTGTTCTTCCTATACATACATGAGGAAAAAATGTTTGGGGTACCAGAAATGTAGATATCTAAATAGGTTATACCTTCAATGTTCCAAGAATGGGTAAATTTCAAAAAACAGCTGGTATTGTTCAAATAAGCCACAAAATCATCAATTTTATCACTTGGACCATCCCACAAAATAAAAATATCATCCAAAAATCTATGATAATGCTTAATGTATTGGAAATATTGAAACTGAAAGAGGAAAGAAGATTCCCAATCTAACATAACCAGGTTAGCGTAAATGGGGGCATAAGCGGCCCCCATAGCCCCCCCCCCCCGGTTTGTCAATAATGTTCTCCTTAAAAAAAAAATGTAATTATGATCAAGTACTATAGGCATTAATTCTAAGGTCAAACTAGTCTGATCCCATTTCATACCTGAATACTGCCTAATACTATTACAAAATGCTTCCAATCCAAGTGTTTTTGGGATACATGAGAACAAATCGATTACATCAACAGTAATGTATAATAGTCCTTTCCATAAATCAGGAGTCAATTTGCTTAAAAAGACCCAAGAGTCTTTTATTAAATGTGGGATTTTTGTATATATATGTTTTAACCACAGGTCAATGGTTTTACCCAAAGGAAAAGTCTTAGAGCGACTACCCGAAACAATTGGACGGAATGGTGGGTCCACTATACTTTTGTGAACTTTTGGAATTCCTACAATTGTAGCTATTACTGGATACTCCACTCTTAAAAAATTATACATGTCACTGGATATTCTAGATACTCCTTGAGATACATGTCAATTCGCCTGTATCCTATGTTAATTTTGTTTACAGACACTGTCTCGTAATTACCAGAATCATTTAAAGTTTTTAACATTTTATTAATATAATCCATATAGTCACAAATCACAACATCCCCTCCCTTATCCGGCTTTATAATTCGAACATTGGAATCAGTTCGAACTTGTTCTAAAGATTTAATTTCTTCCTCAGATAAATTGATGACAAATTTTCTGTATCTCAGTCCATTTTGTAACTTATAAATATCTTGTTACCAATTTCTCATATAAGGCTACGTTAGGATGATTGGGTGGAATGTAAGTGCTTTTTTTCTTCAAACCTTCATTACAACTAACTGTGGTTTTATTAACTAAAAATACTGCGAGAACGCCAATAAGTGCCTCTACCAATAAAGGAATAAACGCGATAACCAAACTGTGTATCAATCGCGTTTTAATATAATATAACGTAAAATAACAAAACGGACAACTCCAAACTGACAAACTGATGGTAAAAGTGACAAACTGGTGGAAAAGAACAAGCAAACAAACAAGCTAGTTAAGTGCTTTCACCCAAAAAACTGGGCTTCATCAGAACTGGCTTTCAGTTATTACATCACCAAATTTAAGCCTTTTTTGGCGCCAAAAGGAAGTTACAAATTTAAAGTGATTTGCACACTACACTAAGAGGTGTTTCATAGTCATAAACCACCTATCAACTATGCTAGTACAAAACACATATAAATAAATAAAACACATCAAATACAAAAATAAGTGCAGAAATAACTAAACCTGCTAAATGCATCTGGCTGATATTCAAATGCCAAAGATGCGATAAATTGAAAACTGTGAAATGAATAAAGTTAATATATATTTTATGTCAACTATAACATAAAATACGTAAATGCATTCAGTACATACTATAACACACAATATAAAATATAACTCAAAATGTAGCATGTACCGAACGATGCTGGGCACAATAATATCACACTGTAATATAAAGAATACGCAAAACTGCGTAAAAATTGCATAAAAAATTCCATGAAAATTAATACATTAAAAAATGTGAAATAGGGGCAAAAATTGATGTACTAATTACTGAAAAAAATTTTTTTTTAATTTTTTTAAAATTTTTTATGCGATAAAAACTAGATGAGATAGTGAATTTTTACATAATCTCCAGAAATGGTTTTACTGAAATGTATTCATTCAGTCCTGGGGGAGTTGTGGCGTCTTTATATTACAGTTTTCAATGTGTTTTGTTATGTGGTATGTGTTATGTGTTTTGTACTAGCATGGTTGATAGGTGGTTTATGACTATGAAACACCTCTTACTGTAGTGTGCATATCACTTTAAATTTGTAACTTCCTTTTGGCGCCAAAAAAGGCTTAAATTTGGTGATGTAATAACTGAAAGCCAGTTCTGATGAAGCCCAGTTTTTTTGGTGAAAGCGCTTAACTAGCTTGTTTGTTTGCTTGTTCTTTTTCCACCAGTTTGTCCTTTTTACCATCAGTTTGTCTGTTAGTTTGGAGTTGTCTGTTTTGTTATTTTACGTTATATTATATTAAAACGCGATTGATACACAGTTTGGTTATCGCTTTTATTCCTTTATTGGTAGAGGCACTTATTGGCGTTCTCGCAGTATTTTTAGTTTCAGTTGTCGTTGCATTTTACTAACTGTGGTTTTATTCCGAAATGTAAGAGCCAAATTAATTTTCCTCAAAGACAATTTGATCTCTGTTAAACAGTCTACGACCCAAAATTTTCCATTAAGTATATATTTCATACCTTTAGAAAACAATTTAAAATGATTATTATTGAAAACCATACTAGTATAGTTGTAAATGTTAAAGTTGTCCAAACTAAACACAATACCATCAGAGGTCTTAATAATAGATTCTTTCAAATGACCAGTATGGGCTAATACCTCGTGCCACTTCTCCAATTGTGGCCTGTATTCTGTTTCTTTTCCCAAGATTGACTGTACCATTTCAGTCTCCTGTCTTTCTGCCATCCCATTTTGGGTTCCCATTGTTCCCAGTCCCTGTGAAAATGTGAATTCCTATAGTTGATTTGTCCTCCATTGTGATACATGTTACCATTATCCCAGTCATCCTCTTTCCCTTCATCCTTATACCCCATCTTTTCTTCTTCCCTCCATGGATAAACTGTATTACTTTTATAATGTTCCAAATCCCTCAAGCGTTTTACATTTTTTACAATAAATGTCCTCCGCTTTCTTATCAGCCATAGTATACTGTTTACAATACAATTTTTCCCATTGCAAAAATAATAAATCACTAACAATTCTATTGTTTAAAATCTCAACTTTGTTCATTAAAATACACAGCTTCTCATCATTTGTCTTTATCAGAAGCTTCATAAAATCAAAACCAAACTGACTGAATAGGGTATTAAATTAATTGCAAGTAATATCCTTCAACGTTACTCCCATGGGCACTTGGAAAAATCTTAGTCCCATAGGAACAACTTTACATATCAAACATTTATTTAAATATGCATTATCTATTTGTACACTTTTAATGGCACTAAGTTTTTTGCCAAATGCATGTATTAAATCTTTTAGAGTTCCATTCGTTGGTACCTCACTGTTCAATTTATTATTCGTGTGCCCATTAACGCTATTGACGTTAAAATTATATCCTTCATAGTTCTTTCAAAAAGTGTCTGAATTGTTCAAGTTCTGTTTAGTTGCCACATTATCATTTTGATTACAGCCAACGCTGGCTTTAAAGCTAGAATTATGTGTGACATTACCTGTGTTTGAAGAATTAATCACATTCTGTTTAGTTGCCACATTATCATTTTGATTACAGCCAACGCTGGCTTTAAAGCTAGAATTATGTGTGACATTACCTGTGTTTGAAGAATTAATCACATTTACTTTGTTGGTTACGGCTGAATAAGTTCTCCTAGCCATGTTTCATTTAGATTTAGAGCCCACACGACGATATTCATCATCCAGGTAGCTCAAAGAAAAATCAAATGTAAAATCTTTATCCATATGGCTGGTTACCGAAGCCCCTAGCAAATCGCCAGTTCCTTGGGCTGTAGGTGAACCATTACCTATAACCTGACCATTAGGTAGGTTAAACTCCAATAAACTTCCTGCTGAATAATTGCGTGGTGATGGAATAGGTATACCACGCTGTCCAATAAGTTGTCAACAACTCCACAAGACGAGCAACATCCCCCTTCAATGTAGAAACCTCCAAATGAAGTTTTTGCAATTCTTCACGTTCTATGGGGGAATTGTGAATAGATGCTTCCCCTGTAGACTCCATAACATCAACACAGAAAAAGTCCAAGCAGCGCAACACGGCAACAGTACCATAAAGAAAAATCCAAAACCGCTGCAGGTACGGAGTCACCAGGAGTTTTTTATATATCTTATTAACATTTTAAAATGTGTTTTTCATAAACCTGGATTACATTGATGGTATTTATGAACTAGGGAAGATAGAACACATTTCGTTGCGCATTCGTTTTTAACAAATTGAGTATACCTTTAAATGAAATGGTTATATGAGGCATGTAAAGTTGGCTCCAAAAGTAGTATTTAAGGAATTAAATGAATTACACTGTTGTTATGATGAAGTCCAGTGTTATATGGATGAAAGCGCTTAACCAGAGGTGTTTTACTGCTTAGATCGTATTAAATAAAATCTTTTACACGAACGACTCCTGGTGACTCCGTACCTGCAGCGTTTTTGGATTTTTCTTTGTGGTACTGTTGCCATGTTACGCTGCTTGGACTGTTTCAGTATAGTAGAAAACAAATGTAATAAAATGCTGCTCCATAAACGGTCAAAAACGTGTGCTGCAGTGATATGTGAAGGCTTGTACATTAGACTGTTACTGTATGCACACAACTTACATGTATGTAAAACGAGTGATTGCAAAAGAAGTTATAATGAATGTCCCCCGATATCTAAAACATACAATCATTACCTACTTTGAAAGAGTAAATAAAAGCAAGTCATTTATAGCACACAACACTATCATTACTACAAGTACCTGTGTTTATGCATTCTAAGCTCTATCAAATGTTGCGGTTAGGACTTTATGCATAATCCCAGGTAAAAGCATTAAACAAAAGGTAAAAAAAAAGCAGTAAACTAACGTCTATATTATCTGCAATAGTCATGGAACCACTTGAGAAACAGCTTAATTAAAGCAAGAATATTAGTAATAATTGTTAAAAACACATTCAATGTTGTTAAAGGAACACTCTTGTATTTAAATATACAAATGTCTTGTTCATGTTTCTCAATTTTCTCCCATTTTTAACACGACATATGCTTCTACACAATCAAATTCTGAATTTTAGAAAAAGAAACAGGAAATGTTCAACCCATCAAATCATTTCTTTAGAAGGAATCTCACAAACAGTCATGATCTTAACAAAACTTTCAAACACATCTTGACCATACCTGGATGCAGGCTCCTGTTTTTTCTGAACAAAGGCTACATGTTAAGGCCCATCTACTGCTTGAGATATGAGACACCTTTGTTATGGGCTCCATCTTCTCTGGACTACCAATGCTCACCTAAAAAAGCAAAAATGAATACATAAAATACTTATGGTAACTAAGCATACAATTCGACAACAAATTAAGATAAAGTGTGTTGGCGTGGACTTCACATTATAACTGAAAGAAAACAAGCATTTCTACCTCATAAAATAAAACTAGCTGGATCTTTTTTACACTAGTATTTCTAAGAATTATGGATACAGACAGCATTAAATACTGGATTCATTTTACTATGACCTGTATATACATTCACTCAGGTAGTAAAAATCACATCTATGTAGTCTAAATGAAACCCATTTAGCTGTGGGTAAAACGATCTCCAGTAAACAATTCATTAGACTAATGTGCTGATTCCCCCTAATATTTTTTCTTCTTCCAGCAAAGAAAAAAAAAATCCCATAAAGCCATGAAGACATTTATAAACATGATGAAGGAAGCAAAAAGAAAAAAAGATCTAGAGCAAAGAAGCTAGATGAAGAATTATCAATAAATTAACAGGTCTAAAAAAAGTCTCTTTACATAACTTAAGTCCTTATAAATAATAATGGATGCAAAGAATGGCACCTAAAAACCATTACTGAACTATCAGAAGGAATATATAGTACTGACAAGTGAGTTATTGCCCAGATCCACAGCACTTTAAAGCAATTTTTGACTTATTCTAGTTAATGAGATGATATGTGAAAAATATAAACAAGTGTGTTTTTGAAAGCCATGCTGACTCATAGCCACAGATGGTGGTCCACGTGCCAGAAATAAGACAAGGAATCTGACACAGTATTCAGTTCTACATCCAACAACTGAATTGAAACATTTTATAAACAATATTTCAGCAAGATTTCCAGAAGTGAAAACTTGCTCTGATGCATTTATACTCAAACAATAAATAGAGACAAAGTCCTATCAGAGCTCTATAGATATGGCACACTGGTGAAACAGTAGTCCTGCACTTTGAAAGAACTGGACAGACTGCCTAGCAGCTCAGAATCACAGAAATAGCAGAAAGCAAAGTAGCAGATGTAGAGAAATGCTTAAGAGCGGATACAATGTAGTCCTGACAACAAAGAGCATCTTCCTGGAAGATGGACTGAATAAGCAGAGATATGTCAAGGTACACTACGCGCCTAGGGAAGAAATGTCTGCTTTGATGGGCCACATTTTTGGGTTCATCCTTTCCTTAATCACAATCTGGCAACATTTCTTTTGCTTGTGGGAAGTACATTTAGTGACGGTGCATGCTAAGATGTTAGAAGCCAATTACACAAGGCATGCATAGCCATAAGCTTGCCAGTTCAACACCAATAACCAGCAAACACAATTCCTAGCAATCAAGATATTGAAATGAGAAAGTACAGTTGTGTACACTCTTACCATAAATGTAGACATTCAAGTGTATTCACTGTTGCAGTCATTACATTTGGGTAATCTGGTTGCAGGTTGCCCTCAGTCGGCCTGATTAACAAAGTCTTGGGTCCTGCGTCGGTTGCTGTCCCTTCTTCCATGATGTCAGGTCTTCAGGGGTATAAAACATGCAGCCGACGCAATTACATCAGTTTTTCTTGCCCCAGATGTCAGGTGCCCCCCTAATGAGGAGCAATTAAACATAAAAACACAAAGGTATACCTCCAACTAAAAAGCAAATACACCAAAAAGGCTTTTAAGCATAGTAAAGGTAAGTAGAGGTATAGCCAAAAGAAGTTAGGGGGAAGGAGGGAGGGTAACCAAGACTGCAAAAATGAATACACTCGAACATCTACATTTATGGTAAGTGTACAGAACTGTACTATGTTCTTTGTGTTTCACTGCTGCAGTCATTACATTTGGGTAGATTCCCAAAGCTATGGTTGGGAGGAGGAGTTTCGATAGCATTAGGAACAGCTATAAGGCCCTGCAAGATTGCAGTGGCAAAGCCAGCTCTGGATTTAGAGAAAATTGGCAAATGGTAATGCTTGGTGAAAGTATGTACAGAACTCCAGGTAACAGCTTCCAGGTTGTCCCTGGTAGGAAATCCTCTGAGAAAGGATGTAGAAGTAGATGCAGCCCTGGTGGAGTGAGGTCTGATCCCCTGGGGGATAGATTTTCCATGGTGCTTATAGCAGAAATGAATGCAATGGCTTATCCATTTAGAAATGGTTTGTTTTGAAATAGCCTTCCTCTCCGCCCCTGCAGCAAATGCTACCAGCAGTTGTTCAGATTTTCTTTGAGGTTTAGTCCTGTCCAAGTAGAATCCAAGTTGTCTGTGCACATCCAAGGAATGCAGAATCCGTTCCCCTTTGTTCTGTGGATTTAGAGCCACACTGGATACCACCTTGGGTATGAAGGATGGATTGGTCCTGAGTGATGCCCTGTCTGCATGAAAGATGCTCCACTGCCATAAGGGCCTGTAATTCAAACACCCTTCTAGCTGAAGTGATTGCTAAAAGGAAAGCTGTTTTCCAAGAAAGACATTTTAAGTCTGCAGTAGCAGCTGGCTTGAAAGGAGGGAGAGTGAGTTTCTCCAATACAAAGTTAAGGTCCCAGGCTGGGGTTGGAGCTCTCTTGGGTGGTCTCAAATCTTTGGCCCCTCTGAGGTACTGCTTGAGCAGTGGATGAGAGAAGAGGGGAGGTTCTGTGTTATAATGAGCTGAAATGGGTGAGGCATGGATTTTAATGGAGGAAAAAGACAGGCCCTTGTGAAGCATCTCAGTTAAGTATTGTAAAATCTGAGGTAAATTGGGTGCTGCTGTGCATTTCCCTTGAGATAGGTCCCAGGCACAGAATCTTTTCCATTTTTCAGCATAATATTTCCTAGCACTAGGCCTCCTTGCCTCTAAGATGGCATCCATCACAGGTTTGCTGAGGGATGATAAGGGAGAATTTAAGTAATTAGCCAGGCTGCAAGGTTCAGTGTTGGAAGCTGAGGGTGCAGAATCTGGTTCTCCTGCTGACAGCAGGGAAGAAGTCTGAGGCAGGTGCCATGGAGATAACCGTGACACACTGCAGAGGAGGGGGTACCAGTGTTGGCGCGGCCAGTCTGGAGCAATCAAAATCATCCTTGGTTTGTCCTGCTTGACTTTTAGTAGTACTTTGGAGAGCAGAGGCAGTGGGGGTAGGCATAGACTGACAGGTTTTTCCAGCTGAAGGACAGAGCATCCACTTTCCAGGCTTGTTTGTGGGGAGTCCTTGTGCAAAATTTGTCCAATTGGTAGTTCTGGGGGAAGGCAAACGGGTCTATATCTTGGCGCCCCCAGTCGCTTGTCAACATGTTGAAAATCCTTGGTTCCAGTTTCCAGTCATGTGGGTCCATAAGGGTTCTGCTTAGTCCGTCTGCCAGTGTATTTAACTTTCCTGGCAGGAATTGAGCTTGTAGGTGTACTTGGTAGCTCAAGGCGGTGTTCCACAATGCCATGGCTTGTCTGCAGAGGGGGTAAGAATGTGTACCCCCTGCTTGTTTATGTACCACATAACCGTGGTGTTGTCCGTCTTTACCATTACTTGTCCTTGAAGGCTGTCCGAGCATTTTGTACAGCTAACATTTCTTTTTGATTGATATGCAGGTGCATTTGACTTGGGTTCCATTTGCCCTTAATGCACTTCCCTGCCAGGTGATTCCCCCCCCCCATGCATAGTCTGATGCATCTGTTGTTAGGGTTTGGGCGGCATGGGGTGGTGTGAAAGGTAGTCCCTTGTTTTGGTGGCAGACCTCTGCCCTCCAAAGGAACTCTAGGCGTAGGCAAGATATGATAGGAATCATTGTTTCTATGCTGTGAGAATGTTGACTCCATAGGCTTTTTAGATACCACTGTAGTTTCCTCATATGCAGGCTTGCATATGGAATTAGAAGAATGCAGGAGGTCATGAACCCAAAGGCTTGCAGTATTTGTCTTGCAAATATAGCAGGGTTTTGTGGCCACTTGTTTGAAGTAGGCCGTCAAATGAGTTTGCTTTTCTGGTGAGAGGTAAGCCATCTGGGAAGTTGCATTCAAGCTTGCTCCCAGGAATGTAATTTGTTGACAGGGTACCAGTTGTGATTTCTTTTCATTTATGGTGTACCCCAGAGAAGTTAGAACCCTTTTTACAAATGCCAGATGATTCAAAAGTATGTCCTAGCTTTCTGCCTGAATTAGACAATCGTCCAGATATGGGTATATTTGAATAATTCTTTGCCTGCAAAATGCAATCACTGGAGCTAAGCACTTTGTGAATACCCTGGGCGCAGTAGATAAGCCAAAGGGCAGTGCAGAGAACTGATATTGCGTGTAGCCTGCTTTGAAGCGTAGGTATTTTCTGCAAGATTCCCTGATTGGGATGTGCAGGTATGCTTCTTTTAGATCTAGTGTTACCAACCAGGCGGCTTTGCCTAGCATAGGAAGTAATTGAAGAGTCAGCATCTTGAATTTTGGAATCTCCAGAAAGGTGTCTAGAGTAGCCAGGTCCAGGATAGGACACCATGAATTGTCTTTTCTGGGTACCAGGAAAAGTCTCAAGTAGAAACCTTGTCCCTTTTCCTCTTCTGGTACCAGGTGAATAGCCCCCATGCTTAAGTACTTGTTTTTGGGCCTCTGCCCACAGATTTTGGGGTAGGTCCGGCCACCCGCTTGGTGTTGGCAACGTGTGGAAGTGAAATCTGTATCCCTGGGACACTATATTTAAAACCCATTTGTCTTGGGTAATGAGTTCCCAATTTTTTGCATGAAAAGCAATCTTTCACCCCAGAGGGGCAGTCAGTTAATACGTGCTTAGAAATTTTAAAAGGAAGTCATTGAGGCATTTTACCATAGGGGGAGTCTTATTCCCAGATTTGGAAGTGGAGGCCCCCCACTGCTTAGTTCTGTGTGTCCCCTGGGACTGAAACCTGGGGTTTTTGCTGTGTCTTGGTTTGGCTTGAGAAGACCTGGAAGGGGCTGGAAAGGACCAATTCTTAGAAAGCCAGTGTCTACTAAATCTAGGAGGCTGAATTTGTAAGAAATCTTTTACAGTTTTCATAGATTTGGCTTTATCTTCCATCTTTTTTAGAACTTCTTCAGCCTTATTGCCAAACAGGCGGTCCTGATTTAGAGGAGCATCCAACAATTTTGCTTTAACATGATCAGGCAGAGATTGCTCCTTGAGACAAGCATGCCTTCTAAGCACAGACCCAGTAACAGCAGCCATGCAAGAGGCCTCTAAAGAATCAAAACCACATTGCAAAGTATGTTTTCCAACTTGTTCAGCAGAATGCAATAAATCCTGTAAATCATTATTTTCCACACAGTCAGGAATCAACATCATTTTCTGTTTAAGTAGTCCAATAACATGTTGCTGATATTTTAACATATGAAATTGGCAGTTTAAAGCTCTAATTGCCAAGGTTGCTGAAGTATAAACCTTTTTACCCCATCTATCCAGCGCCCAGGAGTCTCTATCAGAAGGGGTAGGATTTTTAGCAGTAGAAGCCTTAATGCCCTTGGGCCCCTGTGAAATAGTATCTGGATCTGCAATAGGATTTTTGAAAAGTAACTTATGGGACTCAGGGACCCTGTAGTATCGGTCAGGTTTACTGGGAGCAGGAAGCAGGGAATCAGGGGCCAAACTGGATTCCGAGAAAGCATTATCAACAATGTCTAGTACAGGAGGAATAGCCAAAGGCCTATGCTGAGGAAGGAGAAGGAAATCCCCAAGTCTCTTTTTTGAATCATAAAATTCCTGGCTTTCCCAGTGAAAATGCTCCCTCACAATATGTAAGGTTGCCCCAAAAGAAAAATCCTCAGGAGGGGAAGCAGAGGGAATAACGTCCTCTGCATTAGAATCCTCATAAGTAGATAAGGACAAATCCAGGTCATTGGAAGAGTCAGAAAAAGAATCCTGATCACAGGATTCATAATCAAGCTCAGCCCTAGGCCTCAGAGTGTGTGTGTGTGTGTGTGTGTGTGTGTGTGTGTGTGTGTGTGTGGGGGGTTGACTACTCCTGATTAGAGTTATTAGATCTTCAGCCATTTTTGTCATTTTTTTGTTTAGATATAGAGGCCTGAGCATGTGGCCTGGGCGTCGTTTTTTTAGACATGGATCAAGATTTAGGTCTTTTTAATGAAGGAGGGGTCGATTTAATATGCAAGTCCGTAGGCCTGAATACACCCTCAGAAGCCAGTGCCTGCACAGTGGCTCCGGACCCATCCAAGGTAGAGACATCCGGGAGGTTCCATAGTTGAAGTATCTCATGGCATACCGGACTCTAAATGGGTCTCAGTAGAGGCCTGCGAATCAGAAGTAGCGGGTATCGGGGGCTGCAAAAGCACCTCACTGAGTACTGGCGAACTGGCAACTGGCTTAGGAGAAGCGTCGTCGGCAGTTTTGGACCTCAGTGACCTGTCTCTGTCTTTACCTTTGCGTTTTTTCGGAATTCCGGTAGTCAGATGGCTAACCGACGACATTTCTGGATAATTAAACAGAGAACCGAAATATTTAGAGGCAAAATTATACCAACGACGGATAGTGCGCTGATTAAATAAAGCACAAAACCGACAACAAGGTACGTCGTGGTCAGGGCCTAGGCAAGGAATACAGTACGAATGAAAGTCTTTATGAGGTATTTGCTTTCCACAAGTAATGCAATTATTAACTTTTACTGACATCGGGAAGGAGTGAGAAAAGGTTTCCCCAACGGGGTACTTAGCTTTTAGTTGAAGACCTCTGTTCTGAAACTCGAAAATTAAAATTTCAGGAGTCGGCCGACCAGCACTTGTGAACTGCTTCTGCTTCGGGCATAGCACGGCAAGAAAGACTGATGTAATGTGTTGGCTATGTTCTCTGTGCATATATCCCTCCAGGCAATAACGTTATTAAAATTGAAGAAATTCTGCAATGGACAAAAGACAACCTCCCACAAGAGACCATTCTGCTAGGAGACCTAAACACTGATTGGCTAGCATGCAACTCTAAAAACCCCACTCGCCACATCAACCTGTATGGATTCTCACAACTTATTCTAGAACCTACTAGAGTAGATAAGAAGTCCCAAAAAAAATCCATATTAGATTGGACATTAGTGAACTACCCAGAACAAAACTATCACACAGGTTTGTCTACCAGACAGCCTTAGTGGCCATCTCCCAACATTCCTCCTACGCAGACGTACTAACATACCTAAACCTACTGTCTTTAGACAAGTCAGAAATGATCGCAAGGTTAACCCTCGAGATCTCAACACTGCATTAAAAAACTGCAACTGGGAACCTCTACATATCCTGAACTTGGACCTAGCAGTGGACTACTTTAATAATACTTTCATTAAGGTCCTTGACCAAATAACACCCATAAGAACTATTAGAGCAAAGGTCCACTCAGCTCCTTGGCTTACCAACACCACTAGAGCCCTATTAAAATCTAGAGACAAGGCACGGAAAACCTGGAAGAAAGACAACACTAGTCTTTCTAAACAAAACTATCAACATCTTAGAAACCAGGCTAAACAGCAAACTAAGCTAGATAAACAAAACTACTACCTAAACATCCAAAACAAATACTCCAACAGCCCACAAAAGTTCTGGCATGCAATTAACTCCCTACTAAAACCAGGAAAGAATACCACACCCTCTCCCACCTCAACCTCCACAGATACAACTACCGAAATAGCCTCAAAATTCAACATTTTACCGAATCCATTAACTCACTATCCACTCAACTAGCCAAAAATAGCTACACACCCATGCCTACAGCGCCTAACAGCTCTGCTCCTCTTACCTTCTCACCTATCCCAACCTCTACAATAAAGAAACATCTCTTAAAACTAAAACCCACTACCCACGCAGATGGGCTACCAGCACATTTCCTAAAAATGGCAGCCAACTCCATAGCCTACCCAGTCTCAATCCTTATCAACCGCTCTATAAAGGAGTCAGATTATCCCTCATCTGTGGAAAGTCTCCTATATCATTCCCCTTCATAAGGGAGGCACCTCCTATGATTTCTCAAACTACCGACCCATTGCTATTCTGTCACCTTTATCAAAGATACTAGAAAAATGCATACACTCTCAAGTCATGCACTTCCTAAACTTAAACAATCTCCTCTCACCCACACAACATGGCTTTCGCCCTCACCACAGTACAACCACTGCCCTCCTCTCCTTCACAGACCTAGTTAACCAACATAGGAATATCAACAGATTCATATCAGCCATATTCCTTGACCTCTCTAAAGCATTTGACATGGTCTCTCACTCCATACTAATAGATACCCTCACCTCCCTAGCCTTCACCCCAAACACTATTGCTTGGTTTAAAAGTTACCTATCAGAACGACAGCAAGCTGTCCAGTGGCAAGGAGCTTTATCATCTCTGCTCCCAACCACCACTGGTGTACCCCAAGGCTCCATACTAGGACCTCTTCTCGATTTTTACCAATAACCTATACAAATGTACCCTGCATGCCTCACCAATCCAGTATGCAGATGATTCCACCCTTATATGGTCAGCTCCATCCCTGACCTCCCTACAGCACCTCACCCAAGAGTCCTTCACCTCGGTAGAAAGATGGATAACTAACATTCAACTTATCCTAAATCCTAACCAAACCAAACTACTACTTTTTACCCCAAACAAATCAAAAACAACTCCAGTCTTCTTCTCCATCTCCTCCGATAATGGTACTCTCATCTCTCCCTCTCTCCACACCAAGCTCCTTGGCATCGAAATAGACAACAACCTCCACTTTAACATCCATATCTCTCAAACTATAAACAAGGTGCTCAAAAAAAAATGAGAAAAATATGGGTTCCTTATACAGGCAAAAGAACTTTCTAACTAATCAAGCTAAAGTCACCCTAGCTCAAACCCATCTCCTATCTACACTACTATATGCAGCCCCAATTCTCACTTACATTAGGAAATCTTGAGTCAAAGTCAAATCAAAAAAAATCAAACTTGAGTCCTGTTATAACAGAATTGCCAAGTTTGCCAAAAACTCCCCATTTAGAACCCATCACTGCATACCTCTCAGACAACTTCAATGGCTCGAACTGCCACAGTTGCTACTATATCACCAACTTGTTCTATCATACAACATCCTAAAACAACCTGACAAAATTCCTCCTCGAAGGCATCTACTGACCTGCCACACTCCAAATCGTCCACTCTGCTCAGCCAAGAAATCACTCCTCACTATTACCTCAGCAAATACAGCCGGAAAATCTCTCTTTTCACACACTATAGCCAAAACTTGGAATAATCTCCCCCCATCTGTGACTTCTGCAGCTAACACCACTCTATTCAAAAACTCCCTTAAGGCCCATCTTACAAGTTCTTGGCTCTGTCCATGTATTACATGGACCACAATCTGTTACCGTTACAACCATCTTCTATCTCTCTTTTCATGCCCCAATAAATGTTTCCTCAAAATATTTTACATGGAAAACATGTACCTGTTAAAATCTGACTGTTGCTCTTTGCAAACTAAATGTATATATGTAAATTTTTTTGATTGCAAATGTCTACTCTTTTTTACTTCTTTCTAGAAATTTCTAGTTCAATAGATGCTACTTCCTACGCATTGTATTATATGTTTATTTTCTGTAATGTGTTGTTCTAATGTAACTGGAGCTTTTCTCCCCGGGCCTCCGCTGTAAATGGACCTCGTCCAGTCGGACCATCCCGGTAAACAAAATTAAAATAAATAAAATAATAATAAATGTTTTATACCCATGATGACCTGACGTCATGGAAGAAGGGACAGCAACTGACGCAGGACCCAAGACTTTGTTAATCAGGCTGACTGAGGGCAACCTGCAAGCAGATTACCCAAATGTAATGACTGCAACAGTGAAACACGAAGAACATCAAGGCATCATTGCTACGATATACACGTAAAGCTTTTCCATAACTACAGGTCACTCCAAAAGCAGACGTGGAAGGAGAGGTCATTCATGCACAAGAGATTTGAAGATCCATCAAAGGAAGAAAGTACAATTGTATAAGTAAATATACCATAACAACAGATGTTCGAATGATCAGTGTTGCAGTAGCCTTAATGATATAGGTTACATCCTTCTATGGTGAGAACAGCCAACCAGCTTCTGGGCACCTTCCACATGCCCAAACTGTCAGTCAAGCTAGAGCTATGCTTACTAAAAAGACACATTTGGGCATAAAGCCCTTCACAGTTTTCATGCTAACAGAGACAGGAAAGGTTTAGCCCAAAAAAGACAATGCTAGGAACTACAAAAAAATGAATGCCCACACACACTGACAAAACACACCAAAAAAACAAGAGGGAAGGAGGGGGTAAGTGGCTACTGTAGCAGTGAGCATTCAATCATCTACTGTTACTGTAAGCTTTATTTACAAAACTGTACTATAGTTATCAAATCAATCAATACTGCAGTAGCCTTAGCTATACGGGGCAGATTACTACATTTCGGAGGTGGAAGGAGAAGGGCCCAGGAGCCCCTGGAGAATGATCCTAGCAAAGCCTGATCTATGCCTAGACAGAGAATCAATCTTTTAGTGCTTTGTTAACGTATGTACAGAGGACCAAGTTGCTGCTTCTAAAATACTTCGACTCCAACCTTCTCCAAAAAGCCATAGATGAAGTCAAGGCAGTAGCAGAGTGGGCCTTGACCCTGCCCAGAACAGTTTTGTTGTGCTGAGTATAACAAAAAAGTAATAGCTTTAGACAACCATTTGGAAACAGTCTGTTTCAACAAAGGTCTTACCTTTTTACCTTCAAAAGACGTGAACAACTGATCCGAAGATCTGAAAGACTTGGTTCTGTCAAGAAAGCAACAGAATTGTCTGTGGACATCCAATGTATGACATATAATTTCTCCCTCATTTTTAGGTTCAGAAAAGAAAATGGGAAGATTGATACTTTGGCATAAAGTAAAATCAGATACCACAATAGGAATAAAAGAAGGCTAAGTTCTTAAAGAAACCCTGTCTCTGTGGAAGATGAGATAGAATGACTCAACATAACATTTTGCAACTCAAATACTCTCTTGCAGAGGTCACAGCAATCAGTAAAACTATTTTCTATGTTAAGAAACAAGTCAGACTATCTGGTACAAATGGAGGAACTGTTAGCTTCTCTTACACAAAATTAAGATCCCAAGGAGGGCCCTCCAGTTTTCCTGTAAGTCGCTTATGAAAAACCCCTTTGAAAACCTTATAACATGAGACTGTATTGAAAAAGGAGGCTCCATGGGCAGACATGCTGAAATGTGATAAATGAATCTTGAAGGATGAGTAAGAAAGGCCACATGACAGTAACTCTCACAAATACTAAAACCAGAGAACAACTAGTCCTGAATGGGTGGTGGCTTTGTTGACCATACCAAATTGGAAAAGCTTTTCTATTTATTAATATATGATTTTATAGTAGCAGGCTTTCTTGCCTCCATTAGTACTATCCTCAGTAAACCGGTACCTAAAGGTAAATAAGGACCCTATCATCCAGGCAGTCAGCAGAAGCGGATTGGGGTTGGGGTGTACTAAACACTCCTGATCTTGTGTGAGTAGATCCATTCTGTGAGGAGGTTTGTGATTATTTCCAAAAGAAGAGATAATGATGGTTACCTGGGCCAGAAGCAGGGCCGGTGTTAGCATTTTGGGGGCCCCCAGCAAATGTCAAGCTGGGGGCCCCCTAGGCACTTCCAGTATAAGTATCATCCTATCAATGCCATACATCCTAAGCAACATTTTATTTTGTGCTGCAAACTTTTAGCAGTAGTATCCACAGACAGACCTGCAGCTACAAGCTCTTACATTACAACAGGCCTATGTACCACACTATCACTATGGTGACCTGTCTAACAAAGGGTCAGTTGCAGTTACTGGCACTTAGTTGCAACAATGATACATTGCAAAAAGTCTATGCACAAGTCTGGACTTAAAGTGAAATGATGACTGGGCCTACATTTCAATACCCCCCCTCCACGCGCACACACACACACACACACACACACACACACACACACACACACACACACACACGATCCAGTCCTCTCCTTTGATTTGCACTCCTTTTGGGCTCCCCATACCATGCTTGTTACTTTTTTCTTCCTTATCTCACATTCTGCCTTACTCTCAGCTTTTTCAAGACGCCATAACTTTCTATATGCTCTGAAATGCATTTTACACAACCTTTTCATCCAATAATGGCTTGAACAGAAATTATGATTAAGGAAATAAATTCACTGCTGTGGTTCAGCTTTAATTTTCCTTGTATCCTTTCAACACACTTTTCCTGAACAAGACAACACAGTAATAATCATTTGGGAAATAACTCAAGCCAGGGCCCAAGAAGCCACAGGTTTACAGATGGTCTGGGATGCATTTTAGAGCATTTTCTCAACATTTTACTCCAATGGTGGCCTAAACAAAAATCATGAAAAAAAAAAAAATAATTTCAGTCTTATTTTTTTTCTTTCAAGGAAGACATAAGTTGTGCCCAAGGCTTAATTTTCAAAGCTGACAAAATTGTAGCCTACAGTAAACTAAAAAGCCAGTAGTTGTGAGAATACTTAAGTCTTATCTGGGAATACTGCCTACCTCCATAACCCCCTACAAAAGACAGTCACTGCCTATGCATCCCTCTGGTGTTAGACTGGGATGAAAGCAGAGATTTAAATTGCCTTAGTCATGTATTTCAAGTGACTGCTGATTTGCACATACATAGCATGTTCTTCACCCCTAGCCCTCAAAGGCAGCCACATGTATATGTGCCTAATACACGACTGTGAGAATGATTTCAGTAATATATTCAAATTTGTTGCTCCTAGACAGTACACCTCTCTTACACAAGCTATAGTAACCTTCTTTGTACACCTCTGAGGTCTGTGAGAAACACTGCCCTCAGCTCAAACATAAGCTATAATAACTTCATGTGCGCACCTCTAAGGTTTGACTGTAATGAAAATTAAAGACGTAATAACCACACAATCTCCAGTCCCTCATAACCTGTAGCAGCTTTCTGTACACACACATTTGAGCAGGACTGGTTTTAGAATGGGTGTGGTTTTAAACAGAGGTTATCAGCTTTTTCCTAAAAGGGTCATATCTCAACACCATTCAGGTTAAACAGCATATTCAGAAAATTGATATATTTTTCTCCACCAAGCAACAGCTTTGGTGGGGGCCCCCACACAGTCAAGGATGATTAAGGGAGTCCCTGTTATCCATTTAGACAGTCTGGTGAGTGGGAGCCACCAGACCCCAAGAATATCTAAGTGTCTGCATGTTCTGTGATATATGTTGTGTCTTACTTTTGAAATCTAATTACTTGTCAAGTACATTTTTTACTGATACACAGAATAATAATGTCTGTGTCCTGGCATTATTGGGTGCATGAACAGATAAAAATCAGTGATATTTTTTACACGCACAAGCCACAGCAGTACGAGTTTTGTACTTAATTTCAGCAAACAGCAACAGATTGTGCAACACTGGTACTGCCACACCAGATCAGTCACTGCTGTTTAGCAGTCGTCACACAGCAGAAGGGGTAAGATTTTATCTCACTGAGGAGTAATGCATACCTGTCACTATCCCTACTTTCACAGACCTTCCCTGATTTTGTTCATACTTTTGCTTTATCCTTCGTAAAAAGTCTGATTTGCTGGTAAATCATTCAGAATTACAATCAATCAATCCAGACATCGGAGTTTTATACTTACTGTCCAAAAATACATGTTGATGCAAAATATGTTATTCTAGTAACTTTTTAGGTGCATTAGAGTAGTATTTAAACATATTCCTGATTCTGAGCCTTTAAGTCTATTATTTTTGGGATTGTACTGGATTCTTAAGCAAATAAATTGAGAGTTACAGTATCTGGTGTTCTGGTATTATTTATAAAACTACCTGAAAGAGAAACTATCCCTGATCGGAAGCATAAGCTCTTCTTAAAATCAAAGTTTGCAGTGAGGTAAGTTACTTTGAGCTGCTGATCCCTCTAGTGCTTATATTGTTCATGTTCATTATGATCTTCATCCTAACAGGGCCATAACTCGGCCCTGTTGATGTTAAAGAGCATAATTAGGAAATTAATAAATTTTTTCTTCCTCATTTTTCCCCAACCAGCAGCAGCTTTTGTGGGGCCCCCAAAATGTCAAAGATGATTAAGGGGGCCCCCTGCAGCCATGGTTTTGCAGGGACCTAAAGCTGGCTATGTAGCTAGTTTTAGTGTAGAAAATGTCCAAAAGCAGGGTTTAACTAAGCCAGGGGCACTATGTCAGTGGTAAAATATTTAATGGAATTCTGATGCCTGTTACTTAACAAAACACTGTTACTGCAACCAGAATTTTAAGGGAGATATAAATAAGAGTTATTACCGTTGTGGTTTATTATACAAGACTGCTGTACTAGCTTTCGTTGGTTTTACAGACATGTGACAAAATATCAAGGTAAGATAATTTGCTGTGGTTGGGGGCCCCCCGGGAACAGGGGGCCCCCAGCGACTGCAGGGTTCGCTGGTGCCTAAAATTGGCTATGGCCAGAAGGAAGTCACCACAATAATCTTGGGAGATTCTTTCTGAATTTTCAGAAGCACCCTGAATATTAGTGGAAAAGCATATAGCAACATTCTTGTAAAAGGTTACAAATAGTCATTCTGACTTGTTAGGCTGTCCTTGGTTTTGGGGGGGTTCCTGAAGTCTTTTGACACCCCTGCCATTTCTTCTTAAATGTCTGTTACCAGCATTTTGTTGGGGCTGTTCATTTTGTTTTTTTGCCAAAACCGTATAAGGAGTTAATGAATCCATTATAAAATTTGGAAAAGGAGGACTGAAAAATGTTAGAGATTCCCTGAATCAATTTACCCCTTTCATCACACTTCAATAACGTCTGCAGCAGATGAGCCAATAAACTAAATCTCTAGGCACAGGACAACTTAAGATTTCATTTTTTTCCACATCATTTGGGTGGTTCTGAGAAAGCAGTCTGGCAAACCTCCTCAAAACAGTACCAGTGACCATAGCCCTGGAAGAAGTATCACCCGAATCACACACACACACACACACACACACACACACACACACACACACACACACACACACACACACACACACACACACACACACACACACTAAACCAGGAATAGTGATTTCTACAACGAAAAAAACTAAATTACTTAAAGCAGAGGTTTTCTCACAAGAAACTGCAGACTAAATATTCTCAATTAGTCAGAATAAACTTTAACATGAGTCTGACAGTTCAATATTATACACTTTTTTCTCCATACTTATCAGAAAAAGTAGGATTGAAATTAACAAAATGTTTAGCAGAAGTAGGATTAACTAAAGCTACAGCTGAAGGGTCAGGTTTGGAAAGAGTGTATAAATACTTAAAACACTGAGGAATTTTATACATTCTCTCTGCCTTTTCAAGGGCAGCAGACTGACCATCAGGAAAACTGCAGGCAGTGACACACACATTCACCACTGCTGACATAACTGTGGGAATGGTTGAAGGTTCTGGAAAAATTCCTTCTATAACAGCTCATAGTACATTTCTGAGGAATTGAGAAACCCAAGTATTCTTTCACTGAAAACACTGTCACTTTCTGGAGACAGTCCCAGAGAAAGAAAAGCCACAAAGGAAGAATCAAAAACTGACCTCTCTTCCAAGAATGAATAAAAAAACGAGGAGGAAACTGTGCGTCTGTGCCTTCTTCTTCATGTCCAGATTCATAATCTTAAATTCCTTCAGTAAAAGAAGTATCCCTCTTTCTTTTACCAGAAACCATCTTGTAATAAGGATCAATAGCCTGAATTAAACCCTGAGCCAGACCCAGTAAACTACTCCTGTCTAAGGAAATTTGAGGAGGAATAGATAAGCATTTAGTTTTCTGCTTCTTTTGACAGGAAAAATGGGGCCAACAGCAGCTTCTCCAAGGATGGGCACAACATTCTGACTAAACAGGGAAGCCTTCCTTGTTCCCTCTTCCAGGACTGACAAGAGTGACTCTCCCTTACCCTTTGAGGCCTCCCCAGTAGCCTCAGAGGACATGGCTAAGCTCTGGTGCATAGTGACTGCAGCTGCTACACCACAGGTATCTGGGATAAAAGATCAGTGGTTTGAGGCACAAGCTACGGCCACAGCACAGTCACCCACCTGCAGCTGAGGCAAACTGCCTGCCTGCTGTGGTGGTGAAGGCTGTTTGCTTTACTCTGTTTTTGTGTCTGGAAGAAGGACCAACCATGGGACCAGTAGTTTGTTCCATGGTCAAGCTGAAAATGAGCCTCCTTCCTGAGGAAAACAAGCAGCAAGTGCCAGTAAACCTTTTAAGTTTTTAAAAGTAATTTTTTTCACATAAAACACATCGGAAAACATTTTAAAACACTTTATTAGCTCAAAAAATTAAATTCAATTATCCACAGAAAAATGGTTTTCAATTAATTTAAACTTTTAAAACTGACATGAAAAATGCACTCTCATTTTAAAAGTACAGTTAAGTCTCGTGACAGCCCATTAAAACACAAACTCCTAGCTTAAAAATAACTTTCCTAAAAGGGAAAGTACAATTAACAGCAATTTTTTATGTGGAAGGTTTCTCCCCAAAAAGAACTTATCTGCCAAGCAATAGAACAACACAAGCTGACCACTGATCACATAAAGCCTGCAAAGGAACACTCTTTTTTGTAGGCAGGAAAGCTCTGAATGGCTTGGCATCCAAACCTTTCTTTTTAGTCAGCTCACCTGAAGCTGACTGATAGTTTGGGCACATGGAAAGTACCCTGAAGCTTTGCAAGCTGCCTGGCTATTATATCTTTAGCAGGATACAACCCACATAGCTAAAGCTTCTGCAACAGTGATCAATGTGATGAAAATCACTTACAAACTGTTATAGTTATAATACAAAAGTTATGTACTTTACATACTAACAGACAAGCATGGTTATGGTCCATCTTTTTCAATACCATTATGACTTAGACTGCAGGTCTTTCTCAGCTTGGCACATGAAACTTTTCCAGGCTCCATTTCCTCCCTTTACCCATAATATGCCACACTACTCTCTAAATATCCACACCTTCATAATGTTGTTCTCAAGCAAAGCAAGCAGGAAAACCAACTGCACATGAAGATATAAACCACAACTACATCTGAGCCCCTTCTAGATCTTGTCTGCTTAAGGCCAGAGGATTGCTGGTGGGTATGAAAAAGGAGAGCTGTAAACCTGCAAACGTAACATTATGGTAAATATATAACCTCTGTATGGGACACATTTGTAGTCAATCTTCTTCAGTACCATTTGGATAACCTCTCACTCATCCTGTTGGGTGACATCATGAAAACATGCCTCCTACAACAGTGTATAATTCTGCAGAAGTATTCAGAAAAGCCCATATTGCAGCCACACATCATCTATGGATGCACTTCTGAAAGAACTCTTTTGATACAGCAAATGCCATGACTGAATAAGCAACAGACATAACTGGCAACTCCTTGTTGCTTTTGTACAGCAAAACACAATATACCTTGAAAGGCACCTGAAGAGTGAGACTTTGAAGCCCAATTTGTTACAAGTTATAACTGATTGTTTTGTCCTAACCACACAAAATCTTACCTGCCTATGCAAATTTATACAATAAATTGCATACTCCAGTTTGCTGGAGTAATTGAAAAATACAATCAGGTTGAATGATTTACATTTAATTTGTTTAGTTTGGGTATAACAAAAAGCAGGTATGTAGCAAATGCTTAAACACAGTTTTAAGTTAAAAAAAAAAAAAAAAATGAACAGTAACTCTAAGAAATACAGTCTTGTGACAGAAGCAAGACAAAGTGCAAGAACTGCTTACTCCATCCATCTACAACCCCTTTCCCAGTTTTGCGCATGGGGTCGGGGTGTCACTTCAACACTGACAATCTACAGCCAAGGTTTATACTGCCAGGTGGCTAGCCCTGCTGCATTAGTTCTTACACACACACACACACACACACACACACACACACACACACACACACACACACACACACACACACACACCTATGGCCAATTTACAGTGTCCAATCCACCTACTACATGTCTTTTTAATGGGGGAGGAAACTGGAACACCTGGAAGAAAACCCATGTTATAAGGAGGACATACTGCTTATTGCTAATAAAATGCAGCTACAGCCAAAAATTAACTGTACAAATTGCTATACAATAGAAGACAGGGCTGGGTGCAAGGGCATAGGAAGTCTAGAGTTCAGAGGTACAGTCTAACTTTAAAATCCTCTCAACAACTTTGAAAAAAAAAAAAGACCTGAAAAATGCTACTACAGATAAACAACTGATCATCAGAATGGAAGAAGACAGAGGACAAGTCTATGGACCAAGGTTCAGAACGCTGAGACCTGGTATAAAACGGGAAGCCCAGTTATTACAATCACTGTCAAGACACTGACAGCTGGTGAAAGTATACATCTAAAACAAGCGTCAATAGTGCAGAAGTACAAATGGAAGCACTCAAGGAAGACGATGGTAAATGGTACACATCCTTGTGGAGTGGATTCCAGCTGCAAGATTTTCCAACAAGCAGTTCTTCTGATGGCAAACTATGATGCAGCTGGCAATGCTCAGTTTACTTATGAGCACCTGTATGAATCTAGGAGCATCTAATTATCCTTGAATTAATAGTTTTTGGACATCTGGAAACTTTGAGACACAGTTAAATTCTAACACAGCCATATCAAACCAAAACTCTAATCAACATATAATAAAGTGCAATTTAAGTTCAAACCTGCAGTTAGTATGCATACATACATACGTTTAGATTACAAAACTCATTTATGGGAATGCAGGTGCATTACAATTATTGTCTGTCTAAACTATCCTGGTCATGTACTGTGTTGTAATAATTATGCGATTTTGGAGTCAGTAAAAGTCAAATGATACTGGATATGAACCGTCTCATGAGGGTAGTTCTCCTGCAATCACTCTTATCAGACTTAACATACACACAGAACATTTTACTGTATATTAACATTTTGAAAAGGCATTTTTTTTTTTTACAAAAAAAGCACAATTTTGAAAACGTGATGATTAAAGTACACCATATTGTATGTGCTGTGCAATCTAGGAGTTATAGTATGAAGTACAAGGGGTATGGTGGACAAAGAATCAAGACAACAGTGTAAATACTGAGCTTTAATAGCTACTATATTAATGAAGAGGGGTGTGGGGGAGGATGAAGCCCACCCTGTAAACACATGTACTAATGCAAACAGATGTGTCTAAATGTTACAGCATTGCTGATCACTGGGTAGCTCATTATCAGATAAATAATTATGTTATGACAGTGAAGATCAACACATGACATATATACTGTAGCTGTGAATCGGTCTGATATATTTTAGCTAAAACACTGCAAATGTTATAATCTCTACAAGTCACTAACAGTAGGTATAAAGAAAATCTACTAATGTAAGTGCATTAATTTAAAGCATTACAGCACTCCTAGACACCAGCTTGCAATCAGATGAATGATTAACAAACATGAATATATACATTGTTTAGTATGCAATAAGTGACTTTATTTACTGTAGGCATGGGTATAACCTTACTGCTGCATCACTCATATGCTACTACATATGTATGCACAACTTTCTGGGATTCATTCTTAAAATCATTGCAAATCATAGGAAAAGAAATGACAGAAGTGTGAGCTGCTACTGCTAAGGGAGCTAAACAAATCTAATGGCCATTTTCATCCTCGGATAGTAAAAAGATGTGCATAGACAAGATTATATGGGATGCCTGAGTGTCAAGTCATGGCCTTCCTTGTCAGATCCTCCAATATGTGGTGATGAAAAGGGACATGAGGTAATAAAATTATGCGTACGAAGTAAAGACTTTATTGGAAGAGCGCATTACAGGCCATAAATTGTTAAAAAGTAATTAGGAAGCTATTTACAACATTAAAGAACTTAGGTTTTGCAGGTTACCTATACATCAATGGACATTTTTTTTCTATAAATTTGCTACCAGTAGAGACAGGTCATATTGAGCTACTACTAATCTTCTCAAATTAACAAAATTTAAGGGATTTCCGTTAGGCCACTATGATGATTGTGATGGCACACCTCCCTCCATGGGAAACAATGATTCATTAAATGCACTGCATTCAAGCTTTTTCAGCTGGTAATGACTATGTACCACAGTTGTACATATTGATGCTAAAGCATACTTAGAATACCTACTATGCAATGTGGGATAATACTGTTAAGATGTTCATGATGTTTGATATAAATGCTGCACCAATGTTCCTATGCATCAACTAAAATAACATACTTTTAATTAATACACCCAAATACATCATCTCATCATGTTGCCGTAAGTATGGGAGAGTTGCTGAGCCAGTTCATGTGTGGGCACATAGTTTAATGCTATTGCTTTTATTTTATGTTCATTTAACTTGAAAAGATGGGAAACTGTTTCAAAATGTTCCACAACATCAGAAAGTCTTTTCCTGGATTTATCATGTACAAAATATTTGTAAAAAAAGATACATTTTTTCTTCACTGCCATACCTATTATAACCTTGAATTTTTGAATCTCATTTTTTTCCAAATGACTTTAGATATAAAGTAAATAAAAGGTTAAGAGGGCATCCCTGCCTGGTTCCTCTGTTCAAACACAGCTTGTCCGAGAGGAACCTTCCCACCTCAGTTGTCTCCAACCATTCATAAACCCCATTATTCTGTCAGAGAACGAAAATGCAACCACTGACCTACTCAGAATCCCAGATGACTATTAAATGTTTTCTCTGAAGACCCACCAACAGCAATGTTTTCTTGCATTCTGCTTTCCTCTGGATCATCAGTGTTCTATTAATGTTGTCAAGCGTTTCCTTCCACTCCATAAAAGTCACAGTGATTTGTATTTATTTTTCATAACACCTTTGCAATTCTCTTAAGTAGTTTAGCTATAAGCACGTCATAACCATCATTTAAAATTTAAGTAAGTCTAAATGAAGTGTCTTTACCTTCTTTGGGTAATCCAGACACTACAGCTTTTTTCCCCTGTGTGCTGGTACTCGCTCTCCTTTTTAAATACTGTTAAACATCTGCCAAATCTTTTATCAGTTTCTTCCTTCTTAATTTCCAAGTTTCCACAAGAATACCAACTTTTCGACTTCCAAGGTGGCTGCACATGGAGTAACAGATTAATTCTAGCTCTCCCAGTGTGAAAACAGAAACTTAACATTGAAAGCCAGTGCACCTAGATTTCTGGGTAAATTTTAGTAACTAACTAGAAAATGCACTGCCTGGATACCAGGAAAAAATAGAGAGACTATGAAGGAAATTCAGCTACAAAAGGCAATGGAAAAACACTGATTGGGAAAAATACTGCAGCTGTTCAGCAAAAAGCAGTGCAAGATCCAGACATGACTTCCAGTAACACAAAGGAAAATATAAGATAACTGCACACAGACCTGACTACAATAAATGAAACACTGATGGAGTATATCAACTCATACAATAAAAGGCTAGAAAAAAATGGAAGAAGCTTTAAACAGACATTCAGATAAGGTGATAAAACTGCAAAACTCAGAGGTCAAAATGAAGAAAAGGCTGGCTGAATATGAGACTGCACAAGAAGAGATGTTTCAAAAAATAATAAAATTAGAGGACACAGCATATAGGGAAAACTTAAGATTTTCTGCTGTACCCGAGAAACTTGTAAGGAACAGACCGTATTAATTTTATGAAAGCACAAATAAGCAACTGGACTGGTATTTCACAACAGGAACTGTTAATCGAAAGGCCACATTGTGTGTATGCTCCAAACCTGGCTATGAAAAAACAACCTAGACCTTTAATAGTAAAGATGCAATCTTATCAGCACAACAAAGCTGTCGCAGAAGGACAAAATACTAAAAGTGGGAGACAGCAGAGTGTTTGGAGAGAATGACTACTCATTGTACACCAGACAGGAGGAGTAAATGTATCCCATAATTTGTGGAATGTTGAGAAGCAGGTGTGAGATTCAAACTGCTGTACCCACCTATCTTCAAAATACTTTTCCCTGAAAGAACAAAATCATTTTTTGATTAAATACATGCTGAGGAAGACACACAAACATTTGTCCAACAAAAAGTGAGCTGTGAAAAAAGGAAGAGATCCTGCTTCTTGTTCTTCTGGTAATAAAGAACAGAGGAAGACTGTGCCAGTGAAAACTCAAATGTTTCAATGGAAAATGCTTGAGAGGGGGAAAAATGCACAATAATTGACTAGAAGAATCAGCATTACACTGGAAATGAAGTAGAGACAGGGTTTGGGAGAAGGAGATGAACAGGAACAGAAAAAGTAAATTAGGAAACATTGGACTTTCTTGGACTTTGTTAAACTTGTAGGGAACTCTAAATCAAATGCTCTACTTCATGACATTAACATTTGGAGAATAAAATCAGTAACTTGGAAACAGAAATGTGAGATTACAAAGCAATAATTATATTTGTGAAACATGACAGAAGAAAATCTGGAAATAGGGGACTCTAAAACATATGCCCTACTTCATGTCATTAATGTTCAGAAAAATATTTGTGAGAGGGGAAGAGGAGGGAGAAAAGTTAACTGTAAATACAACAAACAATTTTAAATAGCTACTTAAATGGTGCATGATTTTCTTTGCATGTTATAATGTTTTTTCAGTTATTTTTAAGTGTAATGGGGATACTAATGTAAATAGGTGCTCCTGTTTTTTTCTTTGTTTCTTTCTCATTGTTCAGTTTTAAAAAATGTAGGCACTGCAATGTAAAAAATCTGGTTAAAAGAGCATAACAAAAGAAAAACTAGTGTGCTTTTTCTCATTATTGCATGGGGAAATGACTGGGTTTAAGGCCATTAGCTTAATCTAGTAAAAGGTTTTATGAGAAAACAAGTAAATGAAAAAGAATATCATAAGGCCTTTTTTCCTAGTAAACAATTTTGTGCCTGGTTCTCATTTCCCTAGCATGCAATCTGATAAAGAGAAATGGCTTGTTGAAAATGTTTTCTGAAAGCATTCAAGTGTTTTCCCGGCTGAGACAGCTATAAAGATCAGACAAAACCAGACAGAACTTAACAGAACCACAGGCTACACCATGCATTTAACATGGATAACCTTTCTTTTAGGCTAGCTCAAGTCTATCTGTGTGGCTGTCAGTTTGGACATCTGTTCCTATGAGGAGGTTAAAACTTCAATATTTGAAGATGTACACAGTTTTGTGTATTATTGTTAAGATAACAGGGTTTTAAGGTTTTAGGAGGTGTGTGTGTGTGTGTGTGTGTGTGTGTGTGTGTGTGTGTGTGTGTGTGTGTGTGTGTGTGTGTGTGTGTGTGTATTTGTTTGAGGGTTTTCAATAAAACAAAGTTCTGTCAGATATGACGTAAGCTCAAATGGAGATGACAAGAAACCTGTATAAAAGATTAACTTGCCAAACAGCACATACATGTAACACAAAAGCTGAAACTAGACATCTAACAAAAAAGCTGTTATATGTAAAAGACGGAAATAATAACCTCTCAAGATTATGACGCTTTCTATAATGTCTTTAAATGTTAATGGTCTCACAAATAAATACAAAAGTAAGAAAAAAGTAGTGAACTATATTAAAAATGTAGAGTGCAAATAGCTATGCTATAGGAGAGATACTTGGAAAGAGCATGTGCACTTGATAAGGTTGCAGAATACCTGGGGCAAAGAAGAGAGGAGTACTTATATTAATTACAAGAGGAGCTCCAATAGTAACAGAAGAGGATAAAAAGCCAATAATGGTAGATTTGTAGTAATAAGGAGCTACTGGCAAGGGAGGAGAATTAGTAATAAGGGGCTACTGACAATGGAGGAGGATTACACTGGCACATATTTGTAGTCCATCAAAAACTGCTACAATGGAGCTAAAGAAAATTCTGGGAGAAATAATCAGCTTTCTGCAGGGAATATTACTTATAAGTGGAGACTGGAATTTGATTTGCAATAATGAATATATGTATGGGGGGGGGGCTCAGAAGGGAAAGCATAACAAAACAGGATATAATTTTAAAGAAATGTATGAAAATATTTGGCATGGAAGGTGTGAATTCAGTACTACAAATTCAGACTGAATTTACATATTCCCCAAGAAACAAAAACTGGGCTAGGCTAGACAGAATTTACATTTCACAGGAACACTATCCCCCATAAACACTCCCCCTATAACCTTCTACTTGTCTTCTCACTTTCTTACCTTCAGTAAACAAACTTACTACTTTATCTTCTCCTCTTGGTACATCACTGTACAAATATAACTAGTAAAATATTTCAGCGATGTAACTATTGCACTATTATGTATACAATATGTAATTACGAATGTACCCCTCTGATGAATGTATTTCTATGTATTTCACTTGGCACCGTTTAATGTATGACACTACAATTCAATAATGTGTGGTACTGATGAATGTAATGTGTGGCACTGCAATGCAGTAATCTGTGGTACTGATGAATGTATTTCTATACGTATTCAATATGTAAAATTTCTATTTTCTGTTGGAGCTTTTCTCCTCGGGCCTCTGCTGAAAATGGGTATTTGTAGCCCAGTTGGACAAACCCGGTCAACAAATATGAAATAAAAATAAATTTAATTAAAGGTCTTGATACACACCTAATAACTATTTTGGATTATGCACCATCAATAATAACTAAAATAAAAACACAGGGTAATGAAATAAAAATGAAGCACTGGCACTTTCCCACCCATCTGTTGAAAAGAGAGGAATTTAAGGAATGGGTAGTGAAAATTATTCAGGAGCTATTAGAGAAGATAGAAATTTCTTCTGAAAATATAGCTAGGGAGTGGGATAAAATTTAAGTTTAGTTTAAAAATAGGGTGGAAATAAAAGAAAGGGAGATATGGTTAAGAATTATTGAGAGACTGCCAAATGTTAAAGTATTGCAAAATAGGGGGAATCTCGCAGAACAAGAGGAGGAGCAACTGCAGAACGCTAAACAGAAAATAAGGGATAACTTGATAATATGCATGAGTTTAGAAAAATTGCTGCTAAGCAACTGTTTTTTGATAAAAACTCTAGCACAAAAACTTTTTGCACAATGACTAAAGCAACATTTAAAGGAATGTCACCAAGCTTAGGGAGCCTATAACAAGGAAAATAAAGGATCCTGTAGAAGTATTAGAAATATTTCAGACATTTTATGAAAGTCAGTATAAATCAGAGAAACATAGAAATCAAAAGGTACAAATGGAAATGTTTTATGGAAGAATTAAATATGCCAAGGTTAGATGTATAGGAGGCTCAATTACTAACAGTTAGGATACAGGGAGATGAGATAAAAATGGTAATGTATAACCAATCTACAGGAAAGTCCCCAGAAATACATGGTATTCCTGTGGAGGTTTGGAAGCTAGGAGGGAAAAAACTAAATGAAGATCTTGAAGTTGTTGCTTAACAGTATTTTAAGAGAAGTACCAACATCCTGGAAGAAAGTGGTGGTAGTTGTAATACCCAAAGAGTGTAAAGATCCATCAGATCCAGCTTCATGCAGGCCCATTTCAATACTAACCCATGATTATAAAGTATTTACATCTATAGAGGTTAAAAGAATGGCAGAAGTGGTGCCAAAATTGATAGATATGGATGAATGTGAATTTGTGCAGAGGAGGCAAACATTTATAGTTCATAGGTAGATACTAGACTATCTGCCCAAAGGCATTTATAAGTCTAGCCAAAATGTGTTGGCTTCGCCACCCCCTTAGATTAGTTCCCTGTGCCTCTGTCCAGCACAGCCACTGAAGTGATCCCCGGGGTAAATTTTCTGTTTCCCATCCACTTGTCAAGGTTTCTCTTGAAGAATGTTAGCGAGGAGCTCTGCCTATGTAGATTGAAATCTTGTTACAAAGCATGGGAAGTCTCTGGGACAGGAAACTATCCCTCCAGCACAACCTATTTATTGTTGTGGTGAGGTTTAGATCCCTAGAGCGTATGGCTCGAGGGATATGGTTTTCTTTAGGTGGAGCATGTCCATCAATTCTGGGCTGGACATGGCCTTGTATGTCATCAATTCTGGGTTGGACATGGCCTTGTATGTCAGGCAGAGATCACCTCTGAGTAGGCGGTATGCAACAGAGTACAGCTGGAGTTTCTTCAGTCGAGCTGCATAGGGCATCTGTTTGAGGCCAGTGATCTTCTTGGTGAGGTACTTCTGTGGTCTTTCCAGCTGCTGCAGGTGTCTTGTAAGGTACATCCCAAATGGGGCGTTGTACTCTATGATGGGTCTGATGAGTGATGAGCAGAGGGGGCACAATGACCTCTTTTGATCTGGATGCAAACCCTTTTGTGATTAAGTGGGCAACATAGAAGGATTTTCTAACCACTCTGGCAGTGATTATCAAAGGAGAGATTACTATCAACTTGGGTCCCCAGATCCCTTATTACATCTTCCGTATTTAGGGGAATACCACCTATGTGGTAGTTTGTGGGTACTTTGTTTTTTCCAAAGGGGACAACTATGCACTTTTTGGCATTTAGCTTGAGGCCATGATTTTGACACCAGGTATCCGTCTCAGTGAAACCCTTTTGGAGGATGTCTGTCAGCCAGAGAGTCAATTATAGCCCCTAGTTTGCAGTCGTCTGCAAACTTGGTCAGCCATAGTCCTCCTGTGCTTGCCTGTACCTCTGTGAAGTATATGCCGAACAGGAGTGGTCCTAGGACTGAGCCCTGGGGAACACCACTTGAAACCGGTTTAGAGTCGGACCTAGCTCCCGCAACTCTCAACATGTGGGTTCTGTCCGTGAGCCAGTTGGCAACCCATCTTGTGAAGTAGGGGTTTATGTTCAGGCAGGTGGGTTTGTCTATAATACCAGAATGGGGAATGGTGTTGATGGCCTTTGCGAGGTCTAGGTAGGCTGTGAGTACCACTTTTCCCTCATCTACAGCATTGGTAACTGTCTCAAAGAAGTCCACCACATTTAGAAGGCATGATCTGCCCTCAACAAAGCTGAACTGGGTAGAGTCCAGTATTTGTAGGTTTCCAATGTCTCTGTTAATGAGTTCCATTATGATGTGCTCCATAGCCTTGCAGACCAAGCTAGTCAGGCTTCTAGGGCGATAGCTCTCGTGGTCTGTTGTGGCTCCACCTTTGTGGAGGGGAAAAACCGTTGCTGTGCGCCACTCTATGGGTACATAGCCTGTTGAGAGGCTGAGTTTGAACAGTGTGTTTAGGTGAGGGGTTAGTACGTCTTTGAGCTCGTGTAGGACACAGCCTGGGACACCGTCTGGTCCATTGATGCTGTGTGTTTGGCTTTGGAGAGGGCTATTTTAACCGGAGTGTTTGTGATTTCAGGGGCACTACATTCTTCTGGTATGGTTATGGGCCCTTTTGGGGGTGAGAGGGGGGGGGGTGAAGTTTGCACTGAACCTGTCTGCCAGGATGTTGGTGATATTGGTCGGTTCAGTGTATTTTGTGCCATTCTGCACCAACTCCGAGCAGATATGGGCATTGCCACTTAGATTCTTGACATAGCTAAAGAATGCCTTGTGGTTATCTTTGGAGTCCTTGGCAGTTTTTCTTTCGAAGCTCGCCTTGGATGATTTTATGAAGGACCGTCGTTTCTTGCGGATACTGATCAGGCATGTCTTCCCTTCTTGAAATTTTACTCTTTTCTGTACTAGTTTCCTCCTTCTATTGTATAGCTTGTTTACAGCAGGGGTCCACCAGACTGGTTTCCTTTTCTTGGAAAGGAAGGGGGAGGTTTTTGGGGGTTTTTGGGGGGGTTTTTTTTTGGGAAGGAGTTTGATTGGT